>NC_136942.1:7256557-7364057 GCF_949987615.1 Pollachius pollachius
GGAGAAAGGGTGAAATCTAGGACCCTGCTGACAGAATCTAAAGTATGATGGATGGATGATGCTACACAAAGCAGTGTCCATTATAAAGAGATACGTTGCACTAACTCCCACCAATTGTTTTGTAAGTATATTTGTAAAACTGTCTCATTGGACGATGTTCACTCTGATTAATCACCGGATTTGGCATCTTTACCTAAAGCACAATGCTTACATCAGTCCTTCTTCTATGTATACACCATATGCTGTTTGTATACTGTCTGATAAAGCGGTATTTAAAATGGATTGCTGCCGGTTTAAACACTGGGACTTCAAAGGGCACAGTAAAACATTCTTCTCTTTTCTTTGTAATGTGAAAAACATTCAATTCAGAGTACATTTCAGGAGCCCTCCAGATGTTACTCACATGTTACCTGCTCCAACTCCTTGGCCACTGACTTTACACTGTGTATATAAATATATATACATCAATATAATATGGCATGAAAGATATGAAAATAATAGAGTAATATCATTTGTATTCCAATATAATGAATTCCCTTGACAGTTCTCTAATTATCTCTCTCTCTCTCTCTCTCTCTCTCTCTCTCAAAACAGGAATATATGTATCCCTCCCCTCCCCAACGTTGATATTTGATTCATGTCATGGTGGTTGCTTTCTCCATCAAATCCATATGAATATAATAATGTTATATTAATCATCATCATGTAGTGCAGACAAATCCAATCGGCATACTATCATCTCAAACCTAGGTCTCAATACATGGAGGAAAACAACTCAACGCTCTCCTAAACACTTGTCACAGAGGCGTGTGCAATCAATCAAGGGGCCTCGGCAGCTAGCTTTGCATGACCAAATATGGTCATGTATATTTAAAAAAAAAACACACACACACAAAAAAAGAAATATCCCTGGCCAGGACAGGAATTCCAGTCGGTTTACAGGGCAAAGTGGCCAGGCGGCACAGAGTGACCTGCTCTCTGGGGCGACTGGAGGAGGTTTGTGGTTTCATATATTATCTGGCACAGTTAGGATGGGAGGGTCCTGAGAATGGATCAGGGATGCATTTTGTTGTAATTATATGCACACGTAAACTGCTATGACAAGGAAAATTTCGGGGAAATTGCTTAAAATGCTTTTACTAGGAGAAAGTGTAAGAGGAGAGAAAGAAACAGAAGGACTGTAAGATGTCTGAGAGAGAGAGAGAGAGAGAGAGAGAGAGAGAGAGAGACTGTAAGAGGAGAGAGAGAGACTGAGGGACTACGATGAGAGAGAGAGAGAGAGAGAGAGAGAGAGAGAGAGAGAGAGAGAGAGACTGAGGGACTGTACGATAAGAGAGAGAGAGAGAGACTCTGAGGGACTGTACGATGAGAGAGAGAGAGAGAGAGAGAGAGAGAGAGAGAGAGAGAGACTGAGGGACTGTAAGAGGAGAAAGAGAGAGAGAGAGACTGAGGGACTGTACGATGAGAGAGAGAGAGAGACTGAGGGACTGTAAGAGGAGAAAGAGAGAGAGAGAGAGACTGAGGGACTGTACGATGAGAGAGAGAGAGAGAGAGACTGAAGGACTGTGCGATGAGAGAGAGAGAGAGACACTGAGGGACTGTAAGAGGAGAAGGAGAGACTGAAGGATTGTAAGAGGAGAGAGGGAGCCACAGGGACTGTACGTGGATGCAGCAAGGCTGTAGGCCTCTCCTTCCTCCCTTATGCCAGTTCACTGGGATGCTGCGCTGCTACGCCTCCTTTTAAGGAAGAGCGCAACACTGTTAGCACCACGTTAGCGTAGCTCCCCAACTTTGGCAACGTCCAAAACAGAAACATGTTGTTTACTCTGGGAAATACCTGCTGCTAAGCTAACAGCAACCTAAGAATAACTTTTCTTTCCATTATGTCTACAACAAGTCACTTTTCCTGCATGAATTATCTAAATGTAGATATTTTCTTGAGCCAACAATAACTATTGTCTGTCATTTTGTTTTACAGGCTGGTATTTTGACACAAAAAATGACCTAAGCATTTCTGCATTGCTATAACCTTTAAAAATTGTTTGTACTACAGTAAGGGACCAAAATGACCTTTGATACATAGTAAATGCCAGAGCCAAAATCCTGTTCTCCACCATGTTTGTAACCATTTCCCATCAGCGCTTCACAGACATACTCACTGTGCTATGAAAAAGTAAACATATTGTGTTCACCATGTCCCTTATTCACTATTAAGAGAGGACTCATTTGATTCAGCATCTAGGCTGTAGGCTGACACAAAACGAAATATGCTTTTTATAGCAATACATTTATACATTACAACAACACGTTGTCATCAGTTTGGATGTCATGACAGTCAATACATAGGCAATCAACACAGCATCAAACCACAGCGGATCGTGTTTCTCTGTGTTTTGAAATGGTGTTACATAAGTGTCACACACTGATTACACACCATTATGGATGACCACAATCCATAATGAAAATATGCTCCAGACTTGTGTTTCAAGTCCACCTTGGCTACACTCCACATACAGTAGAAGGAGGAGCGATGCTCTGAGTTTCCTCTGGAGGCCATCCCAAACACATTCCCATCCCCTAGGAGACTTGGACAGGGAATCAAGTAAGTCGGAAAGCCGATGCTCACACACACAGCAACCAAGTGTGGTTCAAAAAACTCAATCTTCAATACCATCTAAGGAAGGGGACACTCAGTTGGCATGTCCCCTACTGTACAGACAGACGGCACCTTTTTATTGTATATCTATAGCGATAGAGACAAAGGCAGATTTTCAATGTCAGCTAGTTCCTGCTATTTATAATGATTAGGGAAAACAAATTCTTAACTTCCTTGTATACCAAGAACAAGTGTTGTGTATCTGTGTGACGATATCAATACCCTGGTCTCACACAGGATGATCGCTGTGCAGTCTTCCATGTTCATGGTTTAAGGGTTTGATTTAGGTTCTACGTTTCTACAATTCACTATTTAGAAGGAAACTCACGGATAATTCAGACACAGGTAGGTAGTGTGGACATGTGAGATTGGACCCAGTATGTTTTGACTGGGAGGGAAACAGCCACTACAATATCCTACCACACCTTTCCTGCTCATCTAGCCAGAAGAGGTCAAATTGAAATCAAATTTCAATAACATACTATATATATACCTAAAAAAAAATGTTTTACTTGTTATCAATAACTACAAAAACGGAATAATCCATTGGATTTAGCTGGTTTTGCTTTCTTGTTACACATTATCTAATCAGCATCGTCCTATATAGCCCAACGTGAGAGGGAAAGGACATCAAAGCTGTAATCGATTCCCAATAGTTGATATCGGAATTGAACTTCGCTAGCTATAACACTTTGATCAGGATACATTGACTAGTATAAATGCACATTGCTGTTTTCTGTCAGACAGGTCTTAAAAAGTAAATAGGCCTACAAAGTAAAAACGACATGTCCACATGGCTCCAGTGAGCTACCCTTGCTATTTTTTAAGGTTTTCACCATTAAAACTCATTAAGATATCAAAAACTTGCAAATAATCGAAATACATCGATGAACAGGCGTCTGTGGTTTAAGTCTTAATTTAAGGAACTGAATAGCAAAGTTAAGTAAAAGGATATACCGATGATGATGGATAAATTAACTTACCAGTCGGACTGCAGGCTGCTCGGTGGAAGTCAACGGATGATTAAAGTCGCGAGCTTTATACCACTTCCCACAGCACGCGCAGCCCCTCCTGTCCTCCAGCCTCCCCTCGTTACCCCCCGTGAATAAACAGCGACATACTTCACATCCACCAAGACACATTTAAATGGACATCCCAACAATGTCTGTGATGAATATCATCACAGTATCTAATATCGATAAGGTCAGTACTTTTCTAGGTTTCACAGTGGATACATATAAATAAATTCAATGGACAACATTGTACTTTTTTTTATTGAATTAAACATGCCTCATGCTTCAGTAACATTACGTTTGGCGAGAACAGTAAGGATCTTACAGTAATCAATGTGTTGTGATGTGAATACTGACCATAGTTCTGACTAAAACACAGTATTCATGACTAGGAACTACAAAACAACGATGTGGCTTACCGTACTTGTTGGCAAATAACAGACACACACAAAAAAAACACTTTGTTTTCTATACATTTCTATTCAATCAGCAATAAAACAAAATTACAAAAAAAGGGTGTAAAATCACAGAATTTAGTACAAAATACTAAAAAGGATATTGATTGTTATTTAACAGTGTTAAACCAACCATAAACATTACCATAACCAAAGTCTAAAACAAGAGTAGCTTACTTTATATATACAGTATATATCGTTTTATGTATCCAAAATAAAATATATTTCAGTATCTCTTGCATGACACAAGATTTCCCAGTAGTATCCACACAAATTGCAAAACCCAAAATAAATCCCTCAGTAACAATAAATAACACAATTTCTGCCTGTAACAGCCTACATGGTTATAATCTCATTGAGAACTAGAAATACAGTTTGGAAGGTGGTCAATACTTTTAAATGTCTGTTTGGCTCCTAAAAAATAGAAATATATATTATATATTGGAATGAACCAATCTGACAGGGCTAAGCCGAGTTGATAAGTCACATATAGGCACTATATTTAGAAGCATAAAGGCTTTCTGGCTACTCCAATTAACAAGCACATAAAAAAGCTAATTCATGGTCAATCATAGTTAGATTGGAAGCAAAGAAGGAAATGCACCACTCATTCAGACAAACATCAATTGCTTTTTTGGCAGTGCACAGTTAGTCAATTGATTGTATTCCTAAACAAATTATCAAATTATCTATACTCTCATTGGTAAACTTTTTTAAAAGCTATATTCTTCTAAGCCAATCCATCCTAGTACATTGTTTTAGGCATCATCAAAAAGTGCATCTGTGTTAAAAGCTTTCAAATATCTTTGCATAACAGAAAACCCAATAAATGATAAATGCGTCACCTACACTTGTCCCATGTGTTACGCAAGTGCTGTTTTGTTTTAGCTTAGTCTATGGTGTCATCAGTAAGATCCGCTACAGAAGCTCCTACTCAAGCCTAACCCATTTTGTCTTCACAGTGACAAGACAGTTACAGTACCATCCTCATCCTCCATTGGTCCTTTGATCGGAGGTCTGAGAGACTACTAAATAAATCCACCACCAATCCATTTGACCGCTACTACTTAAGGTTTAGTCATGAAAGCAGATACTTCTATCCAGAGTGACTTACAGCTGGAGGTTATGCCGAGCGATGCCTACAGGTAAGGGAAGGACTCGTTACGCTCTCCGTTGGGAGTCAAACCCCCTCGCCACCACCCTATCCTACCCCAACACGACACTCTCCTGAAAGATCAGGATCCTCACGATACATCCTGATTCCTTAGATTCCTCCTAAAACAGCCCGTCATTGCTGCTATTTCTTTCACGTTTCATTTGTTTTCCAACGAATGAATGAATCCCTGGAAGGAAAAACATGGCAAAGCGGCGTAGCGCCTGTGATTGTGTTCAGGCGGCGGGCTTGACCTTCCCCTGGTCCTCGACCATCTTGATGGCCGCCTGGATCTTGACCTGGTCTCCCAGCAGCTGCCGGGGCTTCACCGCCCGCAGGTTCTCATCCAGCTCCAGCAGAACCGGCGTGCCCGTGGGCAGCGTCACGTTGACGATGTCGCTGTCCGATATGCCTGTCGGGATGAACGGTGAGGTCAGTTGCTGTGATGAGTTAGCAATTGATGGATGGAGAAAATGAATGACTGTCAATTTGGTTGAAATATAATAAATATAAAGCCAAATACCAAACATCTGCTTCAGAATTTTTATAATTTGGTGTTGTTTTTTTCTTTGGGTTTTCTTGGAATTAGAATTAGCCTCACGTCACCAGTTTGCAAAATGGATTTTGTCAAGAACCTTTTCAGTTTTCAGGGGGCAATATCAACAGCCACAGACCGAAATGTCTCAGGATTCAATTGGATCGACCTATAACAGATCATAGCAACTTGAGGTGTGACACATCAGCAGCAGCCATCTTGGTTGTTTAAGAACATGTCTTAACAGGGCTCCCATACAGTGCTCCCCTGTTCCGTCATCGTATTAAACCCACCCCATATTACGTAAACGATTGGGAGTGGTCCGACCCCAGCCAGATCTGACAGAAATCAGACCTGACCAGATTTCAACAAGCCGTTTTGTTAATCTGCCTCTTCGGACATCACAACGTGTCCACCTAGATTTGTGCTGGATAGATCAATCTACCAGCCTTCCCAGTGGACTGTCGCAAACGTTGCTCATTTATCGGTCATACATCTAGGTGGGCTTGTGATGTCAGAAGAGGCAGATTTGCAAAGCGGCTTGTAACGGCTAATAACACTCACACCTGGTGGTATAATGTCCCCTTTAAGGCAGCAACTGTGATTAAGGGCTGCACAAACAAAATGCCCTTAAATGACACACATTTTTAATGATGGATCGCTTAAAAAAGATTAATCGATGATTCCCCATTCAAATTATCATTGCTTGCAGCCCTACAAAACTTGTGTCCTGAATGCAACTATGCGCACAGAGCAACATGTGTTGAAAGAAGAAACACAGTAGCTGTGTTGATACATTTCATAATATTACCCACATACAACTTGTGGGAGCTGCAGAAGGTAAACTGTAGTCACAGCCTGGCTGCACGATATTACATAACAGTCTAGATATAAAGTGAGTGGAAAGTGACTGTGTGCGCCAGTGGCCATTTACAAAGGTCAAAGTGTATCGCATAGAAACAGATACATGAAACATAAACTCGTTGGCCTTTTCTGCAAAAGTTCATCCCTCCATTTGTGGAACTCAAACCTGTCCTTTCACCCTAAATGGGCTCTGGTTCACACTGGTGACCGACTCCTCTCTTCGGGGTCATGGTGGGTTTTTGCTATACTCAGTCAACTTTCAAAAACCAAAAGGCATTCAGACCACTCACCAACGACAACAACAACAACAACAACAACAACAGACAAAAGTAAACGTAAACAATAGAGGACCCCCTCCATTGAGCTGATGCAAACAGCAGACATACCTTCCAGGTGCTTCAGCAGAGCTCTGCAGCTGTTCCCATGAGCAGAGATGAGCACACTGCGTCCGCTCCGGATCTCCGGCCCCACCGTCCCGTCCCAGTAGGGCAGCAGCCGGTCCAGAACCTGCTTCAGGCTCTCCGCCCTGGGCAGCTCATCCTTGCTCACGTCGCAGGTGCTGTACCGGCGGTCGTTGTAGATCGCCTGGTAGTACGGGTGGGATTGATCGATGGGTGGCGGTGTGACGTTATAGCTCCTCCTCCACACTTTCACCTGCTGCTCCCCGTGGTTGAGGGCCATCTCTGCACGGTTGAGCCCGATGAGGGCGCCGTAGTGGCGCTCGTTCAGCCTCCACGACTTCACCACGGGGACCCACTCCTGACGCATGGCCTCCAGCACAAGCCAGGCCGTGTGGACGGATCGACTGAGCAGGGAGGTGAATACCACGTCAAATGTGTAGCCCTGCTCCCTGAGGAGCCGGCCACACGCCTGGGCCTCCTTAACTCCATCCGTGCTGAGCTTCTGGTCCACCCAGCTGCAGAAGCGGTTCTCTTTGTTCCACTCCCCCTCGCCATGTCTGAGCAGGATGACTTTGTATTTTGACATCTGAGCACCCGATAGCGGATAGAGGAAACCTGGGGTTTTGATCGAAAGGAGGTAGCATGGTCAATTACTACCAAAAGGAGGGAAGGGTGAAGGAAAACGATGGCAGTATCGTCAACATGGTCTGCGATCAGTCATTGGACCGTGTATCATTGAGTAGCCATGCTTGTATACGTGCTGCCCCCCCATAGTGGGCCAGCAGTAAGCGGCAAAGGAAAACTAGAGGCTAACCGTACATGCGGATTCTTATGAAATGAGTCTATTGGAGTATTTAACGTTAACTTACATGTTGAGTTATAAAAGAGACCACATTGCAGGAGCTACGAGACCGTATTCGTTCCGTTGTAAACAGACGCGTTGATCACAGCTTAACGTGATCGCAATAGATTTTTTTTTTTTCTTAGCCAAGGAAACTGATTATTATTTTTTTTAATTGAGTTTGCACTCGTTGAATAGCGTTAAACATTGCTTACCTTCAGCGAGTCTGCCTACAATTTGTACATACTGAGACGTAAACGGTCCAGTGATAAAAACCGAAAAGCGGAGACTTACGAGTGTGAATTGTATTGTCCAATCAGAACTGCAAACCAGACTAGTGGGCGGCGCTAACTTTATATTCATGCCCATACTAGGAGAAGGGTACGGGTCACGTTGGTGTGGTTATGTCAGAGGGGAAACCGCCGTGACGAGGGGGAGGCTGAGTGGCTGTGAACTTTGGGGTGATTCTGGATCGCTGCGACCCAACGGAAGATTATTCAGTAGAATACTACTACTAATAATAATGCTGTTATATATGATTCTGCTTAAACAAAAGAAATAACAGAATGTTTGAGAATCATCGCCAACTGATTCAAACGTGAAACCGTTATAGCTGTAAAAAAAAAAAAAAAAGTTACTAGATTGAACGATATGTTGACGTTGTTGACGTTCAGTGAACATGAAATTGTTATGGAAAAATAATCACGGATGGGACTACCTTTGAACAAACGTCTTTATGATTATTTTTATTATTATATTAGAGACACATTGGTACAGAATTAAATCATATGCTTTTTGATAACTCAACATACAATCATATAAATCAACTGCAGATAGAATGAGCATTGCCCTTTTGTACACAAAAATGGCAGACCCAAAATACTCCTCAAATACAATGCAACTTATTTTTAATGATATTTTAATATTATTATACGTTAGTCATTGTTGAAAGAACTGATCAGCTTGAACCAAAATACCTTGTACCTTGTACCATGTATCACACAGAAGGTGAGATGATGAGTAAGAGAGGTGCATCTGCACACATGGGGCAGCAGCACTGTGCAGTACCTGAAGCTATACATCATCAATGTATATCAACATGAGATATTGTTTCTAATACAATTATGTTTCTAATACAATTATGCTTATCGTTTATAACACATCACATTCAAAAACATGTACGACCCCTAGAGTAATGAGGATAACAAGTGGAAATGGGACACTTCCACGCACACATCTGTGTCTATTGGGATGTTAACGAATCAGTCATTGTAGCACTTTCATGATTCATTGAGTTTCACCCACAGAGAACAGGGAACAACTGGGCTCCTTTTCAGTTTTATGCAGCATCGAACAGCTTCTTCCTGCCCTCCATCCCAGACATTGATTCCACATTCTTACGCCAATCAGTGACCTCTTCTTTCTATGGGGGCGTGGACAAAAGATAGGAGTCAACCAGTGATAGGAGGATTTCAAAAAATGAAAATGTAGAAGTTCAAGGCCATCTTGTTACTTCTTGATAAAGAAAACAACAATAACCGAGCAAACTGTTGTTATGATTCCTATGATTATGGTAATAATGGTGAAAATCACCAAGATGGCGGCTGGCTTGGAACGTGCGACCTCGTGTGGAAACCTTGTGTAGCAATTGCACCAATAACACTTCGGGGCCCCCCTAGTTCTTACCTTCTCATCCTCCTTCTTCACTGTCTTGAGGTTGGCCTTGAAGTCCACAGACTCCTTGACCTTTGCCCCTAGCAGGGCGCCCAGCATGGCGTCCGCAGACACCCTCACTCTCTTCAGGTTGGGTCTCTTCATCTTTCCCTTCAGATCCCCGATTTTCTGGGACAGGTCCTGGACCTGTTACCGGCAGGCGTTAAGGGACCCTCTGGGGTTAGGGAATGGAACCCCTAACCCCAGAGGGTTAGGGGTTCCATTCCCACTGTTGTCACCCATGAATGTATGTATGCCTGTATGCATGCATGTATGTATGTATGTATGTATGTATGTATGAATGTATGTATGTATGTATCTATGTATGTTTGCACTTATGCTTTGCATAAAAGCATACGCATTATACTTTAAAACACCATATATAGTAATACAATTAAAAATTTCTATGCACTTTATATTTCACATTACATACATGATTTATGCATGATGAGATAACTATTACCTCCATTTCGCTTTTGGACACTTTTGAATTAATATCGTATCTTTCCTCATCCACCACATCAATTTTCTGGGAGAGCTCCTTGCAGAGATTCTGTGAAAAGAACAATGGGGCCCTTCAGAATGGGAGGCCTCTTTGACCTTTGACCTAGGCCTTTCATATAAAATACAAGACAAAACGGTCTACCAAACAAAAGCAAAGGCTTTTAATCAGTACTTTTCCTCATTAGCAGAACAGTCCCTCAAAAGTAAAATGGTTCTTATATACACAGGACAGACATGTAATAGCTAGAGTGAGAAATAAAGCTACTGGATTGAATCCACAGTGTCACAAGTGTTAAAATTCATTGGATAGAATCACCAGTAATATCTTGTTAAAGTGAATATCTTTATCTATATATATATATACAGTGGGGCAAAAAAGTATTTAGTCAGCCACCAATTGTGCAAGTTCTCCCACTTAAAAAGACGAGAGAGGCCTGTAATTTTCATCATAGGTAAACCTCAGCTATGAGAGACAAAATGAAAAAAAAAATCCAGAAAATCACATTGTCTGATTTTTTAAGAATTTATTTGCAAATTATGGTGGAAAATAAGTATTTGGTCAACTACAAACCAGCAAGATTTCTGGCTGTCACAGACCTGTAACTTCTTCTTTAAGAGGCTCCTCTGTCCTCCACTTGTTACCTGTATTAATGGCACCTGTTTGAACTCCTTATCAGTATAAAAGACACCTGTCCACAACCTCAAACAGTCACACTCCAAACTCCACTATGACCAAGACCAAAGAGCTGTCAAAGGACACCAGAAACACAATTGTAGACCTGCACCAGGCTGGGAAGTCTGAATCTGCAATAGGTAAGCAGCTTGGTGTGAAGAAATCAACTGTGGGAGCAATTATTAGGAAATGGAATACATACAAGACCACTGATAATCTCCCTCGATCTGGGGCTCCACGCAAGATCTCACCCTGTGGGGTCAAAATGATCACAAGAACGGTGAACAAAAATCCCAGAACCACACGGGGGGATCTAGTGAATGACCTCCAGAGAGCTGGGACCAAAGTAACAAAGGCTACCATCACTAACACACTACGCCGCCAGGGACTCAAATCCTGCAGTGCCAGACGTGTCCCCCTGCTAAAGCCAGTGCATGTCCGGGCCCGTTTGAAGTTTGCTAGAGAGCATTTGGATGATCCAGAACAGGATTGGGAGAATGTCATATGGTCAGATGAAACCAAAATAGAACTTTTTGGTAAAAACTCAACTCGTCGTGTTTGGAGGAGAAAGAATGCTGAGTTGCATCCAAAGAACACCATACCTACAGTGAAGCATGGGGGTGGAAACATCATGCTTTGGGGCTGTTTTTCTGCCAAGGGACCAGCACGTCTTATCCGTATGACGGAAAGAATGAATGGGGCCATGTATTGTGAGATTTTGAGTGAAAACCTCCTTCCATCAGCAAGGGCACTGAAGATGAGAAGGAGTGGCTTCGTAAGAAGCATTTCAAGGTCCTGGAGTGGCCTAGCCAGTCTCCAGATCTCAACTCCATAGAAAGTCTTTGGAGGGAGTTGAAAATCCGTGTGGCCCAAAAACATCACTGCTCTAGAGGAGATCTGCATGGAGGAATGGGCCAAAATACCAGCAGCAGTGTGTGAAAACCTTGTAAAGACTTACTGAAAACGTTTGACCTCTGTCATTGCCAAAAAAGGGCATGTAACAAAGTATTGAGATGACCTTTTGTTATTGACCAAATACTTATTTTCCACCATAATTTGCAAATAAATTCTTTAAAAATCAGACTATGTGATTTTCTAGATTTTTTTTTTTTTTTTAGAGTTTGGAGTGTGACTGTTTGAGGTTGTGGACAGGTGTCTTTTATACTGATAAGGAGTTCAAACAGGTGCCATTAATACAGGTAACAAGTGGAGGACAGAGGAGCCTCTTAAAGAAAAAGTTACAGGTCTGTGACAGCCAGAAATCTTGCTGGTTTGTAGTTGACCAAATACTTATTTTCCACCATAATTTGCAAATAAATTCTTAAAAAATCAGACAATGTGATTTTCTGGATTTTTTTTTTCATTTTGTCTCTCATAGCTGAGGTTTACCTATGATGAAAATTACAGGCCTCTCTCATCTTTTTAAGTGGGAGAACTTGCACAATTGGTGGCTGACTAAATACTTTTTTGCCCCACTGTATATATATATATATATATATATATATATATATATATATATATATATATATATAGGTGTGTATTATTCAGTCCTTAAACTTGCCCAATACTTTCATATAATGCGCTTGTTGGCCTATGGAAAAAGAAAATTGCAAACGCGTGTGCACACACACACACACACACAAAATTATGTTTGTGTGCTGCATTCCCTGTCAACTGTCCGTCTCACCTATCCACCTGACCTGTCGTTGGTCCAGCTCCGGCACTCTATATTAAGTACAACTCGCTCCAGTCGGCCTGTCGTCAAGTCATCAAACCCACAGAGAATCTCAACAACTTTGTGTATCGGTTACATGGTTCTGTCAGTCATACATAACTCTTACTGAAACCAACAGAGCCACCCAACACTGTGTTTGGAGGTTTCATTCATGAAGGTAAAAGGTGTAGGAACATAGTACATTGTTTTGAATACATGGCTGTTGTACTGTAGGTGTGGTACCTGCAGATCCTGCACGGATAGGCCTGACAGCTGCAGCGGTGGAACTCTCTCCGCCAGGATTCTCTCTCGCTCCAGCCGCCTGTTTTCCTTGTCGGTGACTAGCATGGTCATGGCCCTCTTCATCAGTTTGGTCTGGTGCACAACACGTATGTTATGTTACAAAATCACATCTCTGAAGGCTACAGTTTTTATTTTATACAGATCTTTTGTTAGTGCATTCAATTACAGCAGTTATCATCGGCATGGGATTTTTACATGGACACACATGCACATGCACACACATGTACACGACCATGTACACGTATGCAAATGTACACACACAGACACACACACGCATGCACACACACAAACCCGCACACACATACACACACACAAACACATATATACAAACACACACAGTACCTTCAAGAACAGTCTGCGAGATGCAGATATTTTAGGCTTTGCTTTCTGAAAAATAAATAAAACACATCCCAAAAGAAAGATTAAAAACAGCAAAGTGACCCTAAACAGAAAGGTGAAACCTGTTTAATGTATGGGGAATATTATTATAATATTAATAATAGTTAACTTATTTGAACTTACCGGACTATGAAATTCAGGGGGGAAGAAAGAAAGGGAAAATAATTGACAAAAATAAGTTACAATGTTTTGAGGATAAATATGTTAATCTCAATTTGAATGCAGTCTTAAAAATATGAAGTTGAGTTCTTACGCTTCAGACATGGTGGCAGCTTGTTTTGTCTCCTCTCAGTTCCTTTAAAAAAACAAATTGTGATTATTCATAATCTCAATGAAAATACATGTCAATGTATTTTCAAATGTTGACGTCACTAATTTGAATAATCAAGTTAGTTGAGTAGGCTAAAAGGCTGTGATGTTAAATTCAAGTTTTGGCTTTCATTTTTCTAAATGATGAGAAGTGTCTTTAAGACATATGCTTAATAGAAACACATTAATGTTAGAAAGTCTCCAGGTATTTATAACGTCTCAGAACTCAGTGCAAGGTCATAGGCAGCTGCTCAGTGTGACTGCCTTCCTTACCATGGAGCTCAAGCCTGATATAAAAGAGATGACCAAACTTCAATAAACTTCAACTAAGCTGTGACGGATGTCCAATTGTAGAATTCAATGAATTCAACCAATGATTTTATTTTTCAATTTTAATTTGCTCACATACATTTATACTTTCAAAAATGATCCCCAAATTAATATTTCAAATTCCTTGATTGTCATTTCAAAATGAAAACTGAGAAACTCTTACCTTATTTCTAAGCGTTTGTGACCGGTAGTTTTTCTGAGCTCAGACGCACACAAAGCGGGTAGATATATAGATTCCGGGGCTGCTGTGAGTGGTTCACTAAAATAGATCCTGTGTCCTCGCCATTTGTTTGTGTGGTGCTTGCATCTTGCACTCACATGATGCTGTCTTCAAGTGTGTGTTTGTGTGTCTGTGTGTGTTCATATGTGTGTGTGTTTGTGTGTGAGTTAGGGTGTGTGTGATTGTGTGAGTGTGTGTGTGTGTGTGTGTGTGTGTGTTTATGTGTGTGGGTTTGTGTGTGTGTGTGTGTTACCCCAGAAATGAAGAAGCCACAGAGATTCAAGTGTACAAGGGTTATATTTATTATGTCTAAATAGAGTTATACACAAACAGTTACCACAAAATCACAGATTGTGTTTGGTTTAATGGTTTTTCATCACTTATAATCACTGTTTCCAAGTAGTACCCATCCCATGTCATTAAATGCACTGTTTTAACGATCAATACAAGTGTATGGTTATTGTTTATCCATCAAATATATGTATACTTACTAATATGTACACACATATACGTATAAATATATATATTATTTTATCAGAAGCATAAGTTTGACACCCTGAGTGTTTGTTTCAAGCTATGTTTTTGAAGGCTTGTGCTGCCATCTCTAGGCTGAATTGGAGAACTGATGTACTTTAAAATAAAAAATAGAAACGTCACTTACACAAATGAATAATGTGTTTAAGCGAATACAAATTGCTCAAGCTGGGACAATAGGCTTAAAGTAAAAATAGGCCAACCATGTGACAACGACTAGGGCCTTTCTAATTAATAACAAATTTATTTTGTGTGACATAAAAAGCCATAATCTTCTTTCTATCAATAAAGAATGATGACGCCACATGTCTGAACAAATATTTTTTCAAGCATATCCTAAATGTGTAATGTAGGTTGAATCTACTTTTTAAATATAATCTTCAAATAGTTTCCTTGATTGTCGCTTAAATGGAAATCCCAATTTTGTCATCATGTATAATAAAATAGTCCCCCCTTCCCTGTCCTACTTTTTGAGTTTCGAGGTGAACCAATCAGCTTCTTCCTGTCCTTCGAGAACTGGCTTAGACCTGTCACCTCCTCTTCCTGTTGGAAACGCAATGTACCACTATCCAAATGCCAGCACAAAATATAACGACCTTATTTATTTCTTTAGTTTAATTTTTTTTTAAATTTTAAACAGGCATTCAAATTCCAAGCTCTAGGGTTTCCGGCTCTCCCACCAATCCATTTGACATACAAGAGCAAAGCCAGACTTACCTCCTCCTCCTCCTCCTTCATAACTGTCTTTTGGTTGGCATGGAAATAAAGGGACTCCTTTTGCCTGGAGCCTCAGCACGGCTTGGCAGAGCTCTCCTCTCTCTTCTGAGGGTCTAGCTCTTAAATCCTCCGTGAGGACTGCCTCAGTTCGTTAAATCTATCTGAGGAGAGAAGCCTCCAGTAAAGACACGTTATCACTACACACACATAAATTCCATCCTCTACCCAGGCGACTATTGGCTGATTTTTTTCCGATCTGTAATTCACGCCATAGCCACATGGAGTCAGTACCTGACCACTAAATGGCCAGACTACTGGCCTTCGTATACAGAGTTTAGGAAATAGTTTGAATGGCGTCGATATTATTCACTGGTTAATATGCGAAGTATTGACATATTTCGTTCGTCTTTTCCTGGTCTTTTTCTCATTCTTCCAGTTTCTTACCCCATCAATGTTAGGCCCCTTATAATGCAGCTGCTCCCAAATAAAACATTGACCGTGCGGTGCAAATGTAAGCACAGATCCTGGAAAACGAACAAACTTAAATGATGGGAAATTATTCTTGGTTGCTAATACTGTATACTTAAACCATACCATATATAGAGTGGGGATGCAGTAGTAGGGAGCCCCTGCAAGAACAAACCGCAGCACTAGAGGACTCTAGAGCGCATAAACATAGAGCATTCTGGGGGGACAGTCTCATGTACGGCTACTTACGGCTTAGGCATGGATAATAATACAATAATGAACCTGCTAGGTGACTTAACTTTCCCAGACAAACATTGTATTAGCTAGCGTATGCACACTGTGAGACCATTATGGTGATGACCTTGCTGTGGGTAAATCAAACAGAACATAGGAATCCCCAGACCAGTTCATTGATTACTTCAGCCTCAACCGTTGAGAAATCTGACTAGTGATTCAATTGATTGAACTCACCTCTCTCTCTTTCCGTCTTAATTTCACCCACTGTAACACAGGTGTTTGAGAACCATCGGAGTAGGCCTACAGGGCCTATAGGCTGTGTTTATGCATTGTTTAGTATTCTTTGTGCACAGTTTTCTAATGCAATCTTATTTAATTACCGCCTAGACCTTTGTATGGTTCCTGTGACACATTAATGACTTTAACTCATTCACAGAGCATGCATTGGCTTAACATCCGGACCCAACATAGGAATGGCACAGAATCCCCCCAAAAAAGTCGTAGTCTCTTTTAGGGAGTGATAAAAACTAATGTTTTGAATCTATGGCCCAAAACCAATGCTGATTTTGTTCCTCTTTCTTATTTACATTACAATTTCTTCTTGACACAAGTATGGGTGCTCTTCAAGGTTATTCTTAAATAATAAGCCAGGTAACATCTTATAAATGTCAATACTCATTCAATTACGAACTATAAACAGACAGACTGCCAATCTGAACAGCGTTAGAAATATTCTACAAATCTTGTTAAATGACTCAAGCATGCATTGGAGCCTGATATGTTATTGAGACGTACCTTGAAGTGCAGCAATGGTCTGTGTGAGGGTGATGTCGTCCTGCTGAGAGGAGGGAGGGAGAGAGAGAGAGAGAGAGAGAGAGAGAGAGAGAGAGAGAGAGAGAGAGAGAGAGAGAGAGAGAGAGAGAGAGACAATATAGAAATCATTCATCTTTATAGTAGCATGTGTCGTGTGGCTCGCTAAAATAGACTTAACAATTTGCCTCTACGTGTCAAGAGGGACATTCATTGTTGTCCATAACCCCTCTGCAGTATTCCTACAGGAAAGGCGGTAATAAAGCAATATACATGGTGGCGGAGGAGGGGACTGGACCACCTGTTGATGATCGAGACTGCTGGGAGACCAGATAGGAAGAAGTCAAACCTAACACCATTAGTTTTAAACTCAAGAGGGAAATGGTCTGTGTATTAACTATTAATTGAATCTTTATTTAATAATCTTATTTTATTATTACAATATGTATTTACCGTCCATCTTTTCACGATAATAATAATAATTTAGGGTATATCCAGCTGTCGTGTAACGAATCTGGAACCACAAATGACTCTGGACTCAAAACGCCATTCCAATACTAAAGTATTTATATCAATATAAATATCAATATCTACATCAATACTATGACATCAGACCTCACTTCAAGTCAGCGCATGTGACGACGGCGAAGGAACTCACTCGGTGTGATTTCTGGATGCTAATCTTGGAGGGTGAAAAACGTTATTCCAATCAACATTCGAGTATCATCATATCAATAAACTGTAATCCGATTACTCTTCAAGAAGTGCGAATGTCGACGTCGTAAAAAAGCCCCGTCGTGCGTCTAGAGATGCTTATTTTGGGAGGTCGAGGAAGAACAAGGACAGGTGGCAGCCTGCTGTTTAAGCATTGACAATAAAGCTGGGCCGAGTTCATTCAGTGTCACCGTTTTATATAGCCTGCTCTCCTGACACACCAGACCACAACAAACTCACCTGGTTAAATAAAGTCGATTCAAATAAAGTAAAAGCTGCATTAACATCCACCAAAGAAGACTTTATAAATGTATCGATTAATGCAACCGTTTTTCCAATGAGTGCGTTTGCCAAATGGTATTGCTAAAATAACAAAACTAACATCTCTCAAAATGTTGCTTCACACACGGCTTTCCTGGTAGTTTAAAAGTAGAAGAAGAAACGAGAGACAAGAGTAATGTTGGTGCAATAATTCACCCCGCCTAATGGCCAACTCTCACATTGGCATGTTTAAAGATCCCTCTTAACGTCAAGGGGTCAAAGTGTTGACTGAGACTCAAAGCCTAACTGTGTCATGCCAATGGCCATTGAGCTCATTTAGACGTCTTGGGAAGTGCATTTGGTATTCTTACCTTCCTGTCAGTGATGTCCACCATGGACTGAGAGGTTGCTAGCTGTGAGTTTTGGCCAATGCCTGGCTGTATTCACCTCCCCTTGTCTTTATTGTTTATGCGACTGTATGATTAGCCCCTTTAAATAGGGATGGGTTTACGCTCTGGGAGGCTCTGGGAGTTTGTTAAGAAGAAAGAATTGTCACTCTTTAAATTCACAGCAAGTATTTATTTATTTTCGCACAAATTACAGAAAAAATAAAGCACAATATTGTCCAATATTGCTTACATACTAAGAATCTGAGTGAGATTTTTTTTATCTTCTAGCAAAACTGCCCATATAAGCGTTACAACACAACCCGAGCTACAAACTATTCACATTACTCCTGATATAGCTATACATTCATAGCGTCCAATCAAAACTCGAATAATAATGTCTAACTCATGCTACTTCATATTCTCAAAGTAGTTTTTAAGACCCCTCTTTATAGAAGTGGAAAATAAACATGTACGTCAACATGTATTTATGGGTAAGACATATTTCTAAGCATCAAACAGCTTCTTCCTGCCCTCCATGCCAGACATGGCCTCCACGTTCTTACGCCAGTCTGTCACCTCCTCCTTCTGGGGAGAAGGAAGGAACAAAATTAGATATAAAGTATGGCGACAGCAGTAGATAAATCTAACACAGTGCCAGTTTGACGGGACCCAATTGCTGCACTATTTGCACTATATTTACTTTAGCACTTTTATTGTAATTTAGTAATTTAGCAGATGTCTATCCTAAAACGGCTTACAGTAGGAGCTGGTACAGTTTTATATGTATCCTTGAGCAAACTCGACCTGCTCCTGAACAAAATGGACATTGTGGATACATGTAGATTGGGGACAATTGGGATGGAACTCAGTAACTTCTGACTTGGATTTGAACCACCTTAACCCCTATCCTGCTTCCTTAGTGTTTATTGGAAAGCCATGATAATGGATGACGGATCATGGAATAGAGCACAAACCGCCCTTACTTTCTCATCCTCCTTCTTCACCGTCTTGAGGGCCGCCTTGAAGTCCACAGACTCCTTGACCTTTGTCCCCAGAAGGGCCCCCAACATTGCTTCGGCGGAGATCTTCACCCTCTTCAGGGCAGGTCTATTCCTGCCCTTCAGATCAGTGATCTTCTGGGACAAATTCTCAATCTGGGGAAGTCAGACCAAAATAAAATAATGACTATCACAATACCCCTTGATCCCCAGAAGGGCTGGATATGCTTTCATCCAGGCTCCATCCCAGGTCCAGAGTAAAGAGATCAACATGAGGCGCCATACCTCCTTGTAATTTTTTGTGACTTTCATGTCAATATCGTAGCGATCCTCATCGGCAGAGTCAATCTTCTGGTTCATCTCTCGGCACAGAGCCTTGAAGAACAGAAGGATGAACTGGCAAACCGAGCGATGCGTCTCATTCACAGCCATCAGTCGGGAGGCTTGCAAGGTCATACAGTAACTTTTGACCTTCAACTGACCAGTTACACTTAAGTTGAAAAAGTACCCTGTATTTTATATGGTGAAAAAAATGTATCCTTTATTCAAATACAACTTATCCTTTTCCTAATCATTGCACTCTATTATATTAATTAAGACATTTATTGGAATGATGTATCAACAATGCAAGTGTTGTTATGTTATGTTAATATCATTACACTCTTTTTTAATGCCCTCTACACTAAACAAGTCAAATGAGGATCAAACATATTACTGAGCGTTTAAATCCTACCTAACCTTGTAATGCGGCAAGGTTATTGTGTTCAGCATGATTTGTCTTATGTGGATACAAGGTGGAACTAAGATGGAACCAAGATGGCCGGTGAATGAAGCCAATTGGTCTCTGTAATGAACAGCACATACCTGGAGGTCCTGTACTGACAGTCCGGACAGCTGGAGCGGAGGGACTCTCTCTCTAAGAGTGGTCTCTCTCTGTCGTATCTTCTCTTCTTTCTCATTTTCCAACATCACCCCTGCCCTCTTCAGCAGTTTGGTCTAACAAGTTCATATAAATGCACCAGGAATTAGTACATGTCATGATCCACCACCATGCAGTGATTCCAACCAAACACTTGCCACTTATTATGCATACTAAATAATAAGCTAATTCCAAGTCAAGTTGATATTTGTGCTCATGTAGCACAAAATGGTACATGAGCAGATGCTATACATTTTGGTATTTGATTTTGATCCGACATCGATTGTAGGCTATGCTTAAATTATTCTCAGCCTAGAAAATGACTGAATGTTATTGATGAATTTGGGCTGTAGTGTGAGCTGAGGAGTCCTAGGGGGAGAATGGAGGGTTGAGATACCTTCAGAGTCAACCTGCGAGAGGCCGAGATCTTTGACTTTTTCTGCACAAATGAAAGCAGAAGGAATTAAAGAACGACGTTGGAGAAAAACAAGAACGAATGTGTAATAATCAATGCAGGTACTAAGAAGATAGGGAAAATAATAAACAACTTACTGGTCTGTGGTAGGAAGTATGGCATTGATGATTAATCAATAATCATTTAGGCGGAGATATGAAATGAAAGACAAACAATTGGCTGTATAAATATGGGTAGTAATATATAAGTAAGTAATATATGAAAATCGTCATTATAATCAGCATGAATTATGATCTATCTATTTGAAACATAGAACGTACCCTTCAGACATGTTTTAGATCTCTTCGCTGAAAGGAAAGAGATATGTTTACTTGACATCACTCAAATTATTATATTATGTATCACCCTACATTCGTTACAATGCGATTCAATATCGAGTTTCACATGACGACAGCAAAAATAGAAAAGGAAATAAACATTGACACTCAAAGTAGAAAGGGTTCCCCTTAGAGGCCCATGCTATGCACACGATGGTTTGTTAACATGCCGACACAAAGCCTATAGATTAGCAGCAGTAGGTGTGATAGGGGACACCGCTCAAAGGAGTCAAGCCGCTGATAACATTGAATAAATATGACAAAAACAGAATAAGATGTGTGTAAAATGTTGGCATTTGTGTTCATAAATGTAAGCCACATGTGCATATTTATCTAATTCCCTTTACTAGTACATTTTCAGTAAATTATCTACCATCTTTAGTGTTCTACAGTGTCATCTATAGAATAGATAGAATTGTTCATTCAGTTGTATTTTGTCATGATCCGCCCCTGGTTTTCCCATTCACCTGCCTGCCACCCTGATCACTCCCAATTAACCCAACCACCTTCACCTGTGTTTCCCCTATATCAGTCCTTTCCTCCCAAACATTCCCTGCCAGATTGTCTCTTGTGTTTCACAGTGCTTTCCTGCGATTCGAATCCTGACCTACCACCTATCTTGCCTGCTCTCTGATCCTCGCCTGTCTGACTATCCTGCCTGCTCCTGATCCCCGCCTGTCTGACTATTCTGCCTGCCGATCCTGAATCCGAATGAACGATTGACACTGTTCGACGCTCTTCGCCAGTCTGTGCACTTGGGTTCAGCCAAACGCTCACGTTACAGTATTTATTGGTTTCAATTTCATTTGTAAAAAAAATGATCATACTTCATCATAGACTTTTTGATGAATGCTTGATTTATTGTCTATTATATTCTAAAAATATAATGCTTTTACATTACACAACATCAATATTGCAGAAGGTCAAAAGAGAACATAATTGATAACAAAGGAATGAACAAGAAAGGGCAGCATTTGAAGCAATTTAATTTGAGGGCTATACCTCTTGACTACATGAACAGCCTCACACCATTCCCATCACAACGACAAACAACTATAACATGACATACAAATGAACCTACCTCTGTAGATATCTGCAGCAGGCCTCAAACACACTTTAAGTGGAGCAGATCTAGGTTGTACTGGAGGAAGCAGAACCTGTGACCATGTATTGTACGTCTCCTGTGGTCTTCTGTGAGTGGTTCACTAAAATAGATAGCTCTCCTGCCCTGTTGGACCAGAGGAGCACCTTCTACTCCCAAAGCCTAAAGTAGACACTAGGGTCTCATTGAAAGCACCCCACCAAAAGTTGTTGAGTCACAAAGGGTACTACCTTTACTTTATTTTAAATGTATTTTGTTGTATGCATGTCATCATATTACCCTTGAATGACCATCACTCCATTTAGGCTAACAAGTAATTTTGTTTATGTCTGTTTATGAACCTGAAATTGATTTAGGGGCTTCTACGGTATGGATAACTTAATTTCAATTGAATACATGCATTTATATGTATGAGAAAAAGTCTAATGATCGGTTTATCCCTATAACATTATAAATCATATCGGTATCACTAAACCTGAATTTTTCTCTTTCCCTTCTCTGATTCAAATGCAAACGTTCAAATCCTAACATCATAACTGCTTCCAATAAATGTTCCAGGTATGTTACATAGATGTCAGAAAGACTAGACAACAGCTTTTCCATGCTGTTGACATATGTAAACATAGCAAATTAAAACTGAGCCCAAATGACAAGTTCAAAAAACCAAGGTCGAACTTCTAAGGCAAGGTCTCCATTTTTTAAGTGCTAAGCTCCTTACGCATGTGAGAGGTTTGCGGTTTGTATGTCTGGTCCTTCGTCACTCATCCCCTAAAAGGGGGTCTCGTATGCCACCCAGACAGGGGTCAAGAGGTCACAACCGGCCAACAATACTTTTGATAGGCCTAGAGTTACACTCCCTTACCAAGAGCTCGGGAGATCAGCCAGGGACTAGTATGTGTTGGATCGGGGGTCAAGGGTCAGGCAAGTCAGAGTCATGTTCGTAAAATCCCTATGAACACACGGCGGGAGCGACCGGAACTGGCCTCAGTGTCAGGGTCAGGGCCGGTGTTTATGCTGAACACCGGCTTGTTGTACGTGTTGGTGACTGGAGTTTGAGTGTGTTGATTGTCAACATGATTCGATTGATGTATTTGTATTCATATGTCATTACCTCATTCATGCAGTCAAACGTATGAACATAAAAACATGTGAAAATTATATTATTAATATAATTTTCTTTTTTTTATTACTTTTTTTTTCATATTTAATGACGGGAAAAGAGCAGAATATTTATTCTTGATTCAAGCTGGTTGACCTATCAAATCCAACTGTTTTCAATGGCTCTTTGACAAAGAGGTCACTCGTTATCACTCGCCACCTAACAGCAACTAGACTATATTGCACTGCAGCACAAAGGAAAGGTGCAGACAGGTGTTCCCCATAACAGGAACCAAGCAGGGAACTGACCCTCCAGAACCTCCTCTCATCACCCCTGAACCCTACAACACGTGTGGAACTTGGGTGAGAAATCTTTATTAAGGTTGTGTGTTTGGTCTACAGAGGGGTGAGGGTTTACGAGGATATTAGTTTCAGGGTGTAACTCAAGAGCACATTTTTATTTTATGTCATAATTCTGGCCCATGTATTGCCACCTGCTACCACATAGCTCACCATGTCGTAAATCGAAATCACACAATGTTTCAAAAGTGAATAATTGCTGTTAAATACTTAGCAGTTAAACACTGCTCAATGCTACTTACGCTGTCACAATAGACAACAACATTGGGCCTTTGGTGAAGAGGTTCCTTCAGTGGTGGACAGAAAAAAATAAGGGAACTTCCTGCACGACATCGGCACAGACAAAGCTTTGACGAGTCATGTATGATGAAATAGTCCTTAAAAAAAGATTAACATTATGGTGCTAGATATTCTAGATTTATGGTTTAACCACACCTCTATGATGAAAACAAACAGGGAAATATAAACCTTTGCTGTCGTCACGGCAACCACTTCATGGCAAGCCTGCCCTAGAGGGAACGTTTAGGGGAGACTGCAAGGCACTGCATCTCATTTTCCCACTGGGATTGTTTTCTTTCCACAAAAAGCCAGCTGCAGGGGACCTTAAGTTTATCCCATTGTTAGGGCATTTATATTGCACCACATAACATGTAATCCACTGAGGGGACACTTTTCCACCAGAGGTTATGTTTTGCCACCTATGGGAGTACACTTTACAGCACTGCATCACATTTTCTCTACAGGAATGGGCACCCCTTTGGGTCACAATGTAAAGGCATCTATAAGAACCGTCAGCGTTAGACCATTACATTGGGTTGTATAAAAAATGTCTAACTTAGAGTGGGGTAATCTATTGCGATGTAGGCTACTTTATAGTACAGGTAATTTGGCAAATAGTGCCCCCTAGTGATTGTTAGAACGCATTGCATGTCAGCAACATAGAGTCTTCAGTTTCCACTGAACATTGGTGGAAGAAGTGCCGCAGTTCTTAAACCTGAAAATAATTTGAACTGAAACCAACAGCATAACTTCCTTCCTGTAGCCTAATTTTGGATGCTTAGGTCTGATAACATATGACGTCTAACTTGAGGCAGTTCCTGGACCTTTTGGTTATACACTGTCATGTGTAACCTACTTCCTGACGGAGTTTTGGTTCAGACATCTTAACAGCATGGTCCATGTTTTTGTGAATCTGTGTTTCTATTACATGTGGTTTTGTGTGTGTTCTGCTCTCTCGATTCTCAATGACCATTTGGACTGCAATCAAGAGGTATGTGTGTGTGTGTGTGTGTGTGTGTGTGTGTGTGTGTGTGTGTGTGTGTGTGTGTGTGTGTGTGTGTGTGCGCGTTTGAGAGAGAACACAGTGAACACAGTGCAATAGTATGTCCAAATGGAATGTTGATTATAAGTAGGACTACAAAATGAATTATTTCATCACAACTTTAATTGTAAATCTATGTATCCAAAATATGATTTTTTTTCACTCAGGGAATGAAATGCGGTTCGAAAATAGGTACGTATCTAATAACACTCAAGCTATTTATCCTTCAAAATTGACAAGGAGATCTGTTTGCTTGTGCCTTGTGTTGATGTAGGCATTCATTTCATTCGATTCGTTAGGTAAGTTAGGTAGCTTGACTTTCACAGACATCATGGTCCAGCATATGTCCATCATGGCTAACATGTTGGGGTCTGCCAGTGAACTGTTCAGACCAACAGGAGTGGGTGCCCAGGTCCCTGGCCCCCACCGGCCCTGATTTGGCCCTGGAGAATGTGGGAGTCGCTGAGGATGAGAGTGGACTCCTACCTGTTATCAATGTCTCCTGGAGTGTACAGGCAGATGGTAATGATGATGATGCTGCTGACAATGATGCTAATACATTCTAATCAGAATTCAGAATCTGATATTTGCATGTATTCAATAATAAAATATTGAATATGAATAATTCAAAATAATTCAACAAAATATTTCCAAAAAAAAACTATGAATAATGAAGGTTGTTGAAGGCTAAGAGGCAATGAGATGGCTGGAGGCTATGAGGCATGGTATCATACCATTAGAATACATATAAGCAAATATGGATTAACGTCTGTGTACGTATATACATTTGTATTGCAGGACATATGCTAATCTGCTGTATCAAGCATTGCTCCTTTGTCATTCTATAGCAGGGATATTCAAAATACGGGGAGTGAAGGTGCACCTTTTGGAAGAAAACACCACCCAGACTTTATGTGTGTGGTACAATTTCACGATCCACTCACAGTTGAATCCACGGCTGGGCAAGGTACAGTACACACATGCATCTGAACCATTCTTACAACAATGTCTTCAAACTAATAGTCAAACTCATTGAGAGCCCCATGTGCTTTTGTTCGTTCACAGTGGACCTTTTCATTGGATGGTATCATTGTGGACCCAGGACATACCTATTCAATATCAGTGTTTCATTTACCTGAGCCTGACCTGGAACATTACAGGATAACAAAACAGATTACTGTTCCACGTAAGTGAGGAGGAGGAGAAAGTATGAATTGCTTATCATTGTTGGTTTTATAGTAGAAATATAAGTTTATATTTATGTATTTATCAACCTTCAATGTTTCTTATGGTATTTTTGTGTGAATTTCTCTAAACGATGGAAGAGGGGTTGTGACCTATAGTGCAGTATCAAAGTCGACCGCTCTAAGCCAATCATACATGTCCATACACTGCAAATAATCTGGCACTTGCCAAGATTTTAAATCTTATAATTAGACATCATAGATAATTTGCCTTGTTTTAAAAGTTATTTACTTATTTTAAGTTAGTCATTTTACAGTATAATCTTAAATTGAGTACAAAATGTCTTTTATATCTGGTTTAGTCTAGGAATCTTAAAGCGGATTGAATAACTCTTAAAATCAGCTAAATTAGTTCTAAACTTGTTTCAAGATTCAGTGATTCTTAAATCAAGCAACTTGAATGTTGCTTGATTTAAGAATCACATAAAAGTCATTAATGACTGTCTTCAAACATGTTGAAACAAAGAGAAACTATACAACATGATACAATTACACATTTTAGATGCAACAGATGTTCAACAATGATCCTAATCTGGTGTTTAAAATATTGAGATAGCTGATTCTGTATATTATTTAAATTTTTTGTCGGTTTTTCACATGTGCTATGATATTTTATATAGTATGTCGGAGACCTAAAAGCAGGCTGCCCCCCCTTTTTGATCAAACCCTTTATGGCAAAGTAGTTGTGTATCAGAGCAAAGGTCATGGGGTCACCACCATTGTCATTAGGGTTCATCATCTAGGGGTCATTATTGAAATAATTGAGATGAAAGCTATATTTTAAATACATTAACAGAGTTTGAACTGATGGTGGTAGAAGAGAGATCATGGGGTCAATAAAATGAATAGGACTCAACCTTTGTGTCATTAATGTGGCAAGCAATTTTACAAAGAATCAGATAAAAACTACTTAAGATACATAAAAGTTTGACCTGAAGGTGGTGCTAAAGCAAATGTCGTGAGGTCACCAAAATTCATTGGCTTCATCGCTTATAAGGACTTATTAATGTACACTGTGAATTTGAAAAAAACGAACAAACATGAAAGCTATGCCAGATATTGTTCTAACACGAAAACTGCGATGGTGCGGGAAAAAAACATTAAAAAAACACGAAAAAATCCAGATGAAAGAAAACATTTTTATTTATATAAACGTGATAAAATTCACATCACATCATTTTAAGTTTTCCAGTGAAAATGAAAATTGTGATGCAAAAATGAACATTTTCTGCATCTGTCAGAGATAGTGTTACATTACCACACTGCTGACAATTTCTCACATAACCATGAAAAAAAAATTGTCAAACGTAAGGACTTCTTCAGCCCAATAAATAATTCTCTTCAGAACCAGCTGTTAACTCTTAACACTGCAATAACATATGAGTGTGGTTTGGAAAAAAATAAAAAAGGAAATACATTTTGAGAACATGGGACCATTAAATTGTTTGTGAAAAACAGATACACATCAGCTATACTGACACCGATTAATAGCATTTTTTTTGTTGACAGCTGAGATCAGTAGATCATCCAATACACATGTGCATCCCTAATCCGGCTGATGTCTATTGGCAATGATATCACAAATACTGTATTTTATTGGCACAAACTCACTTTCTCTGAAACTAACAGAAAAGTATGAAGTGTAATCAATGAGCTCATGTACAAATTCTGTAGCCTGGGCAAGAGTGGGAACTGCCACTTCATAAGCCAATAATTCTTGATTAAAATTCAAAGTTTCATAGCGCTGGAACTCAAAAGCAACAACTGTGGAATCAATCAGAAAGATATCCTTAATCAGTCCAAACACTGGGAGAATGTCATTCACATCAGCAATAATCATAGACTTCCCACTGATGTACTTATTGCCATTGAGGATAAACCATTTCACTGAGACAATAGACTGCATGACATCTAATCCCAAAAAATCGGTGACTTTTCTCTTAACATATTCAGTATTTGTAACAGCTGATACAGGCCCTGATTCTCTTTCATTTGCAAAAATTGGATGCTCAAAACCTATGTCATTCTGACAACATTCAAGAAACTGATTGTGGTTTGCTAGTGATTTACACACATTTTTGAAATTTAACTTAGAGGCCCATCGCTTATAATAGGAATGCTTTGCCTCAAAGCGAATGCACATACTCCTTATTAAAGGACCAAGGGATATGATTTGACTAGGAAGATGCAACATGTAATGCTGCTTGGGTATCACATTTGCTTCAGGGAAAAGTTGTTTGAACTGATACAGGTGTTGCTCAATCATACTTTTGAGCAACAATACAGTTTGTAAAGAAATAGTGGGAGCCAGGACTATTTGTACTATCTCAATTAACTTCATAATGAATTGAACGTACTCATTGTCCACACCACTCAAAAGAAAAGGTAATATTTTTAAAAGTATAAACATCTGCCCACAAGTCTGTTTCAATTTGTTGTCATTAGCTGCTAGAGTGGTGACACTGATAGGACAAGGTTTGTCCTGTATATCAAGAGGTGAGTAAGGAAAGTTTTTAATGGCTGCGTTAAACTCATGTAAATCTATTTTTCCGAAGAGAATAAGGTGTTTTAATACAAGCTTAACCTCCATTGGTGCGACACCTTCGAAAATAACATGCATTATGTCCTGGGGAGTTTGTTTGATCAGATCAAATGCAGGAACATCTACTAGTCTGCTTCTTCTGTTAATTCCATAAGTGGTTTTGAGGGATCCTTTCAAGACATCTGTGCTTGCTTTGTCTATTTCAAGACACTGACTGATGTGGTTCTCCATAGTTCTTTCAACAAAACTATTCTCGTCAAAAAAACTTTGCATATCCTCAAAGTCACATTCACAGTGTCTACATTTACTATGAGCAAAACCAACCCCCTCCTTAAAGCCAGCAAGCTCGTGTTGGGCAAGTGTGTCTCCACATACGGCTATCACAGCACCAAACAACTCAGTTTCACCATTTTGTGTTTCAATCATGACACCATTGTAAAGCTGTGTCAGATCCTCAAGAATTCTATTTAGTACAACATCAACACCACTCTCCGAAATATCTTTTGCATTTGCAATAGCAAGGAGTCGTATCGAAGCCAACTTAGATCTAAATTTTGGATCAATATTACCTAAACTATAATAAAACATGAGCAATTTATTTGCAGAAGCATAGGACCCCAAGGGATTACATATTTGGATTTCATCTGTGTATAGTATTATTTGCAATGCATTCGGCCTTTGAGAATATAAAGGGTGAGAGGTAAAGAGGGCCCCATCACTAAAATCATAGAAGAATCCCTCTCTGCTCCTTTGTGGTAAAGTGTTCAACATGGTAAAGATTCTGGAATTGGTCAATAATTGCTTTAGACTTTGAATTAGGGGAATATAGTAAAACACTTTGTTTCTTATGGACATGACCCGTGAACGACCTCGCTTTACCCAACAAATCTTCTGGGACACTACAACTTCCTCTGGGTCAACTGGATTGAATAGTTCCCGAATGGCCCTATTCTGTCCATATGCAGTTGTGGAGAAAGGATCTGTGAACGTATCAAACGTGGCCAAAGCCGCATCTTGAAGCCGAGTGGTCGCGTCGGAATTCTCTTCAAACACCCTTCTCATTCTCTCTCTCAGCGTACCTAGGAGAACAGCTTGGTATTGTTGCACCCCTGAGATGACATTGTTGACGGTTCTCTGTGAAAATATTTGAAATTTATATTATTGTTTCCTGCACTATGAATCCATCCAATAAGTCCACAATATACAACTAAAGGCCATGACATAAACTATGTTTGTCTCAAAAATCACCTCACCTATGATCAGTTCATCTCATACCATCCATACACCCAACCACAGCTTGTGGAAGTTTATATTCAGTTTCGTTCAAGAATTGATAATTTTGTCAATGTAAACGTATGGGCACCGAACATATTTAGAAATTGTTCTAAAGTTGCAATTTACATCCTGTAGACGTTCATTTTTCCAAAAAAAAAAAATACTCTCAGCCAGAGGCATGACGTGACTCGCTCAGCAGGAAATATGTTCGGTGCCCATATGTTAACATTGATAAATGATAGATTCTTGAACAAAAGTGAATTCAAACTTCCACATGCTGTTGTTGGGTGTATGCATGGTATGAGATTAACTGATCATAGGTGATGATCAGTAGTCACTTACCTGTGACAAGTGGCATTCTTCACGGACGCTGACGGCAAAAGCTGCAGCAGATCTGGCAATATCAGGTTCTTCCTTTGGAGAATAATAAGAAGCATTTTTTTCATAATCTAGGACACCAATTATTATGTACATTTATATTTTTATATACACATTTATATACAATTATTATGTTTGACTTAAACCAAAGCCGTTTGTTTTAACTTAGTGTAAAAAAGAAAAGATGAATAAAATAGTCAAAAATAATATTTACAAGATCATTTGGGTGACTCCAAATTTTAAATAAATCAATGATTTTTTTGGAAAGAGTCCCATTCTCTGCAGACACTATCTGTTATTACATTTTTTTGTGTACTTCTTTGTGTAACTGTTATAATCCAAAATGTTGCTGTTTTCTATTCCATTTTGTGTTGCCTTTGCTCTGCACTTTGTAGCATTCAAAATTAATTTAGAAATAGCAAAATCAGCTAGAATTAATTTACTTAGGCAACAGAGGTCAAAATACATTGTAATGTTAAGTTAGTTTGACACTTACGGGGACAAGCCAGTCAACAACCTGAGGCTGCAGTGTTTCATGCTGAGATGGGTCAGGCGGTATTTCAGTGCTGGTAGCTGCAGACAGAGGTAGTACAGGCCGTGTTTCCGCAGCGCTGGCTATTGCATCAGTGATACTGTTGGAAAAAACCGCCAGACCAAAGTTCTGCAACCCCAAAGAGTGGGATGTGGGGTTCGCTCTCCATCCGCTTGGCGGGCACGCAGTCGTCAAATACAGAGGGTGCGTCCGTTTAATATGGCGAAAGAACGAGTTGTAAACTCTGAAGTCCTGGTCACAGCCATCAATTCCACAGTAAACCCAAAAGTCCGGACTACGACTGTGAACTGCATTTATGTGGCTAAGGAGCACCTTTACAGTTAAAGCAACAAAGACCACACATATCATGCATCTCCACGCCATGATGAATTCTCTGCACGCTTTCGTCAACTTCTTCTTCGTTTTGTTTCTTGGCGGTTGGCAAACACTTCTTCTTCTCTCATGTTTAACGGCGGATGCATGATGGGAAGGATCAGGTATTTATTTTTCTAATTACTATTTTTATACTAAATTACATACATTTAAATTAACAGATTTTAAGGCTCAATGCGGTATTTTAAAACGTAGTTTTAATATTGTATGCATTTTTTGTATTTTCTGCGCATGCTCAGTTCATGATGTCAGTCATTTGCGCCTACAGCGGTTGAGGCGATTTCCGGCTGTTTCCCGCTTTGAAAGAAAAGGCTGGTAAACTTGTGGTTCAACCCTTCAACTTAAGAAAAGAAAACCATTAGCTTCCTCTGGCCGCGTATTTTTTCAGGTAAGGGTGCGTGGAAAGCGAGCCGGAGAGCTCTGGTAACCCAACATGGACGAGTTCGAGGACACCATATTGTCGGTTTTGGAAGGTAAATCATTTTTTTCATTCATGTTAACTAATTAGCTGAGCAACATTAGCATCTGTATTTTTCTGTATCTTTGAAAGGGAGATTGTTGATGTCAATTAACAACTAGTAACTACATTTTTCATATAAATTGTAGTGCACGTGTACACGTGCAACGGTTTGTAAATCCTAACCGTTTAGGAAAAATGAATTAAACGAAACCCCTTTTTTTTATTAAAGTTTGAAATCTGTTCTTGAGACACGCATTCATCAGTTTTACATATAAAAACTATTTTGGGATGATACAAGCTAGTCTTTAGAATCTTTGTGTGTGTGTGTGTGTGTCAGACACGCTACAGACACAAGCGCGCACACACACTAACAGGGAGTCGCCGTCGGGCCCTAGTCACAGCCAGGGAACGTGATGAGCGATAGCCTAAAGATTCCAGTTTCCCAGTTGACATGACTGAAGTAAAACGCACAAACTTTATATCACCTGTTCAACATGCTTAAACATTGGAATGTAGTAAGCCATAGGCTATATTTAGTGTGTGTGTTAGTGTACACAAGCGTAGTTCATGTCAACTGTGTGTTTACTGGCGAACGTGTGTAATGATGTCACGGTTACCTTGTTCACGAAAACATTTCCTATATTAGCCTTTACAATGTGATGGAGTGAAATACAAAGTGGAATTAGTTCCAATACATCAAGGACAACATATGGCTAAATCAAGTTTATTAAAGACATTAACTTGTCTTGCCTTTTGGGATAGGTGTCTAAATGAGACAGACATTAAATTATTTTTGACTGATTGGCAATCAGCAAATGAGATGTTTAGAACTTTAGTAACAACCAGGTGCTTCATTTCACCGACAACCATACAAACGTATGTATATGTGCGCATAACATGCAACTCATCATGTGACTGGAAGCTGGAAAATGTCTCATCTGAAATTAGATATGTTTTATCAATTACAGCCGCCAGCATTGATGAGGAGGTTTTGAAAACCCTTAGCCGGGATGACCTGAAAGATCTTTTTCCTGGCCCAGAGAATTTTCTCAGAAGAAAGAAGCTTTGGGATTTTATCAATCAAAAGGTACATACACATGGGATGGGATTTACTGTACAAATGTTCTCAAGTGATCAATGCTCTTAATTGTATTTTTTTTTATTTATCCCCAACAATTGTAATAGTGTGAAGGAACTACTGACCAAGATGCCAGCGCGTGTGGAAGTGAAAGTTGGATTTTACCCTCAATTAGTGCCATCCCAACATGCCAGCCTCATGCTTCCACTCCCATATCCAAAACTGCTGCCAAAACATTGAAAATGCCAGACCCACCAGAGTATGTGTTGTACACAGATTCAGAGTTGGATATGGTGCGTAGTCGGTACTTTGCATTGCTCCGCATTGGAAAAGAAAATGACTGTAAGCTGTCTAAGGAGCTCTGCTGCAGACTCATCCGGAACACAATCACCAGCATGGTTGCAATCCTGCGTGCTAGTCCCATGGGAGAAGAAGTAAAATACCCCTCCAAAGTTGAGATGAGAGCAATGGCACAGAAGATCGTCAACTATTACCCCATGTTATGTGATGCTAACACTAATATGCCATATGTAAGTAATGTTTTTTTCTCTCTCTTTAAAAAAAACCATCCATGAGTGGGATCCAAAACAGCAACTTAAACATTTGTTTTTACCACAGGTTACCATCTTCACCAAAATGCACAAGAGACTTCAAAATATGAGGTCCCCAAGGAAGAGGCAAGGCTCCATGCCGCAACGAGGCTCGGCCAAGAAGACTCTGTTCAGGTCGACAGGGACAAATGGTGACATAAGCTGTGATGCAACTGGTGAGACAAGCAGCGACCCAAGTGGATCCAGGGCTGACGCCATACTATTTGAGAGCAACGATGACCTCAGCGAGGACAACTCCAGAGCAGGTATGTTCTTAAAGTTGGACAAAGTAAAAGTGTGCAGTCACTGTACTGGTTTCTGTACATCCATAAAAAACGGATTGAGACTGCATAAATGTGCTTCCCTGTTAGTTTTCAAATACTTAGATTTTAATTTTTTTAAATTATTTTTCCCACAAAAAGCTTCCCTACTCCAGCTACCCTCCGGTGTGCAAAGGAAGCCCAACAATAGCAACCTGGCTTCACCGCTATCACCCACATTATCCAGGACTGTGACAGCTTCACCAACAACATCCAGGACTGTGACAGCTTCATCAACTACATTTGCAGAGGATGATGGTAAGCCCGCCTTCACCCTTTCAGACTGCTATCTATGATAGATCTTGATTTACAGATTAGATTAAATTACTTTCAAAAATATATCCATCGGCTCACAGTCATCGGCTACATTGATGCTAACAATTTTAAACAAATTACTTTTTGGCCTAACTGAACTTGATTTGACCCATTATTTTACAAACAAGCATTTCAACATGCATTGAACCTAAGTTGTGCATCATTGTGCTGTGCATGTATTTTATATTAGGGCTAATGAAATTAATAAAGTAAATTTAAAATTTCTGTACATTTTTAATACTTCATTAGGAAATTGCTTTACTCAAGCTTCTATTGCCTTTAACACTTGAGTTTGGTAGAAATATTACTTCTGAAATCTAGTGGAGGTACTATTTACAGATACAAATAGATAAAGATACTTTTAAAAATAAAGCAGTATGATAAAAGATGTGTAAGAAAATGAATAGAAAACAGATTCTAATAATCCATTCTCAAGTCCAGTTAATGGTTACAGATTTGGAAGTTCTCCAGTGTTTTATTGCTATGCCTAATACTGACTGCTACAATTACTTTCTACTATAATTGTTTTGTAATTTAATCATATAAATGAACTTTGATTGACCTTCTCTGATGTCAGTGTAGTGTTTACTTTAAAATGTCTTTGTCTGACTCTCCCTTTTTCCTGTGTTATCAATTTTAGCACGCAAAGACAGTCTGAAGATGCAGGCAAGGCACTACCGAACTTTGAGCAACATGTACAAGAAGCCCAATGCAAGACCCAACTTCAGTGATGTAGCTCAAATATCGGACCTTGAGTGTCAGGCCAGACGGGCTTTCATTGATGCAGATGTTGCAAGGGAAGAAGACCGACCCAAAAAAATCTTTGAGGCATACCCATGTTTTAAAGACATTCAAAATGTACGTTTCCCAACTACTTTGGCATGAATGATTTGCTTTTGTCTGTCTGCCGCCTTTTTTTAAGCTTGGTCAGTGTTTGAATAACTAAGCACAATTTTGTCCCAGGCAATGGATGAGCTGCGCCGCATCGTTGATAGCACCAACCGCAAATACACAGAGGAAATGAAAGGGAGATGGGCAGACTTTTGTGCTAAGGTGCAGTTCTATGGCGTGTGGAAGAAAGCCCTGAAACCACCTTTCCCCTTGGATGTACGTGGAGGTAAGTTGCTGTTCTATATCAAATGTGTCGTCTATGTTCAAACCATTCCATTCAATTCTATTTCTTTGTTCCATAGTGGATTTCTCTATCGCCCTCTTCAATGCACTCCCATTACTTTTCCCCTCCCCAACTCCACCACCAAAGCGGCTTGGAAATGCCAGTGAGGCTCTCCTTCATATCCTCAAGGTGAGAATTATGTTGCCACTTTAATGTTTCCTTCATTTACTCACATTGTTGTGCATGTTCACACCTAACAAGGGCTACTTAAAACTTCAGTGTAACTAGAGATTAAATACAATTATTCATGCTCACAGTTTGTTTATTTCGTAAATTTAAAATTTCAACAAAGTTCAGTCCTCAACTTGAAGTAATTCATTTTAGTTTCCTCTGTTTCGACATACATCAGTTTGAGCAATCTGTTGATATTGCACTTGATGCCATTCATTTGTTGCAGCGTGATCAGTTAATCAGTGACCGTGTTCAGTGAACATAGTCTTTTAAGCAGTTTTGATGCACAGCATGTTCATACTCTCCACCATATTGTCCTTATGGTTCTGTTCTAGCCTGGCGAGGACCCTGGGCTCTACCTGGAGAAGCGGCCTCTCTCCTCCCCGGTGCTGCTTTTTGATGGAACGACCTGCATCGTTGCCGTTGGAAACATGCCAGTCTGCAACCTCCCCCAGGGGGATTTTTGGGAAGGAATGTTGGTGTTAATGGCATACTACTACACTTTGCACTTGACATACCCCAAATGTATTGCAACCATCCTCTCTGTCATTCAGACCGTGGTAATTCGTGATGCCATCCACGATCAAGACGCCACTGGTGCATATAAAAAAGCAATAGATGAATGGAACTCGTTCATTGAAAAATAGGTGAATGGTGAGAAGGATTTTGTCGGGTCAGTTGTTTTGCTTTTTGTTTGCTGTGTCCTAGCTTGTTTTGTTCATAACTTGGTTAGCACTTGGTTAGAGTCCTACATTTATTTTCCTAAAAAATAGATGTAGTAGAGGTCCCACACATCCTTTAAAGTTTTTTGTTTTTGTATTTTACGACATAACATTGCATTGTCAAATCGTTGTTGTTTGTGTTCAAAAAATGACTTGATTGTGTTTGATGTTATGATGATGGAACCCTGACAGTGTTCCAATAAATGTGGATTTTCATCATGCAGTCCTGGCTGTGGTTTCAGTCAGTGAAGATGTGTAGTCTAGGAATAAGGACAGGTTTTAAGGTTTTGGGTCTATTTTTAAGCTGTATTTAGTTTCATTCTAGGATGAGGCAACTTGTATCAAGATACAGCTTAATCATACTATACTTAAACTGAGTCTTTTCGACTTAAAATATAATTTTTTTCAATGTTTTTAATCTGTAATTTGCTACAATTAAGGGTGGGGGGGAGAATTATTTGCTTATATTTAGTATATTTCCCTTATTATTGGACTGTATTAAGTTCAATTTCAAGTATATTAATCTAAAAAACAAGCATTCTCAGCTTATTTTTAACAGCGTATTTGCTTATATTTAGTATATTTCCCTTATTATTGGGCTGTATTAAGTTCAATTTCAAGTATTTTAATCTAAAAACAAGCATTTTCATCTTATTTTCAACACTGTATTTGCTTATATTTAGTATATTTCCCTTATTATTGGGCTTATTAAGTTCAATTTCAAGTAAATTAATCTAAAACTAAGCATTTTCATCTTATTTTTAACTTTTTGAAAACTACTTATTTCTAGATTTTAAAATCTTATTTCAAGATTTCTTATCAAGTAAAATTAACTTGCTGCATGGACAGATAATTTCACTAGTTTTAAGTAGATTCTCCTCAAATTGAGTGCTTATATCTTATATTCAGTCTACCCTTTTTTGCAGTGTAACTGTTCTCAGCCTCACTTCCTATAAGTCGCTTTGCATATTCTGTTATTTTTGTCTCAGGATGTGACGACTGGAGAATCCAGCAAGCCCAACTATGTTTGGAGAACGGTAAGATTCACAATATCACTATATTTTATAGGATTTAACCCCTAATCATGTTGAGAAACTCAGTGTTAGACAGTGGTTCCCAACCTTGGGCTGATTTGCATATGTCGTCGTAGGGGAGGGCTGCCATTGGCTATAGATATTTGATGTTCTGCGTTAGCAGGTATCACATAAGTCTAGCAGAGCAATGTGAGCAATGTGAGCAATGTGAGCAATGTGAGTACGCTCACCGGGACATTGATATTACCGGCAGACGCTGATTGGGTAAAATGTCTGTGGTTTCCTAACGTTACAGGCAGCACGTGGGATCCTCAGATGACGGTGTCGGTCTCTTGGGGGGCCATCTCCCTGGCCGCCACCGTGTGTTTCAATACATCCCAGTTCTCTGATGGCTACACAGTGGCCGTCCAGAGCGCAGTGTACCAGGACTCAAAGAATGTATCCAAGGTGCTGTGTGTGAGTGTGTGTGTGTGTGTGTGTGTGTGTGTGTGTGTGTTTGTGTGTGTGTGTGTGTGTGTGTGTGTGTGCGTGCAGACCAGCATGGGGAGTACTTCACAGACGTGTTCATTGTTAAATGATTCCTCCAACAGGGGAAGAGCACTTGGTTGAACGTGACCTTTGAGGTGGATATAAGAAATCACATTCAGATCAGTCCAAAATATGAACTTCTATTTGTGGTGAGTTCATTTTTAGTCTAGTTTGTCTGCAAGCTAAAGATAACATATCAAATATTATGTATATTATATATATATTACATATCTAATATTTGTATGTTTCATAAAGGTACGGCCATTTTTTCCTGGATGCAAAAACAAATGTTTGACTGTTCAGAAGAAATGGGAGAATCGCCCATGTAAGTAAGATACATTGCTTTCATATGAGAATAGTGGAATATCTGCATTTTATTATTAATATCTTTTATTAATATTACAATGTATATCTTTACTCTTTTTGTTGCAGTAGTAGTTGATCAATCCAAGCAACCACGGGCCCTACTTATATTTGTAACGCTAGCACTGAGTATCTTCGCTGGCTGTATTTCCTATTACCAATGGAAGTCATCTCATAAAGGTTTGGCCTGCATTCAATGTATAACAAAACAACAACAACAACAACAACAACAACAACAACAACAACAACAACAACAAGACCATGCTTCCCCCGCATAGCTCCCAGTACGGCGTCTCCTCCGGACCCCACCCCTGACGCAGTGGAGGTGGCCAAGAGGAAGACGGTCCTCCTGATCTACTCCCCGGACCACCCCCTGTACACCGTGGCGGTCCTCAAGCTCTGCTCCTTCCTCATGGCCCAGTGCGGCACCGACGTGGTCCTGGACCTGCTGGACCTGACCCGGCTGGGCCAGCTGGGCGGCCTCCGCTGGCTGGACTGGCACCGGGAACGCATCGAACGCTCCCCCTCAGACAAGATCCTGATCCTGTGCTCCCCGGGGGTGCAGGCCAAGTGGAGGGCCATGTGCGGGGCCAAGCCCGTGGTCCTGAGGGAGGACCTGTGCTCCCCCGTGGGGGACATGCTCAGCCCGGCGCTGGGCCTCATCGTCCCCGGCCTGGTGCGCTCGGGCTCGCTCCGGAGGTACATCGTGGCATACTTCGCCGACGTGTGCTCGGAGGAGGACATCCCGGCGCCGTTCAACGTGGCGGTGCGCTACAAGCTGATGGAGCAGTTTGAGGAGGTGCTGCTGCGCATCCTGGAGGTGGAGAAGCAGCAGCCGGGCAGGGTGTACCGGGTCCAGGGTGTGGGCCAGCACGAGTACTCCCTCTGCCCCTCGGGCGAGGCCCTGAGGGGGGCCGTGGAGGCCTTCCGGGCGCATCAGCAGAAGAACCCCCACTGGTTTCAGGACGAGCTGGTGCAGGAGGAGGCGGAGGGAGATGTTGGATTGGACGCCGGACGCACACTGGAGATACGCACACTGGACACACAAGCTTGACCCCCAATGGATGCACGCACACTGGACATACACGCTGGACACAGACTGGTCATCACACACACACTGGACATACACTCGGGACGTACACTTGACACACATATGATAGACACACACACTGGACACACACACACACACTGAATGGACACCCACATACAGGACACACATTCGAGGTGCACACTAGATACACACTTGACATCACATCAGTACATACACTGATCGGCAGGATATCTTATTCTGTTATGCCCATATATGGACCAACAGCACATTGTGTACTGTAGTCCTCCTTCCCCCCTGTTCCTATATAACCGGTGAATCTTCCCCTTTATGCTTTGATGACATACAGTGGGGCAAAAAAGTATTTAGTCAGCCACCAATTGTGCAAGTTCTCACAATTAAAAAGATGAGAGAGGCCTGTAATTTTCATCATAGGTATACCTCAGCTATGAGAGACAAAATGAAAAAAAAATATCTAGAAAATCACATTGTCTGATTTTAAAGAATTTATTTGCAAATTATGGTGGAAAATAAGTATTTGGTCAATAACAAAAGGTCATCTCAATACTTTGTTACATGCCCTTTGTTGGCAATGACAGAGGTCAAACGTTTTCTGTAAGTCTTTACAAGGTTTTCACACACTGCTGCTGGTATTTTGGCCCATTCCTCCATGCAGATCTCCTCTAGAGCAGTGATGTTTTTGGGCCTTTGCTGGGCAACACAGACTTTCAACTCCCTCCAAAGATTTTCTATGGGGTTGAGATCTGGAGACTGGCTAGGCCACTCCAGGACCTTGAAATGCTTCTTAAGAAGCCACTCCTTCGTTGCCCGGGCGGTGTGTTTGGGGTCATTGTCATGCTGAAAGACCCAGCCACGTTTCATCTTCAGTGCCCTTGCTGATGGAAGGAGGTTTTCACTCAAAATCTCACGATACATGGCCCCATTCATTCTTTCCGTCACACGGATCAGACGTCCTGGTCCCTTGGCAGAAAAACAGCCCCAAAGCATGATGTTTCCACCCCCATGCTTCACTGTAGGTATGGTGTTCTTTGGATGCAACTCAGCATTCTTTCTCCTCCAAACACGACGAGTTGAGTTTTTACCAAAAAGTTCTATTTTGGTTTCATCTGACCATATGACATTCTCCCAATCCTGTTCTGGATCATCCAAATGCTCTCTAGCAAACTTCAAACGGGCCCGGACATGCACTGGCTTTAGCAGGGGGACACGTCTGGCACTGCAGGATTTGAGTCCCTGGCGGCGTAGTGTGTTAGTGATGGTAGCCTTTGTTACTTTGGTCCCAGCTCTCTGGAGGTGATTCACTAGGTCCCCCCGTGTGGTTCTGGGATTTTTGTTCACCGTTCTTGTGATCATTTTGACCCCACAGGGTGAGATCTTGCGTGGAGCCCCAGATCGAGGGAGATTATCAGTGGTCTTGTATGCATTCCATCTCCTAATAATTGCTCCCACAGTTGATTTCTTCACACCAAGCTGCTTACCTGTTGCAGATTCAGACTTCCCAGCCTGGTGCAGGTCTACAATTGTGTTTCTGGTGTCCTTTGACAGCTCTTTGGTCTTGGTCATAGTGGAGTTTGGAGTGTGACTGTTTGAGGTTGTGGACAGGTGTCTTTTATACTGATAAGGAGTTCAAACAGGTGCCATTAATACAGGTAACAAGTGGAGGACAGAGGAGCCTCTTAAAGAAGAAGTTACAGGTCTGTGACAGCCAGAAATCTTGCTGGTTTGTAGGTGACCAAATACTTATTTTCCACCATAATTTGCAAATAAATTCTTAAAAAATCAGACAATGTGATTTTCTGGATTTTTTTTTTCATTTTGTCTCTCATAGCTGAGGTTCACCTATGATGAAAATTACAGCCTCTCTCGTCTTTTTAAGTGGGAGAACTTGCACAATTGGTGGCTGACTAAATACTTTTTTGCCCCACTGTATATGTGTCTTGTATCTCTGTCTGTGATCATGCTTTATTGAACATCAACTGGATCTTGAGCACCAATGTTCAAAAGACAGATAGGAGTATGAATACAAATGAATGTAAAGGTATGCTTAGCATTAAAAGTTGTGTTTGTAGTTTCTTGTTCAAAAACATACAGACATCAACATGTTTAGCGATTAAGCATCATTATATGCAATGATAAATGTGGCATTATAATAACTTATAGCAATAATAAAATCAAACTTTTTTCTCATCTCATCATAATATGAAACATGAAATGTTGCTTTGACTCAGAAACTCACTCCCCTATAGGCGGAGTGTATAGAGTCCTGAGGCTCTTTGCCTAAATAAACAGGGGTTGGTTCAAAGTTCGGCTTTCTGGCCAAAGTGTTCTCATAACACTGCAGAAGGTAAGCACAGAATTAAAGCATTCAAAGGGTTTATGGGTCTTAAAATTTAACGTGAAATCTACTATTTTTAGTCACATTACTTACATTAAAGCAGACAGTTTGACAAAGATTTCTGTGTACAACAGAATATGAAAATGTACTCCCGTTGGACTTTTTCAAAGATTGTTTTTGTGCTTATGGACATGCACTCTACATGCGTTTATGGATCCATTATAGACATTCTATAAAAAAAATGCATTTCATTTTCCTTGCTGTTGCATTCATTTCATTAGAATAATTATTATTTTCCCTTTTTACATATTCCTGAAATCTGTGATGCACTTTTGCGTAGATCCTTCTTCGTACCTATCCAAATGGACGCCTCACCAGCCCCACCTCTTCAGAGTTTGTCAGTGTGTTGTGCATGCTGTGGAATTTGGAATTTCTTAGGGTGGCCCCAAAAGAGGTTGGGGGGAGGGGGGCCGGGGGAGTTAAAATGGGGGTTGCCTCAGCAAACCGGGACAGGGCAGAATCCAACAATAGTCAGATGGTTCTATTGGATTTGTTTCCCAAAACGTCAGGAACTGTACCCCGCAGGGCTCTGATATAATGAGGAACAAAGGCTAGGTAGTGTTAGTCACAGGGCAGCTTGTTTTAACCATACTACATGGAGGTGGAGTTATGAAAGAAGCACCTCTGACTGAACGTCCAGATGAGGTAGGAATGTGTGTATAGAGTATGGATTGTGGAAGGGGTACACAAAAATAGTTGTTATCAACAGAGGATGGACCGAAAAATAGAAACTTCTGAAGAATAGGGAAAAGCAAGAGATTTGCTTCACAATGTGGGCCTACGTTTTCTAGTGTGCTTGTCTTAACTTGAATGCTTGCCGACACCCCATGCTTGCAGGCATCGGGTGGTCTTTGAAAGACACCCCCGTCTGAGGAGAAGCTTCAGATAAGCTCAGGCAAGCGACTGGTGGCTGTGTGGTTTGTTCCCTCTCACAGCTGAATTAAATCAACTTCAATCATCTGGTATGAAAAGAAGTTCCAAGTGTTTCAGAAGATAAGTCCCAGGTCACTTCCATTTCACAGCTGCATAGTGGTATGCTTTTCTCTTCACAGTCGGTGTGTTGTTGTGTCTATGTTGCTCAGGATCTCCCCGGGGTGAGGGAAATCTGACTGATTAGGAATGCTGCAGAAGGTATCCTCACATCTCCTGAGATGTGGAGCGTCTACGCTGCCCATCAGGCGATCACATGCGTACTCTGGGAACCCAACCGGGCTGGGCGCTCTGGGCTCGCTGTTCAGAGTTCACCCGTCGGTCTCTCAGGCACTGGCAGAACACCAGCCGGTGGTTGCCTTGGAGTCCACCATCATCACCCATGGCATGCCCTTTCCACACAACTTGAGGTACACACCGTTTAGCATTACTCAACACCAACAACCATACACATCTGAGCAATACATGATTATAGTATATAACATAGCAGTATATGTATATTGGTATATAGCGTGTAGTGTATACTTTATGTAAAAAGATATATGTTCTATTTGCTTGTTTATATTCATGTTTATAGCCGCAAGGTACGAATAACAATATGTGTATGAGTATGTCATGTCTATCGATCTACCTGTCTGTCTGTCCAGCATGAATTTGGTTGTAAAAGTTAGTTGATGGATTAATGCCAGTTCTCTTTGACTGTGCCAGTACTGCCATGGAGGTGGAGTCCCTGGTCCTGGCTCAGGGTGCCATCCCAGCGACGGTTGGGGTGCTCCGGGGCAGGGTCCACGTGGGGCTGTCCTCAGAGGAACTGGAGTACCTGGCCCGCAGTGAGGGGTCCCTCAAAATCTCCCGCCGCGATCTACCCTACGCCATCAGCAAGGTGGGCCCCAAAAACCCTACTGTTGTTCACGCACACAACCACCGGGCTGTGTTTCTCGTATTTACGTATGCTCTTTTGTGTCCCTTTCTGAAAGGGCCTCTCTGGGGGTACCACCGTGTCCGCCACCATGATCGCAGCTCACAGCGCTGGGATCCCCGTCTTTGTCACCGGAGGCATCGGTGGAGTCCACCGTGGAGGGGAGCACAGTAAGTGGGTTCAGATCAGCCGCTACAGAAGCGGCTCGTTGGCTCAACCCGCTAGCCCTGTGCTAACCATGTTGTCAATAGTACGCCTTGCAGACACTCAGGTTGAACTCTGACCTGTGCTGTTCCGTGCTGGGTCATGGTCCCATCTCTCTTTCAGCATACTTTTCTTTCTGTCTTCCCTTTCCTATCTAGTCCATATAAGCACAAAAGCAATGAAGACGTTGGTATCACAGGTTGATCACAAGAAGTATTTTGTTTTGTTATTGGCTATATTATATCAAGAGAGTGCTCCTATTTGCAGGTCTGGATGTCAGTGCCGACCTCACAGAGTTGGGGAGGACTCCCGTTGCTGTGGTCTCCGCTGGGGTCAAGTCCATCCTGGACATCGGCCGCACCCTTGAGTTTCTCGTGAGAATTCATGTTTTATTGGAGTACATGGGTGTTGTTGAAAACATAGTGTTCTGATTCCCATCGCATCAAAAGTACTTTCTGTATGATTGTTCCTAATGGAGTCTGTTCATTTATTGCCACCCCGACAGGAGACCCAGGGTGTGTGTGTCGCCACCTACGGACAGTCCAACAATTTCCCAGCCTTCTTTTCTCCACAAAGTGGATTCACTTCCCCGTATCATGTCCGCGACCCGGAAGAGGCAGCCAAACTAATCGGTATGCCATTATATATTTTTTGATATCCCCTTATCTTATATATTTAGCATACATTATCTAGGTGCTTTTACCCACTTAGGTATTTATTTTTGATACATTTCATGAATGAGCAGGTAGGGATGAGGCGTCTTGTTCAAGGATTCCCTTGAAGTTCGGGTTCGAACCCAGAACTCGCTCAGAAACACCTACCTACCCACCAAGGTCTGACCCTTGTTGAAATCCTTGAAACCTTGAACCCTGGTTGAGATGTGGTTAGCCAGTGAGTGCATCGTGATCATGATAGGCTCCATGCAGACTTTGAATAAGCATTGAAGAAATCTGTCCTTAAAACCTGAAAACACTCTTGTTTTCTACCCTGAAGAGGGCACGCTGTCCCTGGGCCTCCAGAGTGGCCTGCTCATAGCGGTCCCCATCTGTGAAGAGCACGCAGCGGTAGGCCAGCAGATAGACGACGCGATACGGGGCGCTGTAGCCGAGGCCAAGTACGGGTTATTCTTCCATGCAGTTTTATTTGATTTTAATTGTATCTTTACATTCTGGTTTGGTCAGTTGTTTACATTAACACTTCAAAATGAGGAAGATGATTAGATAAAGTTATCTGTTTCTGTGTATGATTCATTTCCTTAGTTTCAAAGAGATCAGAGGAAAGGACGTGACACCGTTTATCCTTCAAAGGGTAAACGAGATGACTAAAGGAAGCTCGCTCGAAGCTAGTATCCTTCTCAAATCTCCTATTGATCTAAGGAGGCACGCATGCTAGATCTCTCAGGTCCTTACAATAAAATGTCTGTATATATAAGAATGTAGTATGTAGTATGAAGTATTCTTTTTCTGCAACTGTGGATTTATGTATAAACATGACAGGCGAGTTGTGCACATGACCAGTAACCTTTGGAGTAACGTCAACCAAACCAGTTATCCCCTTAACATGCTGTGCTCAAAGATGTTGCACTCATTCACAACAACGCCAAAGTAGGGAGCCAGATAGCGTGTGAACTGGCAAAACTAAGACATGATAGAAAGAGGAAACAGCCTACATCCTATCATGTAATGAATTCTCCAGAGTCCAAGTCTGAAATTGTAAGTAAATCGATATAAGTGATAGACAGCACATTTTCTAATACAACAAAAGTATTTAAAATTAATGACCATTCATGGGGAATTCCTATGGTGCTGTTTTCACACAGGTTGTAATAGGAGGAATAAATGTGGATTTTATTGCCAAGGGAAAGACTGAGAAGCTTGTGGTAAGTTCACTTTTCTCAAAGCATATAACAAATAAATTAAAGGTAGTGCAGTTGTTTCATTCAGATCCCTGAGAAATCGTTCTTCAGTTTGGACAGACAAACCCGGGAAGTGTGTGTCAGTCCTTTGGTGGCGTAGGCCGGAATATTGCCGGTAAATACTTTTCAGACTCAAGCATTCTTATCAGCAATTTGAAGAAGATGATTGAATGCATACGTAACCTTTCCATTTTTTAACCCTTACCCTTTTTGTTGTTGTAAGACATTCTGAGCCGGTTAGGATGCAGAGTCCTCTTCATCTCAGCTATTGGTTCTGACTCTCACAGCCATTCAGTGCTGAACTACTGTCAACACATGGTAGGATATGACTGACGTGCCTCTCATGTCACTAACTTCACCACCTGAATAATTTGTTTGATGCTTCTAAGGGATGGGCTACACTTCATATAAACAATACATTTCTTTATGATCATGTCTCTATGATCAATTTTGGAATCCAGCATTTGTTTGTGTGTGTTGTGGCTACTGCTACCATCTCATCATCATCTGTGTAAAAACTATAATAATAAATACACATCAATGGACATGTTGTGATTAAAGGTATCGCCACCACTTACACTAATGCTATGGCCTATGCTGCTATTTGACCCAGAACACCAGCGGCATTGCTAGGCTTGCCGACCAGAGGACTGCTACATACTGTGCTGTCATCACTGAGAGTGGCGAGCTTAGCCTTGGGCTGGGTGACATGGACATCCATCAGCAGATCACAGAGCAGTATGTAAGTAGGCTCATCGACCTAGCCTAACCCTAGCCTATACATAACCTAAAGCTAGCCTGTCACTATACTCTATCATGCCTACATAACCAACTCAGACTCATTATCTTCCACTGGATCTCTTTGCTCATTCATAAAAAGTATCAACACCTGATTATTGTAACACTTCTTTCAAACCTCACAGGTTTCTTCATTTGAGGAGCAGCTTTCGTCTGCCTCTCTGATATGTCTGGACGGTAACCTCCCCGTGTCCACCATAGACTATGTCTGTGGCTGTGCCAAGGAACTGGCACTCAGCGGTAAGGATCTATAGGCTTAGACTGCTGAAACCCCTTATTTTTAGTCATTTTAGCATACAATAGAGTAGACCCTCTACTATAAGGGCAATAGACTGATCATCACTAGTTTAGTCTTATAGAGCACCCGATACTTAAAAGTAGCAGACTAATTTGTGTTATGAGCAACACCTGTGTTTTCTCTATGACGATGCCTCTGTAAAAAGGAGAATACTGAGTACAATGTCATCCATTGAAGAGTAGGTATTGAGGTGAGCCCTCTTCCTCAGGGTAACCTTCTGATAGACTTGGGAGGCTTCGGGTACAACCCAGACTATTGTGCCCACAGGATCAACCCATTATCAACACCACTGTAACGTGACCGTGGTTTTGCAGTTTGGTACGAGCCAACGGACTCTGATAAGGCCTCCAAGCCTTTCCGGTCTGAATCCTGGAAGCAGCTGTCCTACTGCTCCCCCAACCTGGCTGAGCTGTGCACCATGAACACAACCCTGGGACTGCAGACACCTGACGGTACGGCACACACACACACTCACACACACACACACACACATCCCACACACACAGAGACATACACATGTACGCAAGCACACATTAGCACATACATTCACACACACGCATGCACGTGCACACACACACACACACACACACACACACACACACACACACACACACTATACTGTGCAACTCCACCACACGCACAGGACGCAAATCAAGCTTGTCAACAGACGGCATGTGGTTGATCATGCTGTTCGGTTTGGCTGCAGTGTTTCCCAGCTCTCTTGAAGATGTGCTGTCATGTGCCCTGGCTCTCTCACGCCCCCTGTTGGAGCACCTGCACTGTCTTATAGTGACTCTAGGCTCTGACGGAGTGCTGGTGTGCGGCCAGCATGATGGCAACGGGTCGGTCCACCTGCGACCGAGGGTGGAAGGAGAGACGGTAAACATTCTGCCATGTCCTAAACCTCCCACACTTATTTGGAGAGTCAACATTTTATAGTGACTGTACCAATGTGGTCCGAATTCCTCTTATTCCCTGGCCTGCTTGCTCCCCAAATAGTGTTGCAAACAGTAGTGATCATGAGGGATTAGAGAATGAGTGAACAAGGGATTTCAGAGCAGCCTCCCGTCTCCAAAACAAGGGGTTGATGATGAAGGAAAATGATGACGCTGAAGAAGAGGCGGCTTCTAATTTAAGCCGTGTCTGTGTTTTTTCTTCCTCAGCGGGGCCGGTTGTGTGCTCTGCACTATGCGTCACTTCCTGTCACCGCAGAGATAGTGAACGTCTCTGGAGCGGGAGATAGGTGCATTAACACTTAAGCTTCTTCTTGACTATTCATTCCTCTTCCTTTTATTACATATTTAATTATTAATTATTTCTGAATCTTATTTTCCTCCATATTGTAAATATCTCAGTATCTGAAAAGAATATCTCCATGTCTGTGTGAGCTTAGTTACTTGGTAAAGTGTGTGTGTGTGTGTGTGTGTGTGTGTGTGTGTGTGTGTGTGTGTGTGTGTGTGTGTGTGTGTGAGCATAACCCGTTAAAAGATACATTTCCCCCATCTTTCCTCTGTCACCAGTCTTGCAGGTAGCATCATGGCGGGGGTCATCCAGGGTCAAGACACTGACAGCTGTGTCCGGATGGGCCTCCTAGCTGCGCGGCTCTCCCTGGCTTCCCAGCACCCTATTGACCCACTGCTTTGCATGGACTCTGTGGACCCTCACAAGACCCTGAGCCAAGCCTGGCCCAAGCCAAGTTTCTTGTGGATAGATTAAAAACAAAAAGGATTACAGATGGATCAAGGGAGACATGGGTACATAAATAAAATGGATTTTGTTCATGTCAGAAGGTGTGCACTCTGTTAAATAACATGGCCTTATTGCATAAGTACATAATAAATACATTTTGTAGTGTAATATTCTAGTGGATGTCGTAACTTTATACCAACAACTCTTCACTTTATTACGTTAAATTACTAACCAAAATTTCTATCTATGTAGTCTTATTACACGGGTCTTCTCAATGCCGTGGAACGCTCCATTCACTTGCATGGGCCCTTCAATACTTCCGGTGAATTATATTTGATAATTCACGGTTGCTAAGTATAATTGACTAGCCTGGCTAACGCCAGACCTTATCTCAGGCCAAGTCCACACGGAGCCGATTTTTTGGTGAAACCGCATAAGGGCTTGTTCACACTGGCTCCGTCCGTCGACGGATCTCATTGACTTTGCATGGGGTGCTCGCGAAATGCATTGTGGGTCCGTCCGTCCATTTGGCTCCGTGGCCTGCATCAAAAAGTTAAGAAATGTTCAACTTTTCAGGCAGTTCCGGATCCGTCGGCCAATCAGATCGCCTTTAGGCCCATTGACACCCTACGGTAAATACGGATGCGGACCGTTTCGTCCGGTCCCGGAGGTGTTTCATCCGTCAATGGGTCCGTCGCCTCTGAGCTGAATGAATCGGCCTTTAGGATTCGTGTGGACGCCTGAAATGCTGAAGAGTTGCGTTGAATTTTTTATTTAGTATTTTATTTGTATTCTTTTTGTAGCTTTAAATAAAGCCCCATTGATAAATGTTATTACTAAGTGTACATTAAAAAGTATTTCTGCTCAATTTAAAAGGTTGAATCTCCTCTTGACTGAATGTTTGTATACAGTGAGCAGGCTGTATGCGCGCAGGCTTGATGAATATTTACTACAGCGTTTCTACAGCTCGATGCGGTTTCGCAATGACTCCGTCTTTACGGAGATATTCCTGAACCGCATAAAACTAAACCGGATCGTTTGGACGGGGGGACGGGGCCTCAATCCACATTGGTTCCCTATCTCAGGCGAAAATCGGATCCATGGAATCCAGGCTGCCCTAGCAGCGCGAAATGAAATCGCGCGCAAGGCAGCATGGTGTATAGCCAGGCTAATAATTGACCGCTGTCAAGGAAATCAAAGGATGTTTTGCCTCTAATGACGTCTTTGGTAGCATTGTCAACTTGTCAACACCAGCGTCTTCGGTTGCTAAGCGACGTCATCGTCTTTGGCGTATTATTTCTCTGCTGATCAACACTACGAATGCTTGTAACAAATACATTGTAAAAAGACACACCATGTGAAGTTATTTTTTCGTTTTGGCAAGTAGCCGTGTAATAAGCAGGATAATGTATCGAACGTCGCCGGTCATTATCGAAAATAAGCCCCGGCGAATTATTTTCCCGATAATGACCGGGTTCATTATCCCTTACATATATTTACCCACATTCAAATGTCAACTCAAACTCCCACAAAGCACCAGTTCCTTTGCGCACGCGCAGTCGTGTCGAATACTTACCCAATTCCCTCCTCCCTATTTTAATGCTAGCTAAGATGGTGGTTTGAGCGTCAACTTGTCTCTACAATATCAGGACCAGAAAGGGGGCAAAACAACCCTGTCGACTTTTTAATCACAACCGAACGATAAACCTAAGATCAACCTAAGTATCTACTCATAGAAAACATTGACATTTCCCACACATTGGCTCCAGGTCCCCGCCCAACTGAGTTTGACTCCCTTGAAGTGGAGCCCTTAGCTAAACACAGACAGGGTAAGTAACGCTCACATTAGCACTGCTGCTAACTCTGCTGCTCAGCCTTGTTTATTCTCACCACATTCACTTCAGAAACCAGCCGTGTCTCTTGAGGGGGGCACCATCTGCAGGGCCCCCCTCGCCTGTATCTAAACACTGATGTGTTGACAGACACGTCATGGGTGGACTTGTTCCACAATGCTAACATAGTTCCTAGCATGCTAGCAGCTCGCTGTGGTATGGCTGGGGAGGGGGGGGGGGGGGGGGATAGCTTTGGACTGTGCAGGCCTCGTTGTAAGGTTGCCGCTGAACGTCCACTACTACATCTCCACGACAGGCTAGCCAGGGGAGCTAGCCGTGGGTCGCAGCAGCAGAGTTGAAGCCGAGCTGTCACTTGGTATTCACGGCGGGGCGCCTCGGTGCTGTCACACCAAGTTCAAGTGGAGATCTCCTCCTCGCTTCCTCTCAGGATGACCGGAACGTGACGGGGGTCGTTTAATGTCGCTCGTAACCACTACTGTTTGTATATTTGACCGGCTTTTTATGTACAGTACTAGACTAGCTCATACCGCTAACATCTGTCAGATTTTGTGCTTCAGTGCAGAGGTGAGTGTGAAGTGTAGCTGCCGGTTCCTTCTGTTGCCTCCTCGTACACGACTTCCCCGGTCAGCTGACTACTGAGTATGGCGGTAAACCATTTCTAGACGCGCAGACCCTCGCGGAGGTATGACGAGCGACTGTTTACATGCGTTGATGTCATGATGCACAGCGTTGAACACTTTACTTTGCTTGACACCAAGTGCGATTGCTTTATTTGAGAACACGGCCGATGTTATGAACAAATCGGGACATGGCCATTTGAAATGACATCGCTCATGTTGCCATTAGGAATGCCCCACAAATCCGCAACCTCAGCATTCTAACTGATGAGTTCAGGGTTATTCTGTACATTATTATAACCAACAGTGTCTGCCTGCATCCACTAATATGAAGACAAACTATTGTGCTGCAATGGAATTGATTTTATATATATTTATCTCAGCCCTGTGCTGTGGTTCAACACCAACGTCGCCCGTCCTTGCCGTGCCACAGAATGTCCCACAGCCCCAAGATGAAGGATGACCTCATGGAGTGTCCCCTGTGTATGGAACCGCTGGAGATCGACGACGTAAACTTCTTCCCCTGCACCTGTGGCTACCAGATCTGCCGCTTCTGCTGGCACCGCATCCGCACCGACGAGAACGGCCTCTGTCCCGCCTGCAGAAAGGTAGGCTGATGACGCGTGCATACGTCTTATATTTACATGTCTTACATTCACATTAACATTTAGGGGTTTTTGCTGACGCTTTTATCCAAAGCGACTTGCAACCATTCAATCACACATTCACACGCCGACGCCGGAGATAAGCACGCAGGGCGACAGCCAGATCGTCAGGAGCATTCAGGGTAACGCATCTTGCTCAGGGACACGTGACATTCTAGCTAGCTAGGAGGAGCCAGGGATCGAACTAGCAACCTTCAGGTTACAAGTCAACCCGCTCTACCTCCTGAGATACTGTTGCCCCTTTCGTCGTAGAATACCACACAAACTCAATTAAATTTTGTTGTAATGGTGGCTTCAGAGGAAAACAAACCCCTCCCCCTGGTGGTGTTTCCCATCCCATGCCCGTCCAATTGATCGAGTCGGTTTTATCACAGAGTCAATACAAATGGATTGAAGAGTCCTGCTGTAAAGTGCCGTATGGCCACTTTTGGAAATTGGATAATTTCATTGCACTATTGTCGACGGTGATAATAATCTATTAGCCTGGGTAAGACGATCCTGAATCATTACATTGGTTCTTTGTTTCTCGTTAGTCATCTTTGCGAACAAGTCTCTTTCTATTGCTATGCCCGTCGGGCTGGTGGTGAGCAGGCTGCCAGGTTTGTGGTGGTCGGACACGATGGGCTAGGGAGGAGGGGAACCCATTTTAACTCTGGCGGCCCCGCCGTGTTTTCAGCCGTACCCAGAGGACCCCGCCGTGTACAAGCCCCTCTCACAGGAGGAGATCCAGAGGATCAAGAACGAGAAGAAGCAGAAGCAGAACGAGAAGAAGCAGAAGGTGACCGAGAACCGCAAGCATCTGGCCAGCGTCCGAGTCGTCCAGAGAAACCTGGTGTTCGTGGTGGGCCTCTCCCAGCGCCTTGCCGACCCTGAGGTGAGCGCCACGCCTGTCTTTCGAGCGACCACCAATGCCAGTCATTCTAGTTGTAATCTGCCGAGGACATAGTGTATTGGGGGGCTCTATGCTTTTTCCGGCGATGGATAACTAACCCGGCTAGATGGTGGAACTCTGTTGTGTTTTTCGATGACTATAACTCGATGTTACTTCCTATGTGTACAGGTTCTTAAAAGGCCAGAGTACTTTGGGAAGTTTGGTAAAATACACAAAGTGGTCATTAACAACAGCACATCTTATGCGGGTTCACAGGTGAGAGGTTGAATGATGATCACACACACACACACACACACACACACACACACACACACACACACACACACACACAGAGTGTTGGTGACAAAGGCTGAGTCTGTACTGGTTTTGCAGGGGCCTAGTGCCAGTGCTTACGTCACGTACATCCGGTCTGAAGATGCCTTAAGAGCAATACAATGTGTCAACAATGTGGTTGTGGACGGTAGAACGCTGAAGGTGAGCATTAGCATAACTCACTGTCTCTCTCGGAAAACTGTTAGCATTCCTTATCGAAGCTCTGGCAGTCATAACTGCATTGTTTAGTTGTATATACAAATGGAAACAATGAGGTCTTTGTCATGTCATCGTATTAACTTATTTAAATGGATTTCCCTCACAGGCCTCTTTAGGAACCACAAAATACTGTAGTTACTTCCTTAAAAGTATGCAGTGTCCCAAACCAGATTGTATGTATTTACATGAGTTGGGGGATGAGGCAGCCAGCTTTACTAAAGAAGAGATGCAGGTAATGCTTTTACGCATTTGGACTGTGTCGAATTGTCCAGATGTGTTGCCAAAGTGTCTCTGTGCTGCTTCAGACTGTATTTAAACAAGTCAGAGAAGCATTTTGTCGATTAACAAAATGGGATCTGTTGCATTGTTTTTAGGCAGGAAAGCACCAGGAATATGAGCAGAAACTTCTTCAGGACCTCTATAAAATGAACCCTAGCTTTCTACAACCCCCCATATGTGCAACAGAGAAGTCCAAAAGTAAAGCAAATTCCACTCAAAGGTGGGTGTCTTTTACCTACCTAACTATTTATACAAACTGTTAAGCCTATTTTGTTTTTCATTTTCATGCATTCGGTTTTTCATGAATTTCTTTTTACCTTCCAGCAGAACCAACAATGGCAATGGAAAGGATGGCTGGCCAACGCTATCGGGGCATAGCAAGCTAGCCAATGGGCTTTCAGAAGACTGCAAGTCCCCGCCCCTTTTAGACTATTTAGATCAGGAGGTTCTTGCGGCAGATGGGCTAGACACTACAGACGGGCCCGGCCACGGCAGCGCCATCTCTCCCTTCTCCTCCAACTGCGACAGTAACAGGTACAGATCATCACAGCGGTGGACGTTCTGGCATCTTTGTCGGATTATCGTCATCGTTATCGGGTTCTTCTTTTCTAAAGCATGGTCGTCTGTGTGTGTGTGTGTCTGTGTCTGTGTCTCTACAGCCCCAGTGAAAAGCCTCCAGAACCAATGAGCATAGTGAACGGAGAGACTTTACAACAGGTAGAAACACACACACAAAAAAAACAACCCTTTTTCAGATTATATTGAGTCCCAACACAACATGCACCATGCGCGGGTAAAACCCTGCAAGACATCGTGAAGCCATCTCACATCCTCATGAACAGCCCTCCTCTTGCTCTTATTTTTATTCTATTGTATTTAATTAATTTTAAGCACAGAGAAATAGTACACAGAGTATGTCACGCAGACATTTCACTGCACATCCTGTATGAGTATGTGTCAAATAAAGCCCTTTCTGACTCTTGAATCTCCTCCCACCGCCCCAGATGGCGTGCAGCGTCTCCCCGTCCCCCCCGCCGGGCCTGACCAAGGCGGGCCTGGTGGTGCCCGTGAGCGTGGCGGACATGGCCGCCCGCTCGCCCTTCGAGGGCGCGGCCGCCGAGTCCCAGTCGCTCTTCTCCGACAACAGCAACTTCCGCCACCCCAACCCCCTGCCGGCCGGCCTGCCCCCCTTCCCCAGTTCCCCCCGCGGCAGCTCCGACTGGCCCATGACCCCCGAACCACAGAGCCTCTTCGCCTCAGGTGAGCCGGCCCACCGGGGCCCCCAGCCGACGCCTCTAGGTGTAACGCTCTTTGTCGTCGTGGGCTTTCGCGGACCACCCTGTCTGCAGATATAAGTCCCCTTGAATATAGTTAGGAACACGTGTATGGGTTGAGCAAAAATAATAAAAAAAAGCAATGCTGCTCATCTTTGCCATCAATGGAAAACATAAAAAGAAATTTAAAAAATCATGAGCCATATTTGCTGAACAATATTTATTTATATATTTGTTCCCAGTCATCCATTATTTTTGCGATCATTGTATGGTCTTTTCAAGAATACAATCCCATGTTCCGCCTGCCTGCAGTACCCTCGCTCACCACTGTTTGAGAAACACTGCTGCTGTGAGCTCTCCTGGATATTTGATATCGTCGTGTGTTTTTGTTATTCTTCAAAGTCGACCCAGTGACATTGTCAAGACAAGTTGATGTTGTCGCACGGATTTCACTGAGCGATCTGATTGGCCTACTACTTGATTGACAACAATGTTTACCGCTATCCTGTGAACTATGAGTCACCTTATGAGTTGCGGCTGGTGTCATGTTGTAAACATGAGGTGGGGCCTTCCTGGGTACAAACTACAGGTGCCTGCTTTTACCCTGCTGCGGTTTGCAACAACTGCAAATGATGACGGTGACTGTCACAGCCATCAGCAGTTTGTTGACTTTTGCAGTAATAGACAGTTAATTGAAGAAGTTGTAGTCGCAGTAGCTGACAAAGGCCTAGACGTAGACCTATATATAGGATATGAAAGCCTGGGGAAAGAAGAACGTTTTTGTTATGCATGTATTTAGAGAAGTATGACTTTCTTTTTGCAGTTTGAAGCTTTGTATGAGTAAATTTCGAGATGGGATGTTTTCAGTTTTCAATTCCCCTGCTGAATGCGAAATATAAACATGAGGATTTCATGAAATTACAAGTTTGACAATGGTTTATGCGCATAACATTTCTTCTAGGACATAGATTTTTATTGCCCTCCAGTGAGGAAATGTGTTGCCACATTACAACTTAATTAAGTTCATACAACAGCACAGTAGAACACTTCCTGAAAGCACATCCCTGTACCTTTTTCCGTCCTGTGATGCTTAGATCTGAGATATTTAGCCACAGCCCTGATCAGGTGTCTAAAATCAACAACATGATAACGTCTGTTTACATACTAAACACATGCACATCCATCTCCCTTAATGGTTGCATGGAACGCGGGGCTGTTGCTGAGCTTGGATAAAACTAGGAGGACTAATGTATTTCTCTGCACTAAGCACTTGTCCTTTTGGGTAGCGATCCACGCTTTTACTCCAGCTTGGTCCGTTTATAAATAGCCGTGTAGAGGTGATGTAATAATACATTCTCATGTTCATGTGGACCTGTATGGCTTTGTCTCCTCCTCCTCCTCCTCCTCCTCCTCCTCCTCTCAGATACGATACCCGTGTCCTCCTCCACGGACTGGCAGGCGGCCTTCGGCTTCGGCTCCTCCTCCAAGCAGCCGCAGGACGACGACCTGGGCTTCGACCCCTTCGACGTCACCCGCAAGGCCCTGGCCGACCTCATCGAGAAGGAGCTGTCTGTTCAGGACCAGGGCGCCCTCTCCCCGGGGCCCCAGAGCCACGGCCTGCTGCCTCCGCACCTCAACCACCACCACCGCCACCCACAACCCCACCCCCACCACACCTCCGCCTCCGCCTCCCTCCACCACTTCCCCATGGGCCCGCCGCGCCTCTCCCAGCTCCACCACAGAACCATCTACAGCTCCTTCAGCTTCCCCGGGAGCCAGGGCAGCCAGGCCGGGCAGCCCCAGCCTTCCTCCAGGCACCCCTGGATGGCGGGCCTCCCCGCCGCTCGCAATAACCTCGCACACTTGAACCACTCGGCCAGTACTGCCTCACACAGTAACTTCCTCGACCTCAACCTGCCCCGTCAGCACAGCACAGGACTGGGAGGGATCCCCGTCTCAGGTACTCTCCCCTTTCAGCCCGCCTGTTCGACATGCATCGCAGACAGATTAATTAACGCTGCATCGGGTATGTGCGCCCGTGTCGCGCCGGCGCAGGGAGTATTAGATTGCCAAACATGGGTTACCGCCTTGCCGGTAATGAAAGGGATACTTGCTTGTGTGTGCTGTTTTTGTTTTGACCTTGCCTCAGAGCTGCAGTTCCGCCCCCAGCCACCGGCCGTGGGACCAGACAACACGATCGTGTCTTACTCGGCGTTGTCATCGTCTTGTCCCTCTCTCTCTGTCCTCAGAGAACAGCAGCTCTATAGACGGACTAAATGTAAAGGAGTGGCAGGACGGCCTGAGAGCACTCCTGCCCAACATCAACATCAACTTCGGGGGGCTGCCCAACTCCTCGTCCTCCTCCTCCTCGTCCTCCTCCAACAGTGTTAACCACATCGGTGGGCCGGCAGGGCCCGCGGGCATCTCGCACAGCCTCAGCTGGGACGGCACGTCCAGCTGGATGGACCCTGCCATTATCAAAGGTGAGGGCCGCGCCCGCCTCTGCTCTGGGAGCCTTCTGGGCACAGGGCTGCTTGTTTTCATTGAGATCGAGATGCAATTTTATAATGGATATTGAGTGCTGTGGGGATATTTGTGACGTATTCTGTGAATATTTATATCTTCAATTTTAGGTTTTTCATTCAATCGCTTTTTTGAGACAACTTGACGTTGCAATTAATCCAGAGAAAATTATTGTAATTAGGGATCGACCGATATGAATTTTTTAGGGCCGATACCGATATTTTTTCATCAGCCTTAGCCGATAACCGATACGCCGATACCGATTTTCTTGAGCCGATATTTGGAGCCGATAATACCCTGGAAATCCAAAGTTCACGCGAGAACACAATTTAAATTAGCTCAGCGAGTCACTCTGGGAACGAGCAATATACTTGTGTATACGCGTGATGTATCAATATAGGCGGGCCAAAAGCGTTGCTGTTTTACCGACCGGATACGGCAAGAGTCTTATCTATTGGTTAGCTCCACTGGTCTGGATACGCCACCCCTTGTATTCTTCTGATATTTTCAAATGCATGCTTGGTGCGGTCCCTCGAGTTGGGCCATTTTCATTACTCGTTGCCAGACCATACAATTTTCTAGATGTGTTTCTGGATTTCCAGGCTAAGACTCCCTCAATTAACATCATAAAAATGACACAGTGATGGTAACAAATGTTACAATATGTAATGTATGCAATATGTAAATCATGCCAAAGAAAATAAATAAATAAATAAATAAAAGTAAAAAAAATGGCCCATACCGAAAAAAATATTGGCCGATACGATACACGAAAAAAACGCTAATATCGGCCGATATATCGGTCGATCACTAATTGTAATACTAGCACGATTTTTTTCTTTTTAATGACACCACAACTTTTCCATGTCAACTTTTTCCCCCCCCCCCCTCCATGCAGGTATCCCCGCCTCAGCAGGAAACGGCTCCGACAGCCTCCCGGACGACAACCCCCCGCACTGGCTCAAGTCCCTGCAGACGCTCACAGAGATGGACGGGCCGCCCAGCTCGGCCTCCGCCCAGCCCCTCCGGCGCGGCCTCCTGGACGGCCTCAACCACCACCCCCACCACCAGAACCACCTGCCCCTCCACCACAGAGCCGCTGGCGGCTGGGCCCCCTACCTGCCCTCAGCCAGCCCAGGCAGCCAGTTCCACTCCCCGCCCCCGGGCTTCCAGACGGCCTTCAGACCCGCCGGCCAGCCAAACACAGAGCTGCTACAGAGTGCCTCTGTGGACCGCCACTGATCACAGACTACAGCAGATACCCCCCCCCCCCCCCCCCCCCCCCCAACCCATCCACACACCACCATATACGCCCCCCCCCCCCTAAACCCAGCCTCCCCGCCCTCGTGACGCAATACACACACACACAGACACACACACACACACACACAGATGCACCGTAGTGCATATTATCTAAGTGATTTAACAGAAATAACAACATGCTCTTTACTTTAATTTCCTCATTCCTCCTTGTTTTGTTTGTCTTTGTTTGTTTTGGGGACGCGTGAGTTACTGATATGCTTGTGTCTGCTCCCGCCAGCTCTCTTTACACCCCCAGCTAGTGCTGGGGCGAGGGGGCGAGGTGGGAAACTACAGGTTGATATCGCTAACCGACGTGAAAGAGCACTAACAGAAGTTGTAGCAGAGAGAGAGAGAGTGAGCGAAAGAGAGAGAGAAAGAGGGCGTGCACCAGCAGGCGGTGACATGAGAGTGAACGTAAGAGTTGTCTGGTCAAAGGAGAAGCTGAACTAGGCCGCGACAGGAGCTCTGTGAGAGTAACTAACGACTAAGTATGAACAAAGAGTACGTTTTTCTGAAAGTTTTAAAAAAAGAGTCACGACGACGTGTGAGGAATGAAGCAAGCTGTGAAATCTTCTCTTGAAGCTTTGCCCCAAAGACCCTCGCACTGCCTACTGTAACGAGCGACTGTGAAACATTTCACTGCACCCCCCCCCCCCAAACCACCGCCCCTTTGCAGTCCTGATCGTTGTGTTCAGGGCCCGAGTGAGGGAGAGAAAGACAACTAGTTTGCACTTAGCCTTCTCTTAATTTTCAACATTTTTTCTTTATTTTTTTTTAATGTTCAAAGTAGGGGAGGGGCCGGCGAAGCTGCGGAGCGCAGCTCACAAAGTGAACGGGGAGTCGAGGGCCACAGGCTATGCACAGGCTCCCTGTGTGGCAGGGAGCCCCATGCGAGGGCCCCGCCCCCTGCCTTCCCCGGTCGGAGGGAAGAGACGTGTTTATTGCTGAACCTCTGTATCAGAGGGTGGAGCGTTGCCCGGCGCTGGGCAGAGCCAGGGCATCGGAGGAGAGCGTAGAGATAACGACTGACACCCCGGACACTAGGGCCGGACTAGAGCACCGGCAGGGGCCACTGTGTGGCGCCCGCGGTACAGAGTCACCGGCCCTTACTACTAGGGAACGGTCACCAGAGGATAGAGGCGGAAGGACTAGACGGATGAGAATGTGATGGATGTACTGGAGACGATACTAAGGAGGATAGCAATAGAGTGAACATGTAATCCCCCTCCCTGCCTCCCATCGTCCCCTTCTTTTGTCCCACCCACAAGTGCTTACACGAGGCCTTACAAAGAACAGATGAGAGAAATGTGCTTGAGGGACTGGAAGCTTTGTTTATATATCTATGTGTAAATAGATATTTGATGAGCTCCATGATTGCGGAAAAAAAAGTATCACTTATTGAGGGGGAAAATGTGGAATAATGTGTGTAACTTTGGCAAATGTATGCGACCCAAAGCAAGGTGCTTTACGACATAAAGTACTGTAGTAGTATCCCAAGGAGCTCTCGGGCTTGGAGAAACTACCCTCCAACGGGGTTTTATTTTTCTTTCAAAGTCTTAACTGTTCCCCATATTTTCTCTTGTCTCTCTCTCTCTCTCTTACCTGCTGCTCCCCAGTCTGTTCCCTGTCCTGTCTCCCATCTAAACAGTATTCACAAGAACCACAACCCCATCCAGGAGAGAACCAACAAACAGTCATGCTATGGGATTTAAGATAATGTTGAGGAAAAAACAATTTAAGGTACATGCAATTCAACTGTCCACTGCAGGTCTGGTTAAAGAAAACAAACCTTAAATAAATGAGAAAAAAAGAATTTTTGGTGTTGGAATTTTGTCTTGATCTCAATCGGTTGTCCATCCGTTTGTTCATAAATATATTTTACTAGGGACACATTGTTCAGCAAACAAAATTAGCATCTCTTTTTTTCCTTTATTACTGCCCCAGGTGGACCAACCAGTTTCAAAGTTGCATGTACTTCTGCCTTCGTCCGCTAGGTGGGGGAGGAATCAACATCACTAACGGTGATAAAACTCTGCAGTGCACCCTTGTAGTTCACGCAAGGTTACAGGGAACGCTTTCCCTGACACTCGTTTTTATTTATTATTAGGTTATCCCTGACGCCTATATCCCATTTTTCACTCTGCCCCTGGGAACAAGATTGATGTACGCCATCAGCACCTTCAAAACACACAGCAAATATATATATAAAAACTAGTACAATTGACATACCCCCCCCAACCCCTCTTCACCACATTCCCCGGCTGTAAGTCAAAGTGATACAAGAGTATGCGGCGCATGCGGGACTGCAAACTTGCAGCACTGCGCCGTCCATGCCAATGCAGCATACCTGCAGCGGGGGGGTGGGGGACGACAACATAGTGTCCTTCAGACCCCCTCTGATGGACGTGGGGCGTTGCAGTCTCCAGACGCAGGCCCACTTTAGCATCCCTGAGCTTTATATCGGCGTCCTTTTTCACAGTCCCTTTCCCCCCTTTTCCAGGATAAAGGAAACCCTGTCACCAGTGAACGTTGTGCAATGTGAAGTGAAGGAATTCCTTAATCACACTAATGTCATCAGTATTCCTCACAGTAGCCACTCAAAATCCGGTGTCTTAATCTGGAATCCAAGGTGTGATTATATGTCCAAATCCTTAATGTGGATCAAGTGTTCATAAATTATGTGGACTGGAAATCTCTTCATCCAATGTGACTGATTAAGTTAATTATTAATATTATTAATGCTAAAGTTAATTAGAAACTTCAACATTATCTTTCAGAACCTTCTGAAGTAGGCCTGCTCAACCACAGAGTTGTTTATGTTATCTATAATACCATCCAGCCCCATGGAATTGAAGAAGCTATTTCTCATCTGCTCCTATGGACTAGTCGAACATACCTTCTGGTACGTTCTCTTTGAGCGTGACCTTTCAACAAACCACAGAGGTGGGATGTGAGGGAGAGGAGGATGAAGAGGAGAAGGAGTAAAATATCCTGGATCTATGGTGTGTTTCCAGGGAGGGGGGGAGGAGGAGGAGGGAGACAATGATGCTAGTGTTGCAGAGCGCTTGGAGCTGTTCAGATCTAGACCAAAAAGAAAACAGCATTGTTTTTATTCCTTTTTCTGTTTCTCGGCTAATGAAGCTGCTTCAAACAATGGAGACCACCACCTCTCTCTTTCCACTCTGGGAGATACAGCAGTATAGCCTGCATAAGCAATACTTTCCCTCCTGCAGTCCGTAGCCAGTAAAGAATCTAATTATCTTTACCATGGTAATCGGATCAGTGATCCACTAAACACATTATTATTTAAGGTATTGTAACTTCCCGATGGCAAAGAAAACCCAGAGAAGTTTACTACACCATCTCTTTATTACATTCCCATCAGTGGTTGCATACTCCCCTCAGTATAACATCTCCTCTCGTCAGTCTTACCCAACCTGACAGTGGGTATTTCAGAAGCAGCCATAGCAGAGCCATATATTAAACCAGAAAACACTGCTCCTACACCGCTCGCCTCCTCTGCGTTTGGGTGTAGCGTACCGTCTGACCCCCCCCCCCCAGGGGTCCGTCAGGGAGGAGGATCTGGCCCCTGGGTGGAGGAGGACTGTGGGCTGGCAAGCGAGCTTCAGTCTCCAGCTTTAGGCTCCATGTGGATGGTGCTGAGGAGGCAGCAGTATCCAGCGGAGGTAGGCGAGGTGTTGGTGAATAATGCAGACGGGCAGCCAGCATGTTGACTTCTTTGCACAAGAGCGAGCACAAAGCTTGACTTAAAAGAGCTTTCACACGCAACACACACACACACACACACACACACACTCCCCCTCTCAGATTGTTCGGTAATATTTCAAGTGTGTCCGTCCAGACATTTGGCATTTCTAATTATGTTTTTAATTATTTTTTACACCGTGGGCGGACAAAAACATGTGATACAATTATGATACAATGCTTTAATTGTAGAAATCAAGAGAAAAAAGCATTGCTGGTGTATTTGTTAAGTGCTTGTGACAAACAGTGATGCTTAAAACGAATGATTAGTTTATTGATTGGCTTGCTTTGCTGAAACTGCATATTCATGCTCATTACCATATCCTCTCTAGCCTTTTAGAGTGAGAGAGAGATGGAGAGAGGCATAGAGATAGAGAAGAGAGAGACTGAGAGGGACAGGCAGAGAGAGAGAGAATGATGAAGCAGGAGAGTATTGACAGTAATTAATTAAATTTAGTGGAAGCAGCATAGGTTACGCCCACGCAAGTCAAAAATGAAACAAGTAAGCAAGTTTTTAGTTGATGTTGTGACTGTTGTCTTGTCAGGATAAGCATGCATGCAATTCCCGTTGTTATTCATTTCACAAAATGAGATACCTTCTAAACACCACAATGGGAGAAATGGGACGAATCCCAAGATAGGATACAGGCATTTGAAATAGCCACACGTAAGATGACAGCTCAGCACAAGGCGTAATAAAGTGGCGTTTTGTTTTTTGCTGCATCATAGGGCTGCCTTCTCGCAGAGTTAAAGCGCAGTCTCTTTAAACTGCTGAAATCTCGTTTTCCTCGAGGACTGCAGCTATCAGCGCACGAGTAGAAAGGGCACAGTCGCTGCAGTGGCTGCTGCTCCTGCTGCCTGAGTGGGCTGTCCTTCACACTGCCTCACAAAGGTAGCCTCCACATCTCACTCTGGGCTTTACTTCCTGGGTTTGGAGATAAACAAGACATAATGAGAAAAAAGAAACGCAAGACAAACATTTCGGGGCCACAGGCAAGGATGGTTGTTTGGGAGGTGGTTTGTTTTTGCTTGTGTGTGTGTGTGTGTGTGTGTGTGTGTGTGTGTGTGTGTGTGTGTGTGTGTGTGTGTGTGTGTGTGTGTGTGTGTGTGTGTGTGTGTGTGTGTGTGTGTGTGTGTGTGTGTGTGTCTGTCTGTGTTTGCTAATTATCATCAGAAGTATAAAGTAATATATACACCTACTACCAATGCAACTAAAGCAGTACTAGTAAAACGAAACCACAACATCATCATATCACTATTCACCCGTGCACGGCCCATCCAACAGAAGCATTGTAATCAACACTTCCTGGGCCTGTGTACCTGCATAGGAATCCTGCTGGGACAGCTGCTGCACAAAGCACTGCCTCCATATGTCCATGCTCCTCGCTCGCCCCCCTGTGCACAGAGCTGCATGCATTGCAGCAAAAACAATGGTACCTGCAGGTATTGTTACATAAGTATTTTTGTCACACAATACGCCAAAGACACCAGACCCAGGTGTGTTTGAAACTATTGTAAATATCGTGGTGGATACTAGTTTGTTATGCATGGGTCAGATTCTCTTTTTAATTAAGTTACACAAGCATCTACAACCTTGTTCTGTTATTATTTTAGCCCACAACATTGCTAAAGAAAGCTCTACTGTTTCATTAATATCATTGACAGCAATATACAACTTTATCACACATGTCTTATATATATATATAAGTATATATATATATATATATTTTTTTTTTAATATACATATCTATATTATAATATGTGATGCTCCCACTTTACCTAATTTCTTTGATCAGCATAATTTTAGGGAGTAGACACTTTCAAAAATGAAACTAATTAGGAGGCAGGGGAACATTTACGATGTGAAATTCCCTTTTGTGTGTCGGACAAGATACAAACACTGCTCACACGCCCCTAATGTGAGCAGATGGCTCTGTTAGTTATGATGACTATCCACCTGAATCATCAATATTCTGCTCTAAAGTCTGCTAGAATGATGCTATGCTCTCATGCACACATGTCAAGCGCCCAAGCTACAACAAGAGGTCAACTTGGCATGTCACAAGACCCAGATCCATATCCAGATCCATTACTTCTGAACATACGAGCGCGAGAGAGACAGAGATCACGAGAGAGAGAGAGAGAGAGAGAGAGAGAGAGAGAGATCACGAGTGAGAGAGAGATCACGAGAGAGAGAGAGAAAGTAAGAGCGACAGAGAGAGTGGAAAAACCAAATCAATTGAGTGGCTAGCTAGGGGAAGAGACCCTGGCTAGCTGCGTGGTGGGGCAGAGACCCCCGCAGCTAGGACTGCTTGGGAGACTGAGTGATGGAGGGGGGAGATGATGCTATCGAAGGCGGGTTTTGGTCCTGTGACTGGATCCATAACATTTAAAGGCTTATCGCCTTTGCCACAAGTGAGTTATCCATGATCCAACATGCTACAGTCCCGAGAGCTCCAACCCATTAGCCGTATCTCAGCTGCGCTCCATTACCCGTATCTCAGTCATACACAACGGCCACCAGCACAGCAGTCACCCCGTCCGGGCGTGATGGCTATGACTATGTGAGATGTTGCGTGTGCCTCGCCGCGCGGCCCGCCTCCAACCGTCTTGAGTGCTGTGCGGTGATGTAACCGAAGAGGGAAGGTCACTGAGCCGGGTGCGATGATGTCAAGTTTTGGATTCCCCCCCCACCCAGACGCAGTGCGCTGATGGTGCACGCTGCACAGGATGAGCTAGAAAGAGGATATTTACAGTCGCAAGGAGATCGCAAGGACACGCCAGGCCTAACCTGGATGGATGGATGGATGGTGGGCAGGTGAAGGGGTGGAGGGAGGGGGGAGGGACTGATGGAAGTGAGGATTGATGAATGGATGAGTAGAAGGGTGGTAGGATGGATGGGTGAAGGGCTGGTGGAATGCAGGATTGACGAATGGATGAATGGATCGGTGGACGAAGGACTGATGGAATGCAGGACTGGTGAAAGGAGGGATAGTTGGATGGATGGATGGGTGGTTGAATGGATGAATGGTGGATGGATGGATGAAGGACTGCTTGAATGCGGGATTGATGAATGAATGGGTAGACGGATGGGGAGCTGGCTGATTGGGTGGGCGGGGCCACTGGGGGAGTGAATGGACCGAGTGACGGCCAGAAGATGGGTTGAAGTGAATGGAAAGAAGAGATGCCGTATCCACATTCTGCTTCCCTTCGCGCACACTGCAACACTATAAGCACACAATGCCATAGTTCGTAGTGTGCTGGTATTGTTTCATTGAGCGGACGGCAAAAAAAACACTGACCCAGCGACTGATGAATAGGTCGTTAATAATGGATACCCCCTTCTTTTGAAATCCCGTCCCTGCCTCTCCATGCCCCCTGGTGAGCTCGCTCCGACGCTCCCTCGGCCATCCCACTGTCTTTGCTGCATCACTACGATGATGTAGAGCTGTCAGCAGCCCGAGGTAAAGAGGTACATTTAACCGGCCCAGGGTTTCACAGAGACCATTTGTGGATTTCCACAAGGACAAGGAAATTATGGACGTGCCCTTAATTATTAAACAAGTGTGTCAGCAGCACGGCCGGATGGAGGTAATGCAAGGAGGAAGTGGGCCAGAGAGCAGACCCCTGGGATGGGAGATGAGGGGAATTGGTGGGCCTATAGGCCTGGGTGGTGGTGGTGGGGTGGGGGGCTGGTCGACCCACAGGGCATGGCTCAGACGGAGCATATGCAATATTGCTGTCCAAGCAATTCTGCTGTGATGTTTTTCTACGCGGCTAATATACACATCCAGTGCATGTGGCTGATAGAGACTATATAATGAGGCCCCCTGATCCTTCTCAGCAAGGCATCGGTCTTCTCTCGCTCGCAAGCACGGCATGCACAAGCGTTAATGCTGTTTAAACGGACCAATGGCCGACCACTGAAAAACGCTGATTTGATCTAGATGAATTGGATGCTGCTGCGCTGTGCTGCGCAGGCAACGATCGCCTGGGAAACCCTGATAAAGGCTCTTTGGAAAGTTTTTTTGGATGACATCAACAGGAATGGAATTTGGGTCTAAACACGATATGAGGCGAGTGTCTGTCTTTGCATAAATCGATCAGGGAATATCAAGTGTGCCCGAGGCCTGACTAAGGAAAATCAGTGTGTTTGTGTGTGTGTGTGTGTGTGTGTGTGTGTGTGTGTCTGTCTGTGCGTGCGTGCGTATGTGTGTGTGTGTGTGTGTGTGTGTGTGTGTGTGTGTGTGTGTGTGTGTGTGTGTGTGTCTTATGTGCGTGTGTGCGTGCGTGCGTGCGTGCGTGTGTGTGTGTGCTAGTGTGTGTGTGTGTGTGTGTGTGAGGGAGATAGAGAGAGAGAGAGAGAGAGAGAGAGAGAGAGAGAAGAGAGGGGGCGCATACTGTTCCGGTTAGGAACATGAGTGTGCATGAAATTGAAACAGTTGCTATTTAAGAGTTACAAAACGTGCTCAGATCACAGAAGCCCTTGTTGATAGGGTAGCAGCCTAAAGATAGAACGGAGATGGAAACAAAGGGGCGGGAGTTGAACTGCAGTGTCTGCTGCCCCGCTCACACACTGTCCCTCCGCTGGTTCCGGGCTGGGGGACTGCTGCTGGGGATCTTTAAACGCGGTCGCCTCCGCCACAGATTCAATTGAACATCCCCTGACTGCGTGGGCACGGACGGGCTGCTAATGTGTGCCACCGCACACAACGCAGCGCATGGTCACACCGCCACTGTGGTAGCGGAACAGGAGGGAGCCATCCCAAAACGTTACACCAAAGCACCAGCACCTATTAAATCACAATCATCTCACACTTTCATCTTGACTAAGATGGACCCTCTCTTCATCCCTGGATGGTTAGTGCGACCAACGATGACCACAACAACAACAGCGACAACATAAACAAGCATATACCCACTGCCAGAAAAAGTGCTGCATCAGTCCTTGGGCGATAGAAACTCGAGCCATGGTGCAGTAGCTTTAACGAATGCCCTACGCAGTGTGGTCCAGACGTATGTTGGGAGTGCCAAACTGTGTGTTGGTGCTTAGAGACACTGGCTTGGCTCAGACCCCAGACTCTGACAGTATGTGCAGTGCATAGCCCCACCCTGCTGTGGATTGTGTGTGTGTGTGTGGGTGTGTGCGTGTGTGTGTGTGTGTGTGTGTGTGTGTGTGTGTGTGTGTGTGTGTGTGTGTGTGTGTGTGTGTGTGTGTGTGTGTGTGTGTGTGTTAGAGAAGGTAAGAAAGATAGAAAGAAAATAGGTAAAGAAAGAAAATATTTAAAACAAAAGGATGAGGAGAGAAGGAAGTTCAGACAGAAAGGGCAGATGAAACTATGGATGTTGAATAGAGCTATAAGATGATTGCAATAGAAAGTGAGAGGGTGAGAGATAGAGAGAGAAGAAGAGAAAGAACATTGATAAAAAGCAAAAATCAGGGAAGAGATACAAATAGCAGAGGAATGAGTGCCAGGTGAGAGTGACAATGCATGTGAGAAAGAAAGGCAAGACACAGAGAGAGGAAAAGCAGGATGGAGAGAGAGACAGAGGAAGAGAGTGTGGAGGGAAAGAGGGGGAGAGAAAGAGTGAGGAGAGCGAGAGAGTGGGGAGAAAGAGAGTCTGTGGAGAGAGTGTGTGGAGAGAGAGAGTGTGTGGATGGAGAGAGAGTGTGTAGAGAGAGAACAAGAGCATGGAGAGAGAGAGAGAGAGAGAGAGAGAGAGAGAGAGAGAGAGCGAGAGTGTGTAGAGAGAGAAAGAGAGCATGGGGAGTGAGAGAGTGTGGAGAGAGAGAGAAAGAGAGAGAGAGAGAGAGAGAGAGTGTGTGGAGAGAGGGAGGGAGGGAGATAGATTGTGTGTGGAGAAAGAGAGAGAGTGTGGACAGAGGGCGGGAGAGAGAGATGGAGGGAGAGAGAGTTGTGGGCCTGGAGCCAGCTCACCCCACCCCTCGTCTGCTGCCTGCAGAGAACAGAGTGCTGCATTTCCTGGGGGCAATGCAGAGGACGAGGAAGCGAGCACTCACTCTGCCGCCCGTCTCCCGAACACCCGAACGTTCCAGGGGCCCCGGCGGCGGTAGCACCCAGGAGCCACGGCCAGGAGGGCCAAGTCCTTCTGCAGGCGTGTTGTCCCCATGGAACGGTTACGTCCCATGTCCCAGGTCCTAGCTAACAACAGGGGGCAACGGGGGGGGGGGGGGGGGGGGGGGGGGGGGGGGGGGGGGGGGGGGGATAAGTAGCCTGCTTGTGGAACATGAACATGTTTCACATTTAAAAATAGATCTGTTATTTTGAGTATGTCTTTGAACTTTGGACGTTACTTCCTTGGTCCTCCAGCGTTTCCGAACTTTGCCCTTTAAATAGATAAATAAATACATAAATACGATGAGATGTTGTTGTCAAATTAGTTGTATTAACTCTACTTTACATACACGTCAATATTACTTACTCAGAAGAAACGTTGGTCTGCTGAACACCTCAACATAGAACCCCAAAAGATGGAGAACTCCGAGAGGGTGATTCTGGGTAATGTAGTAGGACACGTGAGGTGTGGATGATGTCAGGGATATGGAGGGGGCATCAAGCCCTGGGCCGTGCCCTGGGAATCCCGGGGAATGGCAAAGATAAGGAAGGCCTCTTGTTGGAAAAGGGATTAATGTAGAACTATTACCAGTGCTCTGTAACAGTATGCTAATGACTGCACCGAGAGCGGAGGTCGGTATTAATACCATGAATTACAACAGACACCGTGAGGCGTGCTATGGGCTACGCTTCACTGCGTGTCATTGGGACATGTCTACTTAAGAGGACATGTGACTGGACAAAAAACAACCAATGGAGAGTGGTGTTTGGCAGCCTTTTAATCTATTCTTTAAAAAACTAGATTTTTTTTGTCAACTCTGAATGGAGCTAATACTGCGACCTGCAACTGCTGGTTACAGTGTTTCTTATCCAACAAAAACAAACTAACAATTAGGAGCGAACAAATGAAACTGGTATTATTGTCAGTGGGCCAGGCTGCCACAGGCCCCCCCCCCCTTGAACAATGTCAAGACATTGAAAAGACATTCACACCAGGCACGAGCAAACGATCAAATGAACATACACCAGCGGATCCTTAAAAATTTATTGAAGTTAATGTAAGACAAAATCATAGCTGATATAAGTAAAAATAAAGGACCCTTGCATAGATCACAGACCATGCCTTTGTCGTCGGCTGACAAACTCAACATTGAAGCATAAACCTTGAGAAACACGGACAACAGGGACATGGGGATGGCGGTATAACACAGCGCGTATGGAGGACGGGAAGAGGTGCCACAATCATGTTGCGGTTCAGAGCCAATCCTCAACGGACCAGCTGTCCCATCACATCACATTCCTATGTTGTTGTTTTTTGCATGCTTGACAGAAAGACAGACTTTAGCGGGTCGCTCGTGACACACCTGCTCCTGCACGTTCTCGTCGTTAATAGTCAGTTGTAGACGTTTTTGATTCTAACAGAGGTACACAACGTTCCCGATATGAGTTCAGGCCGTACACCTTCTACATTCGGTTGAAAGCGTCCCATCTGCACCACATAACTCTGGTAAAGACAATGGGAAAACATCATGTCTTTAAAACCGCACGGAGCATACAAGAAGAAGAGGTGTGTGTGGCACCGTTCGGGTTTTTAAAATCTCAAGCTTGTCCCACCAGGATATCGCAATTGGTTTGTTTTAGAAGAGGGATACTCTGTTAGATACTAGCCCTTTGTGTCAACTTCCTGTTCCTATGCTGAGCCTAGCAGGCAGAAACCTGTACATCACAGACAGTCAAAGATGGCTGAGATTACCAACACCATCTCAGCACTAAGAGAGGTGCTAAAGTGCGTTGTGGAACACAGGAGGACACATTTGTTAAGTTCCTGCATGGCCGTTGTTAAAGCCTGAGTGCGGATGAAAGCAAGGGTTTTTTCTTCTTCTTCAGATGTGAGTATAGTTAGATCTACAGTTTTTTGAAGGGCAAAAAGCGCATGCAGTCTTCCATTGACCATGCAGTTTTTGTGTCCATAGGTTGCTGTAGAGAAATGGGTCTTAACATTTTCCGGAAGTTCACGGATCAATTATTAGAAAATGGGTGAAATGTTGTTGGAATGATGGTGTTTTTTGAAAAGAAAGAAAGAAAGAAAGAAAGAAAACAGACAATTACAAAACCAAACCATAGATCATAATGCTAGTATCTGTTTTTCATATTGGTTAGTATACAGTATTTAAGTAGAGCTGTTCAGTTGGCTTGCCAAAGGAACATACCGCGTCTTTGATATTACAGTATATGGCATGTTCTTCCTAAAACATTCAATCATATTACAGTGCCACACAAAAAAATAGGACACACAAGGAACACTTAATAACTGATTCATCGTTTCGTTTTTTAAATGACTGCTATACTGAGTAGTGTTTTTGAGGATTTTTTCTTTTTAAATCTATTTAGTTATGTAACTGCTTTAGCTAGAATGGCATGATGTTCTACATTTCTAAAATAGTTATTTTTGTTTTTAAGTTTCGGTTAATTGAGTGTTGCTTTTTTTTACTATTATTATTATTATTATTATAGACCTTCTTTGTCATGTTTTTCATTTAGGTAAGCACAATATGTGAAAAACATTAGCCTAAGAAAAAAATAAATAATAAAAGCAACAATATAGGCACCTTCTCTGTCTCTTCCACACTACTCCCTCAGCTCCCAGCCCTTCTGTCCGCTGGATTGATAATAGCATCCTCTAAGTGCATTATGCCCTGTTCCTATGGGACTGGGCTCTAGCACTGCCTATAGCCCCTTCATCAGCCTTGGTTCCTCACTGTAAACAACTAATGTTAGACCTGGGAAGTTAATGGGGGAGGGCGGGGCGAAGGGGGGGAGGCTGCCGTTATTACCGAGTCTATATTTGGCTTGTTCATGGGTTATTCCTTCTCACGAAAAAAGGTGAGATCGAGCCCAACGTCTGAGTCCCCCTAAAGACCCTCAGAACCTGCAGGCCAGAAGGTGCTAGGAGGCTGGCATGACCCCGTCCCGTTAGTCTATTCTAGTTTGTTCCGTCAAGTGATTGCGGTTTCTATATCGCTTCGAATGGATTTTGCTTCCTTGTTTTACAAAATGCAACCCAACAAACGGGGGCCAGGCCGTGTATTGCTGTAAGAATGCGTGTGGTGTCGGGTAATTAAATGCATAGCACCGCGTATTGAATGCCCTCATGGCAAAAAATGATAGCAACAACACTGATAGTGTGAGGGATATGACGTATATATTCATAGCTGTCTCAGACCTATTCAAAAGGGTGCACACATATTTGACACACTAGTTTACTAATCATTTGCCTCCTGGGTTTTTTTTCTCCGTGGGGAAGGTTCAGGCTTGTATTAAGTCTCCAGATATATCTCCATAAGAGGCCTTATCAAAGAAGTTCCCTGACACATGAGTGTGTGTGTGGCACACTCATTAATGAATCACTAAGGCTTGTCAACTACACTGCATCAATAACCTGCTTTAGAAAGTCCTTTGTTCGCATTATCGGTTTTTGCATTTTATTTTCCTCTGAAAAACAAACAGATATGTCTGACTAGGTAGGACTGGAGAACGCTCCGGCTTCCCGGAAAGCGTCTGAGTAAGTTTCAGGCTAAGAAAATCAAGTTAGCATGATATATAGCATAGCATCATTTCAATACATGAACAATGAAAGCTTAAAGGTCAAGGCTGAGGCAATTTTATTTTCTTCCTTCTAGCCCATATCCCCAATGAAAGTAAACAAAAGCGACAATGACATTTCCTCTTCTACCCCCCCCCCCCCAGTCCCCCAAGTGCTGGATGTCTACCAAACAACAGATACACTTTGGTGGCATAGAATTCCCTTGTTGCCAAAAGCTTATTTAAAACAAAGTCGCTCCGCAGCCATCTCGCTGTTAAAATGAGGATCCATCGACCCCCTAACATTTTGTCCCCCTCTCTGAAAGACTGCTGTGTTAAGCAACAGCAAGACAAAAAGAGTCAACGTACCCACTGCACATGTGCTGTGCCTTCAAACCGAGCGAGGCCATCTCAAGCTTGTTAATCAATGTTCTCTTGGACAACAACAACAGCGAGAGCAACAACACAACAGTCCATGGCACCAAAGGTACATTCCTATCTGCCGTTCACTAGACACAGACAAACATCATCAACATATAACACGAGTAAAATCCTTAAATAAAAAGCATTGTCCAATTTTACGGGGATTTGGGCAGTAAGAAAAAACATAGAATCACGCTAACCTTGTCCTTTAGGTTGGGGGGGGGGCAGGGGATGGGTGAATTGGGGGGGGGGGGGGGGGGGGGGGGGGTGGATTGCAGCGTAGCCCGTCTTCACAATACAGTCCGGAAATCTGTACGAGACAGGGTCATACATCACCACAGCAACCGGCTGGCCTCAGCCAAACAAGGAGAAGCCAGGGCAACAAAAAGAGTCAAAAGAAAAAGAAGGTCATCCAACAAAAATCGCTTCGAGTGATTAAACCAATGTTTCACCAGCAGCAGGGAATGTGTGAAGGCAATGGAACAGCGATGGTGGATGTCATCTAGCACCTCGACTTTTGAGCCAGAAACAACTAGCACATTCAGGAAGACCTGCTCATGGAGGGAATTATCTTCCAAAGCTTTTCTTGAAGCCAAGCCTAAGGCTAAATAAGGCCATTTTCTTTAATTAAAAAGAAATAAAGAGAATACAAGACAACAATACTATCTGCTGGACAACGAACGGACCGCAGAGATAGAGAGAGAGATAAAGAGAGAGAGAAAGAGATGTGGATTATTCAAGTAATGTCCTTATCGTTCTGCACACATTTTTTCCAGTGTTGCCTATTTTCTCCTATAATCTACCAATACAGTCTAATCAAAGTGTGTTGAGAACGCTTCACTAGAAAGTTAGATGCTGCACCCGACCAAACCAAACTCCACCTGTGCAAAATAAGGGGTGGCACCCACTCTGCATCTTAATGCCCACAAATCACTATCCGTTTCAAAACTATAGCACTACTTTGTTTTCCTATCTTTTCTATCTTCTTCAAGACAATACGCCGTCTCAAAACAACACAGTCATTTTCGTTTTTTTTTCATCATGACCCAGCAGAGACTCTATGTTAGCTATGCTCCATGAATGCATGTCTTGTTGTTTTTTTCTTTGCGATTGTGCGTTGCTTAGAGGAAAGTGTTCCAAGAGTTGGGTTGTGGTTCTAAGTGCTTATATGCGAAGGCTACATTTGGGGGAAACTACACTCAGGGTCAGCTCTGTATTACCGCAGTTTAAAAACTAGGGCTCAGTATGAAAAAAGCATGTGGACGGATGAAGTTCTGCAGTTAGTTTGACGTGACCTTACTGAGGTAGATATTAAAAGAAATCAAATGGCTGCATGGCACACAAAATAACAGCAATTGAAGATGACAAAAACAGAAACAGGTAAAAACTAAACATGAAGGGTCTTCCCTTTTGATATAGATGGGCGCCTAAGGGCTTAAGGTTAAGTGTGTGACAGCGTATAGAGATGGCTATGCATTGCAGCTATGGATTATCTACACTATCTCCGGCTGTTTTAACCTCCATCACAATGCCCGTCGCCATTGAAACCACACTGTCAACGGCATAACAGTAGGAAGAAAGCAACTAACCTAAATCTGCTCCACCTCAGCACTTTTTAATTGTACAGAGAGGCACTTTCACTAGTCCTGTTGGTGAGAAGGCTAAAGGCACTAGCAACTAATGCTGAAGCAAATCTTTATCTTAATATGAAGAGGATTTTGGTTTAAAATTCATCCATGGTTTTTTTCACAACCAGCATGTTAGAATTTCTCGGTGAAATGGAAGCATGACTCATACTATTTTAACTTTTTCTTGTTCAAAGAAGGTCCATGCACTGCATTATTGAAGTAATACTGTAATCGGTGCTTAATATGATTATATGCAATTTCTGTTAATATTTCTTCAGCTTCTTTGACTACTTTTTAAATTAGAAACTCTGCATCCCCAAGTTGGGCTCGGATATATTATGTCACATTTCAGAAACGTCCGGGAGTTAAGTTCCACGGTTTCCTTGACAACAGGGCTGTGCCTGGATTGCAACAAGCTGAATACGGATGTCATGCATTAAATATACCAGGATACAAAAGTTTCTTAGTCAATAGATCATAATGCAGGTAACTTTTTTTCATGCTATGATCTCATTTATGTACTTGTACTCCCTTAAGATTCCACATTCAATTCCTATTAACTCCTAAATGATTAGCATTTCAAATTAAAACGTTACCCAGTGCACTTCCTGCTGTGAAAACCAAATGAGAACGGGATGAGGGGTGTCTCTCCATAAAAGAACATAGTTACCACTGTGTGAGATATGTCACGTGCATGCCGATATCAAAATGGGGTAGTCTCTAAACATGCTCGTGTGAAGCTCCTTTAATAATTGTGCTGTGTTGCATCTTGAGGGCATGGCATTGAATCACTTGGTGATATCATAGTCACAACATCTGCTGGAAAAATAGCAGCATTGCAGAAGTCCGTGAAGCCATTCCCTGTGTCTTTACATCCAGTAAGGGGGTGAAGTCAGTCTTTTTTTTCCTATAAGGTGCTTTTCTGAATTATAGATCCTTTCCAGAGACGGAATGGGGGGAGGGGGGTGGTCTTGGGGGATGGGGGGTGGGAGGGGGGGGGGGGTCAGGGCAAAAGGGGGGAGGGGTGAGGTTCGCCCAACTTCTATGAGGCAATCACTGGTCTACAGACTCTTGCATGTCTCTGCATACTTTTCCCGATGCTTTGTGCAACTTGCTGAAATGTTATCTCCATGCATAACACTTTTTTCATGGTCACGCTGCGATCCGATTGGTCACTCATCGTCAATGCTCCTTGCATCTTCTGGGATGTTGCGTGTGCATAATAATAATAATGGATACTTTTTTTCCTTTTTCAATATATTGTGTGTGTGTGTGTGTGTGTGTGTGTGTGTGTGTGTGTGTGTGTCTGTGTGTGTGTCTGTCTGTGTGTGTGTGTGTGTGTGCGGGTGTATATGCGTGTGCGTGTGTCTGTGTTCCTAGGATCATAAGAATGAGTTACTCTATCTCCCTGACAGGGGTGTTTTTTCTAGTTCCTCTCTATAAAGCAGAGTATGAAGGCCTAGTGCCGCAGGACGGTGTTCGGGAGGTCAATGAATACATTCCTAAATGGCGTCTTTCCCACTCCTCTCCTTCGTGTGCGAGTGTGTGCGTGACACGCGCGCCGCGTCAGGGCTTCCCCCGTGACCTTTGACCTCCTCCTTCCCTTACACGTCGGTGAGGAGCTTGCTTTTGTTCACGCAGTTCTGATTGGCTATAGTGCAATTGCCAGTTCTGAGGTTGGCCTCTCTGAAATTGTCGATGCTATTGTTTATATCCCCGTCGATCTCCATGTACTCGGACTTGCTGACGGTGGAGGAGCTGCGGCGGCTGGAGTTGGTCTCGGACGGGATGTTGGGGTTGCTGACGTTCAGCAGCTGCGCCTGCTCCTCCCCCTCCGTCTCGCGGTGGTAGAAGTAGTTGAAGTTGGACACGATGACGGGCACCGGCAGGGCGATGGTCAGCACGCCGGCGATGGCGCACAGCGAGCCCACGATCTTGCCGCCGATGGTGACTGGGACCATGTCCCCGTAGCCCACCGTCGTCATGGACACCACGGCCCACCAGAAGGCGTCGGGGATGCTGCCAAAGTAGGAGTTCTCCTCCTCGGCCTCGGCGAAGTACACGGCGCTGGAGAACAGGATGACCCCGATGAACAGGAAGAAGATGAGCAGCCCCAGCTCCCGCATGCTGGCCTTGAGGGTCTGGCCCAGGATCTGCAGGCCCTTGGAGTGGCGGGACAGCTTGAAGATTCGGAACACTCTGACCAGGCGGATCACCCTGAGGATGGCCAGAGAAGTGGCCTGCTCCCCCACGGCCTCCGGGCTCTTGGGGTCTTCGGCCAGCTCCGTGCCCAGCGTGATGAAGTACGGGATGATGGCCACGATGTCGATGGTGTTCATCATGTTCTTGAAGAAGGCCGGCTTGCTTGGACACGCCAGGAAGCGCACGATCAGCTCAAAGGAGAACCAGATGATGCAGAGGGTCTCGATGATGAAGAAGGGGTCCGTGAGGATATTTGGCTTGTAAAAAAAAGTGATGTTGCCTCGGGTCTCCATGCGGCCCCTGGGGTCGTCTTTGAGCTCGGGTAAAGTCTCTAAACAGAATATGACGATTGATATTAGGATGACCATCACGGATACTATGGCGATGCCTCTGGCCGGGCCCGAACTCTCAGGGTGCTCAAAGAGGAGCCAAACTTGACGTTGGAATTCCTTCTCGGGTAAAGGGCGCTCCTCCTCTCTGATGAAGCCCTCGTCCTCACGGAATTTTTCCATCGCATCCACTCCGAGCTCGTAAAACTTTATCTCTTCCGAAAACATATCCAGGGGGACGTTCACCGGCCTCCGTAGCCTCCCCCCGGACTGGTAGTAGTAGAGAATTGCGTCAAAACTCGGACGGTTTCGGTCAAAAAAATACTCGTTTCTCAGGGGATCGAAAAAGCGCATCCTCTTTTTGGGGTTCCCCAGCAGAGTCTCTGGAAACTGTGACAGAGTTTTGAGCTGCGTCTCAAACCGGAGCCCGGCTATGTTAATCACCACCCTCTCGCAGCATTCGTGGTCGTCGTGGTCCGGGGGATAGGTGTCCTGCGGGTGCCCCGGCACCGCCGAGGTCTCGTCCATGTTATCTCCTGCGACGACGGTCATTTTGACAGGAGGAGTTGAGGGGAAATTCCGGTTACTCAAACTGGTGGAGGCATTCACTTTTTGGATCTCCGAATCTCCACCAAGCGGCTCTCGTCCCTTAAACGATCAAGTCCCCAGGTAGGGGGTATAGCTTGCTTGCCTCAGTGCGGCTCCACTGCGGTTCTCGCTGACTCGACCATTGCCGCCCGCCGCTGCATCATCATCCGCTACTGCTGCTGCTGCTGCTGCTGCCTCTGTCACCCACAGAGTCAGAGGGAAGAAAAGAACAGATCGAACAGCCCAGATATTTGCTAGGTCAGCGATTTCTGCGATTTATTTATTTATATATGCCACTTCCCCCATATAGTCCAGCGCAGCATCACGAATTCATCCCTTTATCCCGCACAGTTGAAGAGAATAACTGCACCCCTTACACGCAGTGCCTACACACACCATGTAAAGGACTCGCCTCGAATACATTCCCATATATTAAAGGTGTTTTGACGCATGCAGAAGTCTGACGGGGCTTGCTGTAACACACACTGACACCGCTAAACGCGTTAAACCCAGTCCCCGATGCAGGAGGAAAGTATTAAAATACTACACTGCAAGGCAGCATAAATCTACAGAAGCAGCTCCCATAAATCGCATAGGCGCAGTACTAGTAATAGTAAGTTGGCCGCCGGGTCGCTTACCTCGGAGGGATCCCGATGCTGAGTAATGCGTCTTATCCCGGAGTTGAGTCGTCTCACGACAGGACGCCCGCCGTGGATGTCATGTTGCGATTCCACTTTTCCACTGCACCCATGCAACTAGATCAGCGATGTCCACGGCATGCCGACATCCCCGACCGAGACCACAGCGTCCGCCTCTTATCAGATCACCCCCGAAGCGCACGCACACACACACACACACACACACACACACACACACACACACACACACACACACACACACACACACACACACAGACACACACAGACAGACACACACACACACACCTAAGACACACACTCCGCTCCCACTCGGCGCCGTGGCGGTGGTTTACCCGGGTCGCCGCTGCTCTGGTTGGGATAGAATAGCACTAGCTGAAGCTGAGACAGAAAAACACAAGCGGACCGCGAAGACGAAGCGTGTACTGCTGGGGCACGGACGGCAGCACTTTGGTGTGCGGTGCTTATACCGCAGGAGGAGAGATATCCTGCGCAGCAATTCAGAAGGGAGATGGATTAAGGGGCAATAAAGGAGCAGCCCGTTGACATTTCCAGACATTACTGCATCAGCAGAAATGCTGATCTTACGAGGAGAAGACGGGATGACGGGCGTTTATCCCTCTCTCACTTGGTTAAAAAGAAACCAATAAGGACACACACACACACACACACACACATACACACACACGCGCGCGCGCACACACACACGCACACACACACACACACACACACACACACGTTACCGAAAGGATGACATAATGAATTGCAGCTTGAGACAGCAGCAGAGGGGCTTGGAACAAGGGGTGGGGGGTAATCGTGTTTTGTTATGCATTTCTCACGCAAGTTGGAGGTGAAGTAGAAGACGATGTGAGGGGGAGAGGAGGGAGGGAGGGAGAGAGAGAGGGAGGGGGGCTGATGGGAAGGAGGGGGTTCGACGCAATGCAGACCGGTTGTACTAAAGCACAGCTGCCAGAAGTTCTCTTAAAACCACAAAACATAAGGATTATTGTGCCAACACTGGCGCAATTTCTCACCGGGGGGGGGGGGGGGGGGGGGGGACTTGGGATCGCCGCCGGGATAGAGCTGCTGCTCTGTGATAGAATCGCTACACTGGGTCTTCATTCAGATTACACACGTCCTGACTGACAAGCGGACTACCCAAGATTTACATTGTGCCTCTAGACCCTAAGAGTGGATGGTGGTGACCGGTGTGCAGGGTAAACCCGATCAGGGCTTCAGCACCACGGACAGCAGCGTGCGTGGTAGTCCCGTTTCATCCCCAAACCAAGTCCTGGACGTGTGGGGAGAAAGCGCCAAGGTTGCACATGCATCCGACCACAACATTGCGTATTGTGAGGAAGCGGCTATTTCCCTCACTGTCAGTGCGGGTAGATTCAAGCACTCGAGTGTTTTAGCCTGCACGTTATTCTTACTTTTGCAATGTTGTGCATTAGTAACTCCTTCTAGACTATAGGCTATGTTATTATTCATTGTGATAACTTAGAATACACTCTACGCCAAAGAAATCTGCTATCTGCGCAGAAAAATGCAAATTACGTTTTGTCTGGTTAAGATTAAATATGATGATGTGGTGAACCGGGCTGAGTCCCACTTGGTATTGCTTTATATGAGGAGCAGACCAGGACGTGCTATATCCTAAACAAACTCAGGCGTAAAACGGGGCCAAACAATGGTCATCCCCCTCAGCAAAGTGTACACCCTGAATCGTCCCAGGTCATCAGATTGTGTTTTAAATGAGGAACTTATCCCACATCACGTGACACTAGGTCTATCGCTAGATGTGGGCCCATCACCTAAATTTAGATTTAGGCTATAGCGTGTACGTTTCAGCACTGCAGTTCTGCTCCTCCCAGGACATTGCTTGGAGATGATTCCTAAAATAGGCCGTTTATGATGGGAAAACGGAAGCTGTAAAGGTGTTTAGTGTGGCCTATCATCTGAGATGATTATTGTTAACATTAGATATATAGGCTGTGTCTCTATCCAGTCTGTTGTGGTGGTCCGTAGGATTTACTGCATTAAAGCTGTATTAGCTCTTCTGATAAGGTCAGAAAGTGAAACTACCCGTGTGTGATGATCCCAGACAAAGCCTCATACAAATAGTTTTGGTGGGTCTTGTGTGTTCAAGAGTCACCATGTCTAATGAGAATTAATTTGTGTATAGATGTAATGTACATTACTAGTACTACTTTATATGTATACTTTGTTGGTCAGAAATGCTTTACAATGAAAACTGCCCGTCTCCTTTTTTTTTTCTTATTCTTATTTAACATTTATTTATATATAAAAAAAGAAGAAGAAAAGAAGAAGAATAAAAGACCACAAGTTCGCATAGAAAAATAAATCTTGTTATTCACAATAGTTCCATTTCATACAGATATTCGGACCAAACTCGCAGTTTCTATGAGATGTTTTTTAACGAAGTCAAAATCACATGTAAACCACAGCCTATTGACACCAAAAAGAGGCCAATTGTACGCGTAAATAAAGACCCGTGACTCGTCTGTTGTAGGCCAGGAGCTTAAGTATTTGCACATTTTTACTTTCTGATACAACAACATCACCACGTATATACCTCACCCCTTTGGAGCAGTACATGTCCTATTTGTATGGCAATGCTACTCTGAAGGATACACATGCTTCCTCTATCTGCATGCTGAGCAACGAATCTCACGATCAAAACAGCACTTTTCTATTAAGAACAAAAAAAACGTTCAAAAAACCTGAGTCAAACAAAATCCACATTGTTCACCTTCCACACACTGCAACACCCGAGCCAGGAAATGGCCTTCTCCTGCAGAGCTCTCACCAAACCACATAGTGGCGCTCAAAACTCACTTATTCCATGGTTACCAATTCCTTGGTCCGCTTATACAGAGAAGTTGAATGGAGTTGGCTATCCATAGTTCATATTGACAAGAGTCAAAACCACGTCCCGCCGGCCGCTACACCTTCCTCACTCAGAGCGTAGAGGCCCGGGGCGTCTCTAGACGTCCGTCAACTGGCCACTGTACGACTCGCGACACGCACCGGCATTGGAGCGCGTCAGAGTTTCCAAGTCGTCATCCCCCATGGTGTAGTCTGATTTGGAAATGGATTGTTTGCTCTCGATAGAGTTTAATTCCCCGAACGACGGCTGCTGCCCACACGTAACGTGTATGTACTGCCCGTCCTCCTCTTCCCCGTTCTCCCGGTGGTAGAAATAATTAAAATTGGACACTATGACGGGGACCGGCAGGGCGATTGTCAGCACCCCGGCTATGGCGCACAGGGACCCCACGAATTTGCCGCCGATAGTCGACGGGCACATGTCTCCATAACCGACCGTTGTCATGGTGACCACGGCCCACCAGAAGGCGTCTGGGATGCTGGTGAACTCCGTATCGGGGCCCTCAGCCTCGGCAAAGTACACGGAGCTGGAGAACAGGATGACTCCTATGAGCAGGAAAAAGATCAACAGACCCAGTTCCCGCATGCTGGCCTGCAGGGTCTGGCCCAGGATCTGGAGGCCCTTGGAGTGGCGGGACAGCTTGAAGATGCGGAAGACGCGCACCAGACGAATGACCCTGAGGATGGCCAGCGAGGCGGCCTGCTGGCTGCTGCCCTGGTGCTCCGCCAGGTCCATGCCCAGGGTGATGAAGTAGGGCAGGATGGCCACCACGTCGATCAGGTTCATCATGTTCTTGAAGAACACCGGCTTGCTGGGACACGAGAGGAACCGCATGAGGAACTCGAAGGAGAACCACACGATGCACAGCGTCTCCACCATGAAGAAGGGGTCCGTGAAGGGGTTGGGCTTCTTGCCCTGCGTGGAGGTTCCGTTGGCGCTCTCCTGCGGTGGAGGCGCCTGAACTTCTCTGAACTCCGGAAGCGTTTCCAAACAGAATATGATGATGGAGATCAGGATGACCACCACCGATACGATGGCGTTGATCCGGGCCGGGCCCGAGCTCTCCGGGTACTCGAACAGCAGCCAGATCTGGCGCTGGAACTCGTTGTCCGGCAGCGGGCGCTCCTCCTCCCGCATCAGACCCTCGTCGTCTTTGAAGTTCTCTATGGCTCCGTCCTCGATCTCGTAAAACTTCATTTCCTCCATAAATATGTCCACGGGAACGCTCACGGGCCTGCGGAGCCTCCCCCCGGACTGGTAATAGTAAAGGATCCCGTCAAAGCTGGGCCTGTTCCGGTCGAAGAAGTACTCGTTCCTCAGCGGGTCGAAAAAGCGCATCCTTTTACGCGGGTCTCCAAGGAGCGTTTCGGGGAAGCGCGACAGAGTCTTGAGCTGGGTTTCGAACCGCAGACCCGAGATGTTGATGAGGACCCGCTCGCTGCACTCTTGGTCTCCTCGCTCCAGGTCCACAGCATCTTGGAACAGCGGGGCGGCCACCACCACAGTGTCTTCAGAGCGGTTCTCCTGGGACACCACGGTCATCTTTTTGTTACCCAGGAGGGGGGTAACCCGTCCACTTCACTCACCTCCTCGGCCCCTTCCCTCGCACACTTTTATATCCACCGTTGTTGTCACTCGTCACAACTCGAACAGGCCCCTCTCTCCATACAAAAGGGTGAAATCATTTCACTTCGGGCCCCTCGACGGCTGTCCACAATGTGCCCGTTGTCTATCCCCGCAGCGTCGTATTGTTTGGTTGTGCCTCTGAAAGGTTAGTCCTTTAGAACGGGCCACTTTGTAGTTGTGCCTCCGGATCTCCACTTGCATAAGCAATCCCGATGGCCAGAGATGGCTATCATATTCACACCGTTTTAAACTCCAAAGCCCTCCCCGAGCGAGCTGACGAGATGACAGTTGTTGCTGCTGCTGTCCCTCTCTTACGCACTCGACTACTGGTGGAGTAAAAGTGTCATTAAGCCCTTATTAACCTGTTGTGTGTCGGAAGATTATTAAGACATTTTTCCTAAGAAACAACTACATTTACATCTATCAATATTTTCACAGTTGTTTTTCGACACTTTCAGGATTGGATCATCCTATGCTTAGATAATTTTACTGTTCTCCCCCTCGGTCACAAATATAAAAAACGACCAAGTAAAGGCCGGGGTCTCTAGGCCTATTACACCAAGAGAGCCCCTGATCTGGGCCTTGGGCGCTGATGTTTTCTAAGTATCAAATAAGGTTCAACACTTTATAGCAAAGAGCTGGACATGAGCCTCTCCGGGGCCGCGCCAGGGGAAAGTTCTGGCCTGACTGACACTTGAGCATCCAGAAGGACCCATGATGTCTGGAGGAAGCCTAACAGTCAAACAAACATTTACCAAGCGCACGACTTAAAGGCGGCTTTACAACGGGGAACACAGAGACCCTTTAAAGACACACAGCTTAGCCGTGTACCATGACTGTTTAACAGCTATTCTTTAGTGTTTGTTTTGTGTGAAGGGGCCCAGGGACGGTTGTTGTTTCGTACAACAGCTTATATATATGATATGAATGCCGTCCTTCCTCCCCTCCCCAAACAGTGGAGTCTGTAATATAGAGCGGTTCCATGTGTGCGCCATGACATATACCGTCTATTTATAGAGCAGTCATTTCTTTATAAAGCCACTGCAGTTACGCTCAACTGTAAAAGAACCAGGAGACCATGATAGCACGTGGAGCAGTGAGTCGCCCAATAACTTACACAGTCGGCCTGTATTTATAAGTGTGCCATTATTTCACTGGGGAAGGGGGCGGGGGCACCAGTATAATCTCTAGGATATATCAAATGATATATGCTTCACACAGTAGTACATGCATAGCCCTATACAGTACATACATGTATCAAAGATTGCTGCTTTCAAAATCTATTCTGTATTCTGTACTATAGCTGGACGGCTAAGCCATGTATTCTTCGTCACCAACGCAGATCCTTTGACAAGTATATGAGCAAGAAAAGCAAACCCTGTATTCTCCCGCCGTGATAGGCCCTTAACACTGTGGGAGAATACCCCCTGGCCCTTCACGGAGCCCCCATTTGGGTATCAGAGTCAAATGTCAGTGTCAAGACACGGTGCCACCCGCTGCTAACGTGTTAGCATAGCAGCCACAGTCGGTCTGGGTCAACAAGCCAGATGTCACGCCGGGAGCGTATCCAGGGAAACCAACAGCAACAAACAGAGGGAGGAATGGTTGGAATCAATCCGATTGGTGGATGGTTTGGATTCCAAAAAAGACTCCTCGAATCCTCTTGATGCTATTGGTCAGCGTTGTTTAAAAGTTTAAAGCTTAAACCTAAAATGATAGTCGCTTCATGAATATTATGTCCCCTATATGTTGTACTTAAAGTTTACATACAAATAAACAATAATGTAAAGAATGGTTAACTTTAATCTAGCAAATAGTAGATCTAGATACGGAGTAACAAATAAAAAACACAAAATGAAATATGAACATTATCATTGTGTTGTTTCTTATGGACGCTGCAGTAGAGTTCACTGCAGGTTGGCTGGCAGCAGTCCTCAGGCCTGCAACAGATTTAGCCCAACACAGTCGTTTGCTTTATGAGCTACATTTTGAGTCCGTCTTTGTGTAAATATAGACAGGGCGAGATTCCCCCAATACCCAGTATAGACATGATGTAATCAGCAAGAACATGTCAGTGACTCCCTAGGCTTTCCCAGTCCCCGTCTCCCCGTCCCCCCAACCTTCCCAACCCCTCTCAGGCCAAGTATTTAAAAAGCATGTGTGTATTTCTGTAAGTGTGGATCCTGCTGTTGTTATTAGTGCAATTGCTGAATGACCCCCCCCCCCCCCCCCATAAGTGTGTGCATTGAGAATAAAAACAGGACTCTTGTATTTACCAGAAGGTCCCCCTAGAGGGGTCAACCCATCTCTGAGAAGGTTCTAGAGCCGGCTTTGTTGATGGAAACGCTATAGAGCAGCAGTCCATCTGGTCTGATCTGAGATCTGCTCGAGGATCTCCAAGACAGCCTGTCAAGGTACCACCATGTCCCCTAAAGCCGGCCAGTGTTTAAGGGTCAACCCAGCCCTCAAATTAGTACATACAGCGTTTAGTCGCGGGTCTCGCTGGCGTTAGGTACGTGGCAGAAACATGACCCATTGTAATTAGCGAGCGTGTGGGGGTGTCTGCTTGTGTGTGTGTTTATGCTATTCAGAAGAGCTCCTTCACATGTGAGAGCAGAGGAGGACGACATCCACCCTTTCCCCCGTAAGTGCCCAGGACTTCCTCTGAAGAAAGGGGATACCGAAGCCAAGGTCTCTGCCAGCTCCTGGAGGTTGATAGCCACCAATTTTAGCCAGCGGCAATCTCAAGTTGATGTGCGTGGGGCGGCCTGCTTTTATTTTGTTTTCTCTGAAAGGCGACCAGGCCGGGGGACAGAATGCGATAGCCGAGATCAGGAGGGATGGGCCGCCCGGTATTCCCGCTCGATGCCTGAGAGGTCCTCCAGGTTATCCTTCCACCCCCTCTGGACCTCGTGGTCACCCCAGGTTCTCCCCTTTTTTGGGAAACGTTGTGACCGGTCCCCCGCGTGTTGACCGCGTGTTGAACGCTGAATCGAGAGATCTCGAAACAGTAGAGGGGCGTCCATGAAATGTCTAAAACTCTTTTAACGTTGATGATGTTTCTTTTTCCACCCTTTTCTTGTATACTCACGCACAATGAAAGGTATAAATGAGCCTTAACCGAAATGATTTGTAGTATCCCTATTTACCTTACATTTGTATCCCATTCAGTATCTTTCTCAGCACCCACAACCTCATCCTTTTTTCCTACTAAGTCCGAGAAACATACAAACATTCACCGTAGTCTCACCATACCTACTTCTTCGTGTTCCAGGCAGTGTACTCAACAATCACTTTCTAGTGATTTCTCCTAATGAAAATATGTCTCCTGACTTGTCATGATGATTGACGCTTACGTGATCCCAGAGTGGATCACCTTTCTGTTTGCTGCTCCTCCGATTCTTTCTGACTGCCAAAACACTTTGCTTTAACGAGCAAATCGCTGTGGTCAATGCGGTGTGATGGTGTGTTGGTGGTATTGCACTCGCCTGCACCCTAAATATCTTTATGCTCATAGGCTACCAAACACTGGCCATTCGATCCATGAAAGGACAACCAGTTGATGCAAAATAATAAATATTTATATCTGTGTACATTGTGGACAGTGCGGTTGATTTGCAGGGGTATATTTGTACAAGTGTGTGTGTCTGTTTTGTGTATTTATGTGCATAATGTTTATTTTTACCGTTTTTGCCTCTGTAATTGTTTGTGCATATGTGTGTATGCATATGTTTAATTGTGTGTGCCTGTGCGCATGTGCAAAAGTGTGTGTGCGTGTGTATTAATGTGCTTATTAATGTTTGTATGTACAGTATGCGCCTCTGTACGTATGTGCATGAATATCTGACTGTGTATGTTTATATGAGTTTGCATGTATCTGCGTGTGCCGGTTTGTATGTGTGTTTATGTTTTTATGTGTGCATATGCGTGTGTGTCAGCGTGCCCGTGCGTGTGTGTGTTGGTCTACGCGTGCCAGCGCGTATGTATGCGTATGTGAACGTGTGTGTGTGTAAGGGAGTTTGAGCACGCTCGCCCTGCAGTAGTATTTTCAGCTTTCACCAGAGCAGTAACTCTATCCGGCTCCGAGACCGGCCCTTTGCTGTGGAACCTTCGAGACTCCTATAAATAAACAGCCACCACTCCTTCAACACCTGCCTGTATGGCACACGGTACGATTAGCTCATGGCAACAACCCCTCGCATCTTACAGCGTGTGTCCACAACTATAACCCGCTCCTGGTTCAAACCAGTGGAGTGTGTCAAGAATCCAATCTCCTGGGAACGTATCGCGTGCCGCTCAGGGAGGAAGGTGTGGATGTACAGTATGGGGCTGCGTGGACCCCCGACCCAGTGGGTCGGGGGCCCACGCAGCCCCATACTGTACATCCACACCGTCTTTCCGGAGGAAATAGTAGATGGTGGTCGTAAAAATGTAATGTATGCGCTATTACGCATGTACACAATTTGTATTTACAAGACATACTGTTTTTATGTTAGAAATAAATTGTGTGTGGGTGTGTTTGTGTGTGTGTGTGTGTGTGTGTGTGTTTGTGTGTGTGTGTGTGTGTGTGAGTGTATACACATGTGTGCCGATGAAGGATTAATATAAAGACAGATTGTGGAGACTTAATTAACTGTGATAAGTGTGGAACGGAAGACGCCGTAGTGAGCGGGCCGAAGGGTTTCTTTTTGAGTGACAGCGTAATTCAGTAACATCTTGGCAGTGGCTCCACAGTAAGTGTCTTGGAAGCACACCCTCCTGTCATGGTCATTTTTGTCTTTTTTTTACACGTCCCTGAACAACTCACTTAGCTGACCTGAAGCCCTGATGGAAACATAAGTGATTGTTCTCCTGAATATATATATATATATATATATATATATATATATATATATATATATATATAGTTATTTATTTATTTAAGTGTATGTCAATGTTTGTGTGTGTGTTTGTGTGTGTGTGTGTGTGTGTCTATGTTTGTGTGGGTTTGTGTGTGTGTGTGTGTGAGTGTGTGCGTGTGTGTGTTTTGGTCTGTGTGTGTTTGTGTTTGTGTGAGTGTGTATGTGTGTGTGTGTGTGTATGTCTGTATATGTCTGTTTGTGTGTGTGTGTACATCTTAGTAGAGTGAGAGTTCAGAGGCGTTTCTTTGTGTTCTGTTCAAATCTGAATGCCGTCTGGCGACAGGTGGACACACTGAACGTTGGACTTGAGAGACAGATGTGGGGAGAGGCACAGCTGTATGCATACCAGCACACTGTACACGGCAGAGATCAGATATCACGGCTCATATTTCCCGTTATCTCACGACGTACTGCCCAGAGAGCATACTGATGAAACAGGGCTCACCCGCTCTGAGAGGGTTTTAATAGCAGGCAGATAGCAGTAGAGCTACACATTATTGTATGTTTAGGAGAAAAGGGAATAGGATCTGACCTCCTGCTTCTTCTTTTGTACATTGACACAGCATTTAATTCAATTTGATAGAATTAGACTTTAGAAATCCGTCAAAAGAGAGCGCTAAAGTTCATTTCAAAACCCCATTTGCATCTAGCTTTGTACTCTGAGCTTGATGTTCGGCATAGCTTCCCACATCCTGTGTACAGTCTTGTTTTTAAGTTAGTTTTGTTCTGGGATAGTTTTTTACTTCTAAGAAGACTTCTCCATCAAAATTGCATTGAGTTCCAGTTCAGGAACTCTTGGCGTTTGTACAATCTTACATTGGTCCTCACCCACATTCAGCAGAAACCAGACAACCATCTATTGATTTATCAATCAGTCCAGATTTATGAATCAATGTCTTTTTCATTTCCTTGAAACACAAGCAATTGACTATGTTTCACTTCTCTTTTCTTTTCCATTTAATCCCCACATTGCCAACATATGTTTGTTGCTGGTGACTGCCAAGAACTTAATGTGAATTAGTAAAACAAAACACATTCATGTATTCATATTTATTTTAACATTTGGAAGTAATATATATAAATGCATATATATATACATATTTGTATTTTTTTTTATGTGTCAGTCATATCATATTATCAGTCACGCAATCTCCTCAGCCGCGAAGGTCAGGCTCTGTCTTGGCAGACAGTGGGTTGGTGTGTCTGATTACCGTCACCAGATCTACAACACGCCTTTCTCCAGACCCCCTCGCTGCCCCTCACTCTCCCAACAGAGCAGCCATCGCTACCTGGGCCAGGAAGGCTTCCCCTACACCCCTCCTCTACTACTGCACTGGTTCTCCAGTGATGGTCCGAAACCCGGTTCCACCCTCTGGGAGGAGATGTTATGCACTGGAATGATCACTTAGGATTTGAGACTTTTCAGATGCTTGATTCTTCTTTAAATCTGCCTGTTGATTATATTGTATTGCAATCTTTTTAAAGGAAATTGACTGGGACTCTGATAATGCAGCTGAGTTAAATGTTTTTGTGGTGTTTTAAAAGGGGAAATACTGGGTCATTTACCATTAAAAGTATCTCATCAGACCCAGAGTTGTGGCCATTAACAAGGCAAACTTGATACTGATTGAGTTGTTTGAATAAACGACACTTGTCAACAGATACGGTTTTATTAACAGTATAAATACTTCTGAAAAAATACCTCTACTACATCCTAAGAGGCAGGAGAGCTGAATGTAGTTGTACAAAAAAGTGGAAGTCTTATTTTGCTGCAGTATTAATTTCTGAACAATAATGAATCATTGCTATTTTGAAAGGACATAAACAGACATACAAGATAGACCTGCTACCTAGATCTTCTAATTAGAATGAAGATATAAGATATGTTTCAGTATTTGGCCCTCATGTCAAAAACATCAAAATAAGCTGTCCAGGAATACATTTTAGTCAAATGATTCAATCACATGGCAATGGAACGTACAATAATTATACAAAAAGTCAGAACAATAAAAAATAGATCTACTTTTACTTATTATTTTGTCAACAAAAAAACGTAAAATCAGATTAATATAACACATCATGCTCAAACTCAAAAGTAAAAGGGAGAGAGTGACTACTAGAGAGTGACTCTACTGGAAAGTGACTCTACTAAAGAGTGACTCCACTAGAGAGTGTTCCCCCAGAGTGACTCCGCTAGAGACTGACTACTAGAGAGTGACTCTACTAGGAAGTGACTCTTCCAGAGTGACTCCACTAGAGAGTGATCCACTAGTGAGTGACTCCACCAGGGAGTGATCCCCCAGACTGACTCCCCTAGAGGCTGTCCGTGGCAACGCTGACCACCTGAGGATGCACCCGGTTCCTTGCGGCGGCGGCGGTGCATCCGAAGAGCCACTCTGCCCTCCTGTGGCGGTAGCGCTTGGACAGCAGCACATAGAGCACCGGGTTCACGCAGGGGTGCAGGTACTGCAGCACGGTGCACACAAAGTAGAACACCTCCCAGGCCGAGCCCTGGCGGTACAAGCCCAGGTACACGCAGAGCTCCAGCACGTAGCTGGGCAACCAGCACACCGAGAAGGACCCGGCCGCCAGGAAGACCATGAGCGAGGCCCGGCGGGTGTTCCTGGCGCTTGCCTGCGACATCACGGGGCTGCGGTGCAGGAAGAGAGCCAGGCGCACGTAGTTGAAGGCGATCACCAGCATGGGGACGAGGTAGAAGAGGACGAACTGGCTGAGGATGACCTGGTAGTGGTGCTGGTGGATGGTGGGCAGGCAGTAGGTGAAGTTGGCAAGGCTGGGGCCCACACCGTCCCTGGTGGCGAACATGCGCAGTGGGAGGCTGACGAAGAAGCTGAGCGCCCACACCAGCACGAACATCAGTACCACCAGGTCCATGTCGGGCGGCTGGTAGGGGTTGGTGATGATCATGGCGCGCGTCATGGACACGGCGCACAGCGAGTAGGTGCTGGCGGCCAGGCTGAAGGCCAGCAGGAACTGGTAGACCTTGCAGAAGACGTTGCCCAGCGGCCAGGACTGGCTGACGGCCGAGTGCAGGGTGAAGGGGATGAGCAGGAGGGTGAGGAAGTCGGCCAGCGTCATGCTCAGGAGGAGGATGTCAAGGCGATTCTTGCGCAGGCTGTTGTGCTTGGCGAACAGCGAGAAGACCATGATGTTGGCGCAGAGGCCCACGCCCAGGATCAGGCCGCAGGTGCAGGCGAAGATCAGCCCGTAGATGTTGGTGGCAGCCTGGGTGATGAGACCGCATCAGCATCCACACCACCATCGTCACCACCACCACCACCATCACCATCACTACCAAGACCACCACCACCCTCACCACCATCACTACCACCATCACTACCACGACCATCACCGCCACCATCACTACCACCACCACCTCCACCACCACCACCACCACCACCACCACCACCATCACTACCACCACCACCACCATCACTACCACCACCACCACCACCACCACCACCACTACCACCACCACCACCCCTACGATCAGCCCCACCACCACCACCACCACCATCACCACCCCCAGAAAGGAAGAAGATTACCCAAACGTTTCCATGTTATGTTTTTATTAAAAGTTGTGTTTTTGTGCACAGCATCCCACTCGTGGGAATAATAATATTTTTATTGGTGTTTATTAGGGAAGCAGAAGTCTGTTAAAGTCCACCCACTGACAAGTCACACCCACACATTTTATTGCTGGATTTAACATCAATCACCAAAACTTGCTGCTTTACTTTCACTGCTGTCACCCTCACCGCTTTAGACATAAACTTAGTAAACACATCGCACTGACCGTACCTCTTTAAATGTGGACGTACTCACCATGGTCTTTCTTCAATACTTTCTGGCTCGGATTGGTGACATCCTGGAGTGCAGATCTCCACGATAATGTTTTTGGAGTAAAGAACCTTGTGAATTCATCATGTGAGAAGGTGACAGGAGCAGCTCCTTTCCATGAGCTGTTAACCAGCCGGTGACTGGTGAATGGAGAGGGAAAGGCAAACACTACTTGGATCAAATTGACTCCGGGTGAGCGGGTTTAAAGAGAGAGCGCACGTCCACCTCCAGTGAACTAAAAACCTGCATCTCATGAAATTTGTTTGAGGAGAGTGAACATTACTCATTCTATCAAAAAGGCTACCATTAGTTATTTGGTTTGAATCCAAAATGTGTATCTTTAGGTCTCTTCAATTGTTTTGTTACAACCTAAAAAAACTTTAAGAACCAAGGAAGCTTTTCTCAGAATATCTCAGAAAAACGAAATCCTTTTCAAATTGTTCAAAAACCTTCCTCTGACAAGTAATTCAAACTTTCACACAAACTTTCCTCTTGTTCCTATACTTGATTTCATCTATTCCTCCAGAAGCTATTAATGATGTTCATGAGATGCATTCAAACCAGAGGAGAGAGGACCATACCTCAGGATTTGAGATAAGCACCTCCTCTAACTCATCTCAAGACTGATAACGCCAACCAAAGTAAACACGGCCTCTCTCCATCGATTGTGCTTCCCATGTTTCCCCTTTGGCCGGGAGATATTAATGCCTTTCCCATTGTTGGATTGATTTCTTTGGTGTGAGCTGCATGCTTTGGGTAGCAGCTTTATCAGCCCATTCCCCAGCATTTATGACTCTGTGTGCGCTAATGGCCTGCACCGCAGCTCTTAGCACAGGAAATAGCTGACACTGATGCATTTGCTCTGCCCTCCATTACCTTGCCTGTGTGCTGGGCAGCCGACTATTAAAAAAGGCCACATGTGACATTAACAAAACTCTATTGTGTCCTTAAAAGCCTTTTAATGCTTGAATTTTAAGTTAAGCCTTGAAAGTCAACAGCCATGGTTCGATGTTTGAAATCTAATGTTTTTGATGGCCTGTTACGCTTGTATTAACCCAAACGCAGCAGATACAACACGAGCCAAGCATTTCTAGCGGCTACAGTTTTAATGTTTGCTATGTGGTCAATGTGTATATGATGTCCTCAGTGCAAGTGAAGAAAATTAGGAGCCAGAAAATACCTTGACTTTGGCATAAGTATAAAAATAGACTATAAAGGTTTAAATGATTGGAGATTTGATAAAGCATTCAATACGCCATAAATATGCATTGGGACATAGAAAACAAACAACAAAATAACACACAACATAAACAACAAAGGAAGAGAAAATGAAAAACCAATTACATGAAGTCATGTACAGGATATACCTAAAGTGCATTATGGAATTCAGTCAGCAGCACCACGATACATTCACAAAAAACAATAAATACCTAAATAAATTATGGAAGAACAATTCCAACAGATGCAGTCAGCAAACAGTCCAGCTTGAGAGTGTGTTAAAAATAGCAACCAATCATAGGTCCAGCAAAGTCCAAACTCCCCAGAGTCTCAATCATCAATAATTACACTATGTACAGCACAGACAATAAATATCTTTGGTATTACAGATGATGACACAGACGACAGACGAACAAATCTTTTTTTTCCTACTTTTGTTGTGGGGTGAATGTCTGCGTTGATGGGTCGACTCCACTTGAATAAATATGAATCTTAAAAAAACTAAAACACACTTTGTTTTATGATAGTTGTTATAGTGACGAAGTACATTCGTGGGAGTGACTGATTATAATCATGCAAGCAAAGCCCCGGACCAAATGAAACAGAAATAACGAACTAAGTCACTCATGGGTCTCTGAAATGGTTCTCATTGGGCTCCTGAGTCTCAGTCTGATTGAGCTTCAGAACCAGAGGCCGTGAGTTCTGGGACGGGGGGGACGCAGACGCTAGGGCTGGGGTCTTAGGGCTTCAGGACCAGAGCGATGGGGGGGCGGAGCTATAAGGCCCCGTTGACCCTCCGTCGCCGCGACAGCTCGCCGCGCCCGCTTCCTCTTCTTCTCGCTCTCTTTCCGCCGGCCCAGTCGGACCTTCTTCTTCCTCTTGGTGGCCGCCTTGAGCGGCTGGTCCTTGTAGGCCAGGACCTTGTTGGTCTCCTGGGGCAGGTTGGCGTCCCCCTCTGGGTCCAGAGTCCTGAACCTCACCGGCAGGTTCTTGGTTCCTCCCGGGGGCTTCTGGTGCACGGCTCCACCACCACCACCACCACCACCAGCAGCTCCACCACCTCCACCACCAGCACTACCACCACCGGGGCCACTGTTTGGGGAGCCCTGGAAGGGAGGGATGGAGGCGTCTGCGGTGTGGACCTCGTCCAGCAGCTCCTGCAGCCACATGCGGCGCTTGAACTCCTGCAGGGACCGGCCCTTGTCGTGCATGAGCTGGGCGTGGCTCACCGATCGCCTCCTGGAGAACCACGGTCACAGTGTCGGGGGGGAAAAAGGTCAAAACTCCAGAAAAATCACATGGTAACTTAAAAAAGATTAGTGCTGCTTGAACAAGGAGCTCTTAGGACCACTGTTTTGATATTTTTTATCCAGATCATTCATTATGTCTGTGAAAATATGTGCATTTTTTTGAGAGACTGGCTGCTAAAAATCCAAGGTCACAGGCCAGGTAATCACAGGACAGTAGAGGGCAGCATTAACAAGATTTGTGACTGCGGCTTTCACCCACAAACCCACACAATCAACAGGCTTTGATTTTTTAGCCCACTTCTCTCAATTCCATAAACTAATTTTTGCTGATATTACAAAAATAATTCAATATACTTCCTGATCATATGTTGTGGAATGGAGCGATATCGAAGCAGAGCATGGATCTTTAAACAGACACTGATTCAGGAGGTAACTCACGTCCTGTTGCTGGGAACATCTATGGGTCTACCGTACAGGGTCAACGGGGAAACCAGCAGGAACACAGCCAGGCTCCACTGATGTACTACACCTATAGAGCACATCCTGGAAGATCTGCAGAAAACACAAACCCAGGCGTCAACATCCCATCACCCCCCATCCCTGGAACATGCACATGCAGATGAGCACTTTGTTATGCCTGCTCTTGCTGACCCCCCCCGTCCCAAAAGTGCACTTTTCAGTGATCCTCCTCACTACCCCATAAGGACAATTTTCTCTTTCTGTTCATTTAAACCGCAATGCATGTCAGTCAGAGAAAGGAGACTTACGTGGGTTCTCTGCAGAGCACACTGATCCACGGGCACTTATGTTCACCAACGCTTTGAAAAGGAGCTTTGTGTAATGTAATCAGAAAAAACAATCAAAACAAGCAAGAGGAAGCAAAAAAGCAAAAAAATCTCCCAAACACACAATGGCTTGGTCAGAAAGTCAGTCCAAATCCATCAGCGTGAGGGCAGGCTGGGGAAAGCCCCCTGTCCCCCTTGCCTCCCGACAGCGTTATTTATTTCTCCCCGGGCGTCCCGATGAAGTGAGCGATAAAGATAGCCGGGCTGGCCGCGGCCCACCGGCGGGCAGTGCCGTCACAGCAGCGCGTGTCCCGGGAGGCGGGGTGGCGGTGTGATCCCTCAGGGGGAGCAGAGCTGGGTCGGGGCCACGGTAGGTCCAGCAGGACGGGGCGGTGGAGAGGAGACGGGGGTCTTCTGCATGCTGCCTGCCTGTGCTCTGAGAGCTGGGGAGTGTTTGGACCCAGTGAGGCAGGGAGGAGGAAAAGTGGAACTTCTCTTTGGGTGAAGATGTAGACTCTGTTTTAGCGCCTGCCCATTAAGTGTTGGTCCTGCCGCGCACGCCCCCCCCCCCCCCCCCCCCCCCACACACACACACACACACACACACACACACATCTACGCACACACACACATACACACACACACAACTACACACACGCACACACATCTACACACAGACACTTACACACATCTCCCCCCTGCCCACACACACACACACACACACACACACACACACACACACACACACACACACACACACACACACACACCTACACATACACACACACACACACACACACACAACTATACATGCACACACACACACGCAACCACAAACACACACACACCCTTCTCACAGACACCCACGCTAAAAACATATACATCCGCATGCATGGTTGCCTACACACACACACACACACACACACACACACACACACACACACACACTGTGTGTGCATGCCTCCCCATAGACCTGGAAACAGAACTACACAAACCTGGTCACACATTCATAAAACACACGCACACACACACACACACATACACACACACACACACACACACACATTCGACACACAAGCACACATATATAAACACACACAGAAACACATGCATACACATTTGCAGGCATTGGGACAGACAGACACACACACACACACACACACACACAAAAACGCGCACCTGCAGGTGGCAAGAACGCGGTGCACACATCAACGCCTCCGACCGGCCAATTAGCACAGAGAACACTAAAGATCCAGAACAATCCGGCGTGTGACGCCCATGGAAACATTGACGACCATCGCGGTTCCAAAGTCACATCTCTGACGGCTTAGGAGGGACAGGTGTGTGCCCATGGTGGTAATCACAAGGGTAACGAGCAGGGGCCATCCGAGAGGGGGGTGGGGGGTGGGGGGAGGTGCTCTAGAGTAAACAGCCAGGCCTCACCACTTCCCCCAGGGGAGAATGACCATAACCTCAGAGAAACCCAACCCACAGCCTCTCTCTCCACTGAGCACCATTCAACACGGCAGTCCTCCGCTCCTCAGCTCCGCACTCACTGGTAATGGTGGGCTTCGAGGTGGCTCCTCACATCCAGCCAGTGGCGATGTTGGGAGAGTGGCCCGTGGATCAGAATATCAAGTGAACAGGAGTAAGGGCTAAGGCACCGCCGGCGTGGGGAAAGATTAGTTGTCGGGTTTTTTAAGAATCGTGAGATCTCTCGTTTTTCTTGTCAGTGTGTGTGAAACAGGAACTGTTTTGCAGGCCGCAGACCATCCATATGCATGAGCATGTCATCAACAAATATTTAAGTGTTGTTGGAAATATTCTGTCTGTGTTGGCCTGCAGATACCCCAAATCTATTCTGAACTGGGGTTTAAAGAGTTTTCCATGAAGGTACAATCAAAGTAAATGGATACAAACAGAGAAAAAATATATATATATTCACTCACCCTTTTGTTGATTTATTGATGGAATATCATCACTCTGCTAATCATAGTGTAAACAAAATGTAAACATTGCTTTTTAGCCGTACTGTAAATGAATCAGAAGGTAGTGTAGATGTAATGATACCAGCAATTTAACAGCCTCCTATCTACTGGAGAGTAACTCATTATAACCACCAGTAACCAGAAGAATTTCCCCTACACGAGTTGTAAAAGTGCACTCCAATATTCCTGATATTAATGTACCTCTTCATTAATGTGGTTTCTTCTTCCTCGGTCATGTTCAAGCAAGAAATTAAAAGACCCCTGAAATTGCATCCATTGACTTTACGATCTAGCAATGTATGGTCCTGTTTAAGCAATAAAAAAGAAGGTTCATAAAAGTATCAGAAAACTGAGTCTTTTCTTTTACTGGAAGGTAGCACTGTGAAACTATGTGGGGTTAACGGCAGTACACAGAGTGTAAAGTTAACTGAAGTTATGCTTTAATACGTATAGATTTGATCTTACTCTGAGTATAAGTACACAAAGATATGGCCACAGAGGCCCGTTAGGAAGCACTGTGGTCCATAAATCCGGCCTGCAATTGTAAGGAAAACTGCATATTTTAGTACTCGTGAAGTAGTATGCATTTGATTCACCTCCATACTGTGTATTAGACAATAATAGATCAATAGTATGTGAGTTCCTCAAGGATGAAAACTTTTATTCTATTATGTTCTGTTCTGAGTACTTTAGGCTATTGATAAGCCTCTTCCACAGACCGTATACCTAAACCCTATGGGTGGCAAATTATTTCACAGAGTGCTCAGTATTTTACAAGCAGCCGGTACTCGAAATCCAGCATGGGGTCTCCAATATTCAGCTCTCAGCGTTCCTGACCTCCAACATTCAGTATGGGGGGAAAAAATACCTCATTCGATTCCATTCTGCAAAGACTTTACCTGGCAAAAAAAAAAAAGCCTATTTCCTGGCAGAGAGCAGCGAGCCGAATTGGAGCCAGGAAAGCTGCTTTTGATTCACGCTAAATTGCACACTTAACATAGAACAGTATTCCTGCCCGGTTTTCATCCTTTTCACACTGCACGTACACACGGAGCACAAACAGCCACCACAACCCGGGGCTCAAATATTTCTTCTTTCTTCACTTTTTTTGGCTTATGTCTGCATATAACCCCCCCCCCCCCCCCCCCCCCCCCCCCAACAGAACCTCAGCCTGTTATAGGTCGAAAGAAAAAGGAGAATGAATCTCCTATTTTTAGACGGTGTTGCAATTATTCTACTGTTGTTTAATCCGAGTGGAATGCGTTTTTGTGCAATAAAAAACTTGTGTTGCATTTCAAGAATTATTGGATGTGTTTTTCAGTTTTCTGCTGTTTTTTGTTTGGGACTTTTATGCCATTCAACATCCATGTACTGGAGGAGTTAACTTTTTAAAGCACTATTATTACTCATAGACTATTATAGACTAATGCATTACTAATTTCCAATAACTAGGTGTGATATTAAACCATAACACAACAATGCATGCATTGCAAACCTATAAGCAAAAACACACGCCACTAGATCTGTTTAAAACCCAAAACATAGATCAAACTTGCAAATCACCTCAAAACATTTCTCCAACCCTTCAACAGACAGATCAACAGAGTGCACATGTTGGCCGAAACCATTAACGTGTTAATTCACTGCTACGAAACAAAGCCATGCGTTTCTGGTGGGTTTTATAACGACCCCTCTGTGGCTCATACTCTTGGCTCTGGGGCTCGACGCATGTCTCACGTGGGGGGAACTTTTAGTTAGTTCGGAAAAACCTCACTTGAGAAACGGCCTTCACCGAGGCACTATTGCCCCTTAACGGTTTTTAACCATGAAATATAGACAGCGCAGGCTTCTTCGTCTCCATCCCTAGTCCAGCGGAGGTATGCCTTTCACAGAGCTGCGTGGCGAGTCATGTTGGACGCGCGTTCTGCTAGTCATTCACACCTACTAATCATAACTGTCACCTCTGGAATGCGCTTTTCTTCCACACACACACACACACACACACACACACACACACACACACACACACACACACACACACTGCATGCGCACTCCTTCATAACTGATTTCAACAGTTCTGCTTGCTGCCGTACAGGGTCTTGTTGTTCCAAGGTTTCATTGTTCGAGCTGAAATGTCAAACGTTCACGGCGCCCTCTTGTTCTGTTTCAAGGTCATACATGTGTTTACCGCAAGTGTAGAAAATGTAAAGAAAAAATAAACAATTGACCTAGGGAAGAGGTATGTATCAAATACAAAGGGATAACCTAGAAGTTAGCCAGATATAAAGAGAGCCCCTTGGATAACTATTACCTCTCACCCTTGACCATTCTCTTACCTGTAAGTGTTGTTTCAACGCCTATATGTGAATGTTTATAACAGAGTGACGTGCATTTGTGAGGGTTTGCCAATGTCCCACAAAAGGTCAATAACAAAGTGAATGCGTTGCGGTAATTTAAAACTATTCTTTACATCCTCGGTCCACATTTGTTGAAGATGTTGTGAAGCCAAACGCGTGTCACATGGCATTTATTTTACACTGACGTGTACACGCGTGACAGGGCATTTAGAATAACATTCAAACGTGTTTTCCATGTCCCATTACAGAAAGGAAATAGCCAAAATTGTTAGACATAACAGTTTATTACTTTTAGAATAACTGCTTTTCCGTGAATAGGCTCACGTGATGATTGCAAATTTTCAAACAATTCCCTGCGTATTGTTGGTTCACTGGAATCCCCTCCATGTTTATGGATAGACTCAAACTACAGAGTGATGTTGTGGACACGCCTAAGGGAAAGTGTGTTACCTTTCATCTGCAACCAATTCGTAACATTATTATTATTGGCTGCATTACCCACCAACCTTTTTGATCCAAATTGTACTTGAATGATTTACAGTAAAGATTTTTTTCTTGTAAATTGTATTCGGTGTACAACGCACAGGTTGAGTGTGCGTGTCAGAGATGGGTCATGCCTCCGTGCTCTCCCTCCCGAGTCATACATCCTGAGCATTACCTCATGCTTGTTCAGGGTTACCCAAACACAGCCTCCACCTCTGCCACTCATTCACTCCTTGTGGATGGATATAGTGGACCATGTGACCCACAGCTAGGCTCTCTTTGTGATACATATACTGATCCACGCAAGGCCACACTCACGAGGAGGAGGAGGAGGAGGAGGAGGGGGTGGAGGAGGAGGAGGAGGAGGAGGAGGAGGAGGAGGAGGAGGGGTGGAGGAGGAGGAGGAGGAGGAGGAGGAGGGGGTGGAGGAGGTGGAGCAGGAGGAGGTGGAGGAGGAGGAGGCAGAGGAGGAGGTGGAGGAGCAAGAGAAAAGGTTGGAGGAGGAGGTGGAGGTGGTGGAGGAGGAGAAAGAGGAGGAGGAGGAGAATGAGGAGGTGGAGGAGGATGTGGAGGAGAAGGAGGAGAAAGAGGAGGTGGAGGAGGGTATGGAGTAGAAGGAGGAGGTGGATGAGGAGGAAGGGGAGGAGGAGGAGGAGGAGGAGGAAGAGAAGGAGGAGGAGGAAGAGGAGGTGGAGAAGGTCGGCTTCAAATTTACAACTGAATCTTTTCGTAATACCGGGGATTTTTAATGATACCATAAATGTCAGGCTGGTGGAGCCGGTGAGACGGCCTGCACCCTGCTGGGACAATAGAATGTTGTTCAGACTGGGCTCTCCAGCACTGGGACAGGAAGTATCTGCCATGGGACATTTTGGACCGTAAAATGTAATTTTTAGATGAAATGATTCCTGCCTTGGCGAAGCTTGTATCCGAAACCTTTGCCTAAATCTCTGGGAAATGAATTTGCCCACTCAGCAATAACACTCCTTGGTTGTGCTACCCAACATTTCAAATATAAGCTATCTTAGCACTGTGTGTGTGTGTGTGTGTGTGTGTGTGTGTGTGTGTGTGTGTGTGTGTGTGTGTGTGTGTGTGTGTTTGTGTGAGAGTGTGTGTCTGTTTGTCTGTGTGTGTGGGGGATCTGATTGAGGGTCTGGTTGTGTGGGTTTTGACCAGGACTCATGTGGTGGCCTCCACATTAGCATTTCTCCCTTGGCAGATGGATGCTCGCCTGCTGTCTGACTGTGGGTCTCTCTCTCTCTCCCCTCTCTCTCTCTCTCTCTCTCTCTCTCTCTCTCTCTCTCTCTCTCTCGCTCAGCACAGCCACCACCTCCATCTCCAGCCCAGACCCGAACCACAAGCTGCCCAGTGTGTGAGGGCCCTCCCTCCCCCCAGTCTCCTGACCTCAGAGACAGACCCCAGGCCAGCTGGACACACGGCCTGAAAGCCCACACAGCCACCACCACCACCCCTACCACCAACTGCACCACCACCACCACAACTACCACCACCACCACATCTCCACCACCGCCAGACAGCCACCACTATCTTTCTCTCTCTCTTCAGCTTCTCTTGCTCTTTTTCTCTCTCACTCTCTCTCTCTCTCTCGCTCTCTCTTTCTCTCTCTCTCTCTCTCTCTCTCTCTCTCTCCCATTTGACTTGCTCTTAAACTCTCTCAAGCACTCACTGACCACTCTCTAACCACGTTTATATGTTGTGAATCGCCTCTCCTCTTCCTCCCACTCATCTCCACCGTTGAGGTCTCTACTTTTCCCCCTCCTCCATCCTCTCCTAGAGTCTCTCTCTTTCTCTCAGGAAGAGTTTCTCTCTTCGCTCTTCAAGTCATCCCCTCTCCTGAGGCCTTTTATCCCATCAACTCCTCGGCCATGTTAAGATAAAGCATCCCTAGATGGGTCTCTCCCTCTCTCTCTCTCTCTCTCTCTCTCTCTCCCTCTCCATCTCCCTCTCTCTCTCTCTCTCTTGGTCTGGATGGCCTTTTTACGCCTGCCATTAAAACCCACTGTTGTGTGTGTGGCTCTGTGTTTTGTTCTGTGGCTTGCGGTGATGCTGTGGAGTCGTTTGCGGAGCAGGCCTCCTCCACCGCAACTACTGTGGCGTATTTGAGGGCCGTGACTAATGGCGTGCACCCCGACACAGGCTGCGAAACACTGGGACATTGAGCCACTGAAACATGCCACAGGGCTGAGCTTACCCCAAATCCAGACCCTTTTCATTCTGCCCCAGCGGAGAACCGGTAAAAAATGAAGGAATCAATCGAGGCCTGGTTTGGAGGAGACCACACACATTGGGTGTGTTACCGTAATGACGGCCAGGGTTTGTTTGTGTAGGGAAGAGAAGTCTCAGGCGCTTAATGAGTGCCCTGCGAACAGCGCGCAACCACAGCTAAGTCAGTTGGTCAACCGAGTTGGCCAGGCTAACCGCAGTGTGTGTGTGTGTGTGTGTGTGTGTGTGTTTGTGTGTGTGTGTGTGTGTGTGTGTGTGTGTGTGTGTGTGTGTGTGTGTGTGTGTGTGTGTGTGTGTGAGTGTGAAGGCTTATGTGTGTGTGTTTGGGGGGGGGGGGTGTATGTGTGTGTGTGTGTGTGTGTGTGTGTGTCTGCGTGTGAGTGCGTGTGTACAGGTGTAAGTGTGTTTGAGGAAGATTATATGTATTGCTGGCATGTAAAGACAGAAGAACATTAAGATGCATAACAAAACTTCATCATTACTTGTTAGTATAACTTTATTTGCCTTTACTCCCTGTGCTCCTGCATACTTGCAAGTCCCTATTTCGAAAAAACATTAGTTTACTTTCACTGTGCTGTGAATCCTGTTTTATTCCCCCCCCCCCCCCCCCCCCCCCCCCCCCCAATGAAAAAATATCTGAACCATCTACTGTATCTTTGAGACATTTCGGGGAATGACATTACACGTCGAGCAAAGAAAAGAGGGCTTCACTTAAACTTTTCCAAACGGTTATAACGCGCCGCAGCGAGCGCCAAGTGCACTTCAGCGGCTCCGGGCTGATCCGTTTACAGTAAACCAGCCGGTCCCCGCTTGTTTCCTCACCAATTACCGCACGGGAGGAACTGGGGTCACGCATTTGTTGATTCATCCACAACAACTTATTTGTAACGAGACGTAACTCGTAACCCAACGAGGGGGCGGCGGTGTGTGTGTGAGCCGTGTCGGGTCGTCTCCGTCTGGGTGTCCCAGCCCGGGGTACGCTGAAGCAGCGCTTGGCAAACAGGAAGAGCAGACGGCGGAGGCGGCGGATGTAGCCACTGGACGGCTCCATCGCTGGTCGGGAGGGCGGGCCACCCACCCACCTCGCAGCGCTCGCTCGGGGGCTCAGCGACTGGGAACAGCAGTCGGCGCACTCAGTTTTCACCTTTTCATTTTTCTGCCTCTCTGCAAAAACTGCGGGAACATTGTATGTTTTCTAACGTTCCCGTGGACGGGGCGAAGGATATCAAAGCTGACTAAGGGAATGGGGAGGTATCGGGCACTCTTTCACGTCGGTGGAAGAGGTGACAGGGCAGAGTAAACACAGGTGTAGTTTATAATATTAATATTTTAACCGTTAGGTGAGAGCCAGAGACTTATAATGGACAATGTAGGTCACTCTACCATTATGTGTTGGTGCCACTGGTGTGTTTAAATTTAACAGAACTGTAATTATCGTTATGAGCTACTACACCTGTTTCTGGCCTACCGTGACACCCATTCATGGTGACAACGCTCAGGAAAAATCTGGGTCTGGGTTTTAGAACTTGCTGACAGTTTTTGTACTACCCACATTGAATCGAAAGACTGCTGCTACATTCACTCTAATTAACTTCAATCTTCAACAAAAACTCAACGTTTGAGTTTGTGATTGAGAGTTGGAGAGGAGAGAGGTTGTTGTGTTGTCCTTTTTCTTAGTATTGTGTAAAGAATTTGGGTGAAGGGGGGGTTGAGATTGTAATGACAATATGGCTTTCCTGCAAAAACGAGATTTCAGTGTGAGACTTCTCCTTGAGTGAGACTTGGTTGGACACAATAACACAGTAGTATTTCGCTTTAGGGATCCTTTCCATAATGTTATGAATATAATCTGAGCCGGTCAGTGGCAAAAAAAACACTTTCATAGGACTGACATTTATGAGGTGCAGTTTATCCAAAGGGTCACATTGCAGCCCATTACAGCTGTAGTGATCGAACAAATTTCTAAAATTGTTGTCCACATTTTTCCCTTATATCCAAAAGATCCAGGCTGAATAATCCCCAGGAAATCCCTTAAATTCAATTTCTAACTCGGCTCTGCTTCTTTAACCAAGCAAACCAAACTCCAACACAACCCTTTCATCCTCAGGTTCAAAACATTTCCCTGACCTTGATGAAGTTAATGTTCAAATGTGCTAATTCACTAATGAACAGTGAGCCCATTAGACATTCGATTACACACTCTGGGCAGCGGATAAATCAACACCCCACTAACCCAAACACGGGCACCTGCCAGCCGGCTTGTTTTCTGTCCCTCCCTTGGTTTTTCCAACCGTCTAAATCCATGAAGCAGATTTTGCTCACAACGGCCAACGCACTCGAGTCGACCAATCCTCACCCCCTCAAACCACCACCTGAACCACAATCGCCGGCCGTGTGAAGCAGAGAGGAAGGAAGTCAAAGGCCCACAACTGTTGTTGTACGCGGCCTAGAGGTCTCCCAAACCCTGTGACACCCCTCGGGCCTCCACAAGCCTTAATGTGGGAGCAAAACCAAAACCAGCTTTTAAGGAGTTTCGTTCAAAGAGCTGTAAATAAAGCTGCAGTAATTCTGAGCTGTGGCCTTCACACACACACACACACGCTTTTGTGCACACACACAAACACACACACACACACACATACGCATGCTTGCGTACACACACACACTTGCGAGAACACACATACACAGACATACGCACACACACACACACACACGCACACACTGCACATGCACACACGTTCACACACACATGCATGCACACACACACACACACACACAGATATATGCAAACACATGCATGCACACACACACACACACACACACACGCCACTGTCCCCCCACTCAAACCTTGAGTGGATGTTGTAGGAAAAAATGAGGCGCCCCCACACTCACACACACACACACACTCACACACACACACACACACTCACACACACACACACACAGACACACACGCACAAACCCGACTCATGGTTGTGTTATATTGTCCCGCGGGTTGATACGTTTGAACCTTGTGGTGTTCAGAAGGAATTACAGCGAGGTGATGTGTCAACCTTATAAAGTAGCAGTTAATGGCGGAGCAAAGTGGCTGGGTAGGTGTGATCTCTTCGTTTTGCACGTCTCTGGCGCTTAACGCCCGCTGGTTAGTCTATATATAGCGGGCAGGGTGGTGGGGATTTCCCCCGACCAGACCCAAAGATGCTGCCTAGAATGGGTGAAGAGATGCGGGCAGATATTGTGTTTGGACGACAGAGCTGGAGGAGTCCAAAGTGCCCTCGGATTTGTTTTAACACCTTGTGCAGTTGCTGATGCCTGTTCCTGATGGGGACTTTTCCCTGTGGAAGCATCTGTCCTGGAGTAATGAACCCCATGGCACTTCAATAGGAGACTGGTTTGCTTGTGCTGGTTTGTGTTGCGCGCATGTGTGTGTGTGTGTGTGTGTGTGTGTGTGTGCGTGTGTGTGTATGTGTGTGTGTGTGTGTGTGTGTGTGTGTGTGTGTGTGTGTGTGTGCGTGCGTGTGTGTGTGATTGTGTATGTTTGTGTGTGTGTATATTTATGTGTTTATGTGTGGTCAAGTTTGCCTGAGCTTGCTTGGCCTTCTCCTCCTCCTCCATCTCCCCCTTCTCCTCCTCCATCTTTCCCTCCTCCATCTCCCCCCTCCTTCTCCTCAACCTCCCCTTACTTCTTCTCCATCTCCTCCTCCTCCTTCCCTTTCCCTCCTCGTCCTTCTCCTCCTCTTCATCCTCCTCCTCATCCTCCATCTCCTCATCCATCTCCCCCCTCCCCCTCCCCCTCCTCCTCCTCCTCCTCCTCCTCCTCCTCCTCCTCCACATTAATAAGGACTTCCTTCCTCCCAGACAGTCAAACACCTGATCTCTTACAGGACATGCCCACGCATCCCTGGGAGCTGCCAGCCCCTGGGTGTCTCCCGAGGACAGAGCTCTGTTCTCCCCCTGCTCATCCATCAGGCCGTCCCCGCGCACCACTTCCATACACAAATCATGTTTGCTCCCTTTCCCCTGCCGCCGCCGCCGCCGCCGCCGCCACCGCTTTAGCATGAATGCTAATGTTTGTTCGTGTTTTTTTCTTTTTTCACGATTAAGTGCGCGTCGAGGATTAGATATTGTTGGTGGAGGGCCCTGCCCTGAGTTATTTAAGAGCGTGGGAGGAAATAAATATTGCTGTGTGTGCTGCAGTTAAAAAAAAAAGAGAAAAGAGTGTATAACTTGGTCTCCGTGGGTGATGACGTTTGGCCTTTTCGTAACATTGTTCAGCCAAGATACACCGGGTGAAATGTACATTTTTATGATGTGCATAACCGTTTATTTTTCTTCCTTTAATACAAGGTCGGGGTTTTTTCACTTCATAATTGAATTAGAATGCCCAGTCACAACCGCCTCGGGAGCACATCTGACCAACTTTGAGCCCAGATGCTGTCAACCAGGTTCTGTGTTCCAAGCAACACACACACACACACACACACACACACACACACACACACACACACACACACACACACACACACACAAAGTTCATACGTGTATGAGCCACCGTGAAGATCACCCCCATTCCCCTCAGTCCTCAACCCTCTTGCTTTGATTACAGAGTCAGCGTCATCCTTGCTGAAGATACAAAAACATCTTCAAACGACCGATTCTTTTCACGTAATATACGATTCGGGGGTTACTCAATATCTTGGTGACACAGAGTGTGCGGATCACACACGGTCAACACTCGGTCACCGTACCTCTTAACCAACCAGTCCCAGACCTGCAATGTGCCAGAGCCAGGCTCTCTGTGATCAGAGAGAGGTGATACGAGTTGAACAGTGGAAAGGGGTCGTGACACTCCTCCAAGAGAACAAAATATGGGTTTAAGATCGACTTTGCTTTATGTCTTTAGTCATGGGTTTTTATTCCCTTTCAAGGGCTTGGCATGAGTGAAATAGTGGTTCCAGTATGATTTTACAGGTTTTGGATGCGGTTGCTAGGTTGTGGATACACTGTGATCTAGATCAGTGACGGTAATTCATTCAACAGGGAGGCAGTGTTGAAGTGATATATAAATTATTTTGTTTTGCAACCTCGTAAATAGAGTTTTTTGAATGTAGCTGGATAGATGGCTTGCTTTTTTATATTGGGGTGTATTTTTTTCCAGAAACTAGAAAAAAATACAAATAAAGTATTTTGTTAAACATTGTGGCATTCAATATTTTAAATATATTAAATAGGATAACTATTAAAGTGAGTTAACTAGCCTACGTCACCACCAGAAAATGCAATTTTGTCTCAACCCTTTTGCGCGTGTCAGGTAAGTGGGCAGACTGAATTAAGAACTAAAAGTGTATTAGAACTTTAAGTGTAACTTAATGATTTACTGCTAAATAAGGTTTTCCTGTCATGGGCAGTTATCCCGTCATTATTTTCTTTGCCCAAAAATCTCCCTTTCCAAACTCAACATCTAATCCTAGTGAAACTATAAAACAATACCACAGGTCGCCATGAATCAATAAACAAAGACCAATTACTATTAGTTCTACACAAGATCCACACAACACATCATTGTGCAGCTGATGGCTGTAGCTTCTCTGTGAATATCCTGTTGGTCCAAACTCCTGCCCGGTGAAGAGCTGAATACATCCAATCCTAACCCCCCCAGCGGCAGCAGCAGTGCCATCAGAAGACCCCGAGCTCTGTTGGACTATAGAGGCAACACACAGGAGGCCGTCCATTGCAGCTAGGTTTTCTTTACCTGGGCCCTCCGCTCTTAAAAACACACAAACACTTGGGCTCTAAATGACCTGTTCATCACACAGTGACAGCAGAGGTGATTCTGGACTCTTGGTGGGCCTGCAGGTGTGTGTGTGTGTGTGTGTGTGTGTTTGTGTGCGTGCGTGTGTGTGTGTGTGTGTGTGGATCAGGACAAGCCTGTGCCCCCGTTGCCAAGGCCTTGTTGGCATGGCGACGTGAGGACCCGTGGAAAGTTCTGGAATCTGTCGCTGCTGGCAGGGTGCTCCTGAGTAGCACCGGTGTTGGCTTTGCCTCCAGCTGTTTCTTTACAGACATGATGAACGCCAGCCCCAGCCGGGGGCCAAGATCAACGCAGCGCACAGTCTGGCCACACACAGGCCACTTATACACACATATACACCACCCATTTACATAAACACTCACACAAACACACAAACATCTTCTGCAGCCGCCAGCCTGTTTCTGCGGCAACAAGCACACAACACGTATGTGCGCATGATGGTGTACACACTTACGGTAATCTTCTGCGGTGTTTGTCGAATTTTGTGAAAACACAAACACGGTCGTTTGCAGGTTGTAAAGGTATTTCCTGTAGTGCATGCGTCGCTTTGGTGTGCGCTGTATAGGGGCACAGGTTTTCTTGCGACGATGTGTGCTTTTTGTGAACTCTCACTCAATGGCTGCAATAACGAACTTGAGTAAATAAACTTGAATATTTTAACGTATTGAGTCAACTTATTAAATCTCATCCAAATGCACCAGGATGATATTTATTTTATGAGTTTTTTGTTGAGATGATT
>NC_136942.1:7369057-7629057 GCF_949987615.1 Pollachius pollachius
GGATCTTTCTTTTGTTCAACTTTCATATTCATCCAGTATTAGGTGTGATAGGCCTGGTGATGAAAGAATGAAACATGATACATGATGAGTGGTGAGGTCACAGGCACACAAATAGGCTCACAAGTTCTAAAATAACCCTAAGGGATATTGTTTTCAGGCCATTGTTTACATAATCAGTTTGGAAAAGGACACCACACATTAGTCGGGTCTCATATAAACAAAAATATAAACCAAGGCACATGGTTTAAACATATATTGAAACAAGAGCAGTGCCAAGTCCTTCTGAGTGAATCGGATCACAGTATTAAGTCAACGGCAAATTTAACCAGTAAAACAAATATTTACTGGTTATTTGTATAGCCACTTCGATATATACTCTCAATGCATTTAATAACGTTTAAGAAGTGCAAGTAAACCAAATATTTTTAAACCATTTCTACAAACGTATTCCAGTCGATAAACGTTAATAAAAAAAGTCAAAATCCTCCAGTGGCTCTTCCCTTCTGAAAATAATCAATTTGAATGTTTACGCCCGAGAGCTGCAGTGATACTATCAAGGCTCAGCTGATTCTGTGTTTTTGCACCACACATAATGTTTTACTCTTTCCCCTTCTCTCAATGTCTCATTGAATTCAGGAAGGAGGGCAAACTCAGGGGAGTGCATTCGTATTACATGTTTTCATTTGCCCTTACATTTGCCTCAATGGTGAAACAATCCCTCTTTCTATGCCCTTGGTTCCATCGGGTGGGTGTTGAGAGGAGTCCTATGATTGGAGATGAGGGAGCAGGGAGATTTTTTCCAAGGTGAGCACCTCATGGGAGACTACTGCTTTGCTGCCATTAGCTTAAGTACAGGAGTGTCAGCTAACCCGACACTGGCACACAGAAAACGTACTGCCAGATGGGGCGAGCTGTCCTTGAAGTCTTAACAAGCAAAGCGCAGAGAAACAAGCCTTTTATTCAGCGTCGGAGCGAACATAGGAGGGTGGAGGGGAAAAAAGATAACTTAGCAGTGTTACCACAAAGTGTATGTTAAATCCCTCATAGGAAAGAGGGGGATAACGGAGATTGAGGGGGGTTTGGGGGGTAGGATTTGGGGGAGCTGTAGGGCCAAATGACCTAAATGGACGAAAGCTCAGTTTGGGTGTTGCTGACTGTATTATTTCTTTTACTATACATATGTATATATATATATATATATATATATATATATATATATATATATATATATATATATATCATTGCTATTCAAAATAAGCAGGGAATATAAAACAAAGCGGCGGTTGTCACGCTAAAGAGTCCTGCTGCTTAAGAGGTGTCGAATTATTGTACCTCAGCTGGATACCTCAGGTGTTGGAAGTCAAGGGGGCGAGGAGCGGTGCCAAGATCCTGCAGCTTTTGGCACGTTTTGACCTCCACCGCTGGCACGAGTGAGCCACACACTGAGGAGCCCGTCTCCAGCCCCCCTTCCCCCAGCCTCCGCGGTCCTCTACCACTCAAAACCATGAGTTAGGGCGACTCTAAGCCCATCAGGCCCACCGTCTTGAAGGACAGTAAACGTGACAATAAGTGGCGTTGCCAAATACCGCAATAACTCAAGCCGCAGGTTGTGTTGAATGTTCGGCCAAGACGGGCCGACTGCCCCAATCCGAATGTTCAGGTTAAAACCCAGAGATGGAAGTGAAGGGTTTTTGTTTTAGATTAGTGCCTGGTGGTTTAGAGAGAGGGAGAGCTGTTCGGTCACTTAGTTTAGCGGCTGAAAGAAATATATACATCCAATCCCGTACTGTAATAAACTCTGCTGCTGTTTCAATATCAGGCCCCAGATATAAGAAAAGAGCCCATTATTTCAGTGTGTCGGGGAAATTACAACGACCAAACACCTCACACCACGGTCCCAGAGGGTTGCCCTGCAGTACGGTTCGGTTTGATCCACTTACCATTCTTTTCCACGCTTAATTGAAAATTAAACTAAAGCTGCGCCAACAATCGCACAGAAAGGCTGAACGCATTAGGCTATTGGCCCACGCCTGGATCTGGCAATCTGGGAGTCGAGGGAGTGTGGGTGTCTGCCGATAGTCTGTTTTTCCATTCAAAAGTCCTGGTTAATTACCTGTCTCCTGCTCACAGGGTTGAGCTCACTTCCACCCAACAGGGACGTGATCTCAGGGATCCGTGACAAAGACGTCTTCTCGGTGGGCTCGCGACGGTCCCGGGACGGACACACATCACAGGAGGCCTTCTGAGAAGCAGCGCCTCGGCCGGCCCGGCGCCGGCCCGGTACCGGCGGTTCAGCCATGCGGACAGAACCGGTCTGAGTGGAGGAAGGTCTGTCGCGTGGCTTGGGCCAACTCAAGCACGGAAATATCCCTTTCCTGTTAACTCAAGAGTCTGGCAGTCACCTGTGTGATGTTACCCTCTGGGTTCATCCCGAGCCACTCCGACCATAAGGGACACTTACAGACATAGCGGTTCCACAATGAACTATGTTTAATAAGCCAATGAACTATGTTTAATAAGCCCTGCGCTTTTATAAAACAAATTGATATGCTGTTTTATAGTTTTTATTACGTTGAACCTCACAGAAGACAGAATCTCACGCCATTGTCGAAATTGAAATGAGAAACACTTTCCCAGTTTGATGGATTTTCTGGCTGTATAAAAGCATGCCTGTTCCACTAATAGTTGAAGTATAGGGTTGCAGGTAGTTCCTGAAGGCCCTATGGTTGCAGGTTCAGGCCCGAGCTTGGGGACAATGGATGGATTTCTGTTTGGGCAGGGCCGCTGATTGTGTTTGGCACACACATGGACACTTGCTGGCACCGGTTTTGCTTCGCTGTGCACATAGCGTCCGTGATCTCTTGAATTCCAAGGTGGAGAGCAAAGATCTACAGCAGTGTTGAAGCTTCCCTCTCCCCGCACGCAGTGCCAGTGTGCAGGTCACCGTAGCTTGGCGCTTTTGGCGGTGGCGGCATGTCAAACATGACTTTATTATAATTGTATGTGACTGCATTACATTAGGAAGAAATGGAGGGTCAACATGAAGTATTCCTCTGAATAATCAGACATGGCACCCCACGGGCACCTCCGGAGGGACTTTTTTCCCTCACTACACGGAGTTACACACACAATCGCACAAAACCACACACACACACACATTTATATTTAATCCAAGGCTATGTGAAGACATGAGCAGTGTTCTCTGTCGCCCATCGCCAATCAAAACGGCCGAAAGCTCAAATCATAAGAATAAAAATAACGCAAATATTTTTGAGGACTACTTAGCTGCGATGGCAGCGACAGGCCAACCGCGTGCCAAATGGGCATCAACCAGGAGCCAGAATAGGGTCTCACTTTCCCTTCCGAGAGTAACGTCCACAACTAAGTGTGTGTCCTGTGAGCGCCGTTTGGATTGTCAACGGCTGAAAATATACGGTGTGAGCACTACTACTGCTGTTCCGAAGCCAGGACACACAAATCTTCGCTCACAGAGAAACGCTCCTCACCCGCTGGTCCCGAAACCTGCCCACCTCCTGGCACAGGAAGCCCGGCAGGGACTGAGTTTAATTAGTCTGGCAATAAGGAATGACATCCGCAGAGGATTAAAGATTGTTGTTGGAGATTACGGCTGGCAAAAGAGGTAGCCACCTTTCTCCTTATAATAGAGCGTTTACATGTTACTATAGGGAGCCTTGGCCTTCAGATGAAGGTCTGTGCATTCAAACAGGAAATCTATATATCATTAAAATCACAACAAACATGGCCTACATGGTTACGAAACATGTTTGCTTTTGCATTATATTTTCATGCCAGAGATGTATTTCTTTTTTCCTCCTCCCCTTGATTTAATAAATCAGTATTTAAACCATGTGCACGGTATACTGCCCTTTCCGGCTATTTGTGTGTCATTTCCATTCTTAAATAAACTTATCCTGAGAATGTGAATGTTGACGATTAACGAGGGAACTTTGATCATTTTTCAGAGGCCATGACTGTTATGCTTAAAGAGGCACTTTCTATGATTCTTGGCTCAGGGCTTATTTTCTGTATAAATTACACACAAAGAAAGCTTAAGAGGTGTTTCTCGAGGGCTCCACTTTTTTTTATGCTTGCGCTCCATTGGCAAATTCTCTATGGAAAAAGCTGAACTATACTTGAAGTGCTGTGTTTAGTGTGGTTTGGAGTTGAGGCAGGGATCAATTGCTCGGTTTCTCCAGCAGCATCCCATAAAGTCCCAGAGAGGCAGGTCTGAGAGACAGGTGGGCCACGCTGCCACCTCAGACCTGTCCCAGAGGCAACCAGAGGCCCGCCGCCACAGAGTTCTTGACGAGCCTGCTTACCCCAAAGATACTTGACCGGACTCGCAAGCCTGCAGAGGGGGAGGTAGTCAGAGTGAGGAGAGAGAGTGTGAGGAGAGAGAGAGAGAGAGAGAGAGAGAGAGAGAGAGAGAGAGAGAGAGAGAGAGACAGACAGACAGACAGACAGACAGACAGACAGACGCAGACAGACAGACAGACAGACGAGAGAGACTGCGTGCGTGCGTGCATGCATTTGAGAGAGATAAAAAAAGATGCACACGGCTCAAACGTTGTAGTCCTATCAGTTTGGGTAAAGAAGTAGTTAATGCTGCCCTCCTCTGTACAAAAGTAGAATGTCTATCCTAAGGTCAATGTGACTTCCTCCAATATGACTGCATTGATAATCACTAAAACAAAAGGTTAAACATATTTCTCCAAACGTCAGCTCGGACTAGATTTATGAAAAACTACTCGGTTCATAATGTTTTATATTGTCATGCTTGCTCGGTTAATTTATATCACATTTTTGGGGTTTTACTTTTCAAACAAATGTTTATGATTCACCAATAGCAAACACAAATCTCGTGAGTTGGTCAGAGCTGTAAACCGCTTCAGTGTGGTTTCTTTGTGGCGACTGTTAGCCAGGGTTCCATTCATAGCCAACCAATCAGAGTGCGGTTTGTAGGGCAACGCGGCCAATAGCAGGCGTTGTTATTGTTTAGCTCCGATGCGACTACGGAGAGACAGTAGCAAGTGGGCCGCTTTGTTGCTAACACAATTCATTCATGTTTTTGCTTATTTTATTATTAAATTAAGATAAAGTTTCGCTCGCCGGAGACGGATTTCGTTCGAAATACAGCGCACGGGTTTTTGTTTAGCGGAAAATTAAGTGAAAGTGGCTCTTTAATTAGCTAAACGTTTGTTGTTGGGCTTGGGCTACATTGTTAGCAACTAGGCGCCGTTTGACAACAGCGCTATTCGGGCACGTTGTCTGTGTTGTTGTCTGAGAGAAGAGCCAGGTACGGTTTCAACATCCTTAAGCGCAAAAAAAAACAAAACACAATCTCTAAGAAGCCATGGCCGAATTCCTTGAAGATCCGTCGGTCCTCACCAAGGATAAGCTCAAGAACGAGCTGCTGGCCAACAATGTGGCTCTGCCGAGCGGGGAGCACAAGAAGGAAGTGTACATCCAGCTCTACCTCAAGAACCTGACCGCGCTGAACACCAAGAGCAGCCCGCCACCCCCGGACCCCTTCTCCAGCGACGACGAGCTCCCCACCCCCGTGGTCTCCAACAGAAGCCGCTCTGGGAGAGTACGTTGGTGTTGTTTTTATATTGTATTGTATTGTATTGAAAGTGGAGACTGAATCACGTGTGTTTTATTTGGCGCCGTTTTTTTTTTTTAATGTGTGACATGCGCTCCTCCTCTCGTGTTGGGTTGTGTTGGAGTGGGTTGGTGTGTTGACCTGGCTGGTGTCTTGACTTGTGAATGTCTCGTTTCAGAAGGCCGCAAGGAAGACGGACAGGCCTCGCACTGAGGAGACAGACGTGACCGAAATTACGGATGAAGACTTGAGGGAACAGCTGGTCAAGCATGGCGTGGATACTGGACCCATTGTGGGTGAGTTCCGATGGTATTTTTACTGCCTACCAGTTTGATCCTTAATTTTCAGTGATGATCAGATATGCAAGGTAATTATTAACTGTATTTAATTCATAATGAGGCATTATTCAAATGTCAACATTGACCTACGGTACTTGGATTGTAAGATAATTAAATTGTTTCGTTACAGATGTAACATGATTTATACATATTTATTTACCTGTAAATAAAGTATACAATTAAGGTAAAATAAACTGAATTCTCAAATGAGTTCAATGGCAAAGCAAGTAATGCATTGAGGGGATATTGCTTGTGTGACAACATTTCCTGTGACTCATTTCTCTGTGCAGCTTCCACTCGTAAATTGTATGAGAGGAAATTGCAGAAGGTTTTGGATGAGCCCCCATCTGACAGTCCTACTGTTACAGAGGCTGTCCCAGAGATCACCGCCCTGGCCGACGCTAACCAGAACGGCAACACGCATACTGACCAGTACAGTGACAAGGAAGACGGTAAAATCCTCAAGATGTATACATTGCACCTGTTGTCATTGATTTTATTTACATGATCTTTCAAATAAATTGACTGTTGTAGGAAATTATCCTTTTCTTTGGTGCCTCACTAGGCCAGGGATTATTTTACTTGTGAGAGAATTTGATTTAACTGTATTTGTTTTAAACAATTTAACTGGAAGCACCAAAGTAGCACAACATGCATAAACAAAGCAGAACTAGTTAATACAATGTAGCGCTTTGCAGAATTTGCATAAACTATGGGGTCTACTAACTAAGTTCCTTACCTGGCTTAAGGAAACTCCTAATTGAAAGATGCAGGTACCCTTGGTCAAATCAAATGTACTTCGTGCAGTACCTTTGCTGGCCAAACCCTCTTATGCAAAGTTACTTCTGCTTGGGGTAAAGGGAGTAGCTATGCTTATTTGTATATTAATATTGACTCGCTGATGCCTTTTTTTGTAGCCCTATTGTTCCTAATATGTATAGATTTTTTATAGTTGTGGAACTGTGTATTTATACACATAAGTAGTAGTAGTATAGTAATAAGAGTAGTGATGTTCACTACGATTGCCAGCAAGTGTAGGGATATGGTTCGTGGGTGTGGTGGCTCAGACTGGGAGGCCCATCGATCGGCGGCAGACAATGGGGTTTAAACCTTTTGTATGAGAGTCAAACTTCCGGACCATTTCAGTATCCTACTATGCCCAATACCTAAACGCTCAATAGAGTTTGACCATCTTTTTCCTTTTAGCCCTGTGCTTTAAATGATAGGTACTGTCTGGGGATGCTAATTAGGTATTCTGTGTATCTGTGGATACCTATTCTTATTTCAGGACTTATTCCTAATACTTTTCTAAATGTAACCGACATTTGTTAGCTGGCCATTAACGGATAATAATAAATGTGCTTTAAAATGGAGAAAACTCAGTGAAATCCGTAAGTCACCAAAGACGATCCCCAGTGCTGTTGTATGACTTTATTTCACAATGCTGTGTTTTCTGTTGCCCTTTATAACCGTCAGAGGAGATAGGCGCTCCTGAGCCACCGCCTGTTGTAGAGAAAGCTATGAGGAGCCGCGGCAAAATCCCCGTCACCACCAGGACCAGCAGCAGAAGGCAGACCAAGGTTGGAACCGTTCTGGTGCCTCTCTGCCAACAGGAGACTTTATATCATGTGATCTGAAGTTCCAAAAGAACATTCCAAGCCGCCATATTGGAACTTCCTGACCAGATATTCTAGAATAACCAAGCATCCAGTTATTAAAAGTTTGGATTAATATCGTGAACAAATACTAAGATTGCGACTTGCACTGTACCTCATGTTAAACCCTCCTGTGGTGTTGTAGGAAGATGCCTTTTTGAATCATATTGTCTTGTATGTGTTGAAAGGTGGTAGAGGAGACCCTTGCTAGCGGGGACCTGACACCTACCAAAGGCAGCGAGAGTGTGGTGGAAGATATCCTTGCCAATGAATTCAGCACACCCATGGGCATCAGGTAATGAGTTCACATATGCTCGCCTTACCTCATGTTAAATATGAAACCATACCAGACAGTTATTTCATCATTAAGAGTGGACTGATTCAGACGGATAATCCATGTGTCTATAGTAGGTGTGGAGCAGAATGCGGTATTCGGCAAAGCACAAATAGTGGGTTTCAGAATATTTATTTTATACAAATATATTGCCATTATTGGTTTTCAAGAAGAAAAACAATAACAGAAAATGGTCGAATAGATGGTGTTCCTCCTAACTATGAGTGTGGTGGGTATTTAATATATTTATATTATAGTTAATTGTCTTGTTTTTCTGTTGTAACCTGCAATAGTAGTAGGAGTAGGAAAATAGCTTTGCTCTGGCAGTGTAGCTGGTTTGCCTCCACTCTATGCTCACTCCTCAGTCAGCCTGTGTGTGTCCCAATGAGAACTCTTATTCGAGCCGGTGGAGATTAGGCCAGCATTTGCCTGTTAACCCTCTAATTTGGCTGATACAAATTACGTACTTAGCGGCGTTATCTAATTTTAGTCTTTTAGTGTGTAGAATGAAACTTCTTCTAGGAGTTCCTGTTATGATTACATGATTAATTGTTGGAATTACGTTGTTTTTTTTTTCAAGACTTCTCAGTCAGGGGTGGATTTAGGTTTGGTTCCTCGCATAGGGTTCTGCAGAGAGAACCGTTTTAATTGTAATTATAATTTAGTTTAGTTTCAGTATTTAGTGTTCAGTGTCCTCCAAACAGGGCGGGTGGTGCCGAGGTGCACATGTTCATGGTCACTTAGTAGTTTATAGGCTTTAGTTTATTGGTGTGAGTGTGGATTAGGAACTGAACGTTAGTTTATGGTTATACATGTTTATTGCTGGGTTTATGAAAACCATAAACCGATATTACATTTAAAGGTAGGATAGGCGGTAGCTTGCAATGATTGGACAAATCACTGCCTTTCCTACCTTTTTTTTTTAACTGTTCATAACAATAATTGTTTATTGTAGAGCACTTATTTAGACACTTTAATATCCTAAAATAAGAACAACTCCTTCTCCGTGCAGCACGTTTAATCCATGTGTTCTTTACTTCTCCCGCTCAGCGCCACCTGCAGGCGGCCCATAAGAGGCGCGGCGGGCCGACCGCCGAAGCCCAGCGAGTACTGGCTGGACGAGTCCCTCCTGAAGCGCAGCGTCCAGAGGGAGAGCCGCACCTTCAGCTCAGAGTCCGCCTCCAGAGGCTGCGGGGGCTCCGCCGCCGCCGCCTCAGAGGGCTCGGGCCGGAAGGCGGCGCCGGCCTGCGGCGCCGGCCTTCTGTGCGGCGTCCTGCGGGCGCTGCTGCGGCTGCTGCTCCTGGTGGCGGTGGCGGGCGCCGTCTACTACGCCTACACCCACCTGGACGCCAAGCGGGTGAGCACGGAGCTCAGGGGCCTCCTGGACAGCGTGGTCACCCCTCTCCAGGGGGCGGTGGACCACGCTGTGGCCAACCTGGGCCTCGGCACCGCCAGCGCCGCGGACGGAGCCGGCAAGTAAGGACACCGGCTCCCCTGCCCAGCTCCCCTGCCCCGCCGCCAACACACCTACCCTCCCTTCCATCACCACACCCTGTGTCATTTCCTGCCATGCGTCGACCGCAGCGCAGCAGTTAACCTGGATAACCTCATTTGATAAATCGTTAAATCAAGGACACCGTTTTACGCGGGTGGACTCTTTTCTCACGCGGCTAATTTGTGCAAGCTTTTCATTTTTTTATTTTTTTTTTCCTGTTCTCTCTTTCAGCTTTTGGTAAAAAAAAAAAAAAACGGGAAGGGGGAAAGAACCACATATTTTACGATGTTTTTAATCCGTGTGAATTGTTTGTCTTTGTGTCCATCTCACCCGTATGTGTAGAAATAGGCGGAGAAGGAAAATGGCAGTTATTATTGCATGTTTGTATTTTTTTGAGAGGCCATCGGTCTGTAACGGCCGGGTCGAGGCTTATTCTTTCTGACTGCGCGACGCCGGACACTGTGGGCACCTGGTGCCCCCCCCCCCCCCTCCCCATCGCCTCCTATTTTCAAAGCACACCGTGATGCTACTAACCACAGCGACTCTACATGTGTTTTCTCTGTAGACCATAATTTGAATCTACTGTGTAGTTGTAGAGCTAGATAGAACGTCTCATTATCACCGCCGGGCGCCAGCCGGCCCCGCTTGACCTGCGCCCGGCGGGGCACGGGAGCATACTAACCGATGTACGAGATGTGATGTTTTACGTTCGGCGACTAGTCGCCGGCAACGCTCAGCTGAACGCTGGCCTCAAGGCTAGCCTGATAGGACGAGCAGAGGTGTAGGACGTGAGTATCGGCGTGTAGGGCTCGAGATTTTACACTGCCAAAAGGCGAGGCCGTCGATCCGTCGGACGGACGGTGTGATCACAGGCGAGGGATCGACGGCATCGCCTTTTGGCAGTGCAAAATCTCGATTTGAATTGAACGCATACATTCTCATAATGTGCCCAGATGCCATTGGTTAAAGGAAACCCGTTGTTGAGTCCATACCACGCGGCGGTACGTACAGGATGTGAAGCCCTGCCTGCGTGCCCATGTGAGTTGACATGCATTGGTTTTAGTGCTTTGTTGTGCTTTTTGAAAAGGTTTCTGATCCTTCAGTCCCATCGGCAGGACTGGCTGTGCAGTGCACCCACATAATCCATCTCCCTGCCCAGAGAGCCACGGTGGAAGCGCCACACGGTGGACTTTCCCTTTCACTCTTGACTGATGCTGCCTAATGTAAATCAGAACAATTGTAACAAATTGTCGGCGACACGGGTCCTGGACCCCCACAAAGAGGAGAGCTTGTTTGGGTGCACGGAGGGTGCGTTCCAAAAGGATAGGTATCTTTGTTTGTATTTTCATAATTTTCTAATGCGGTGTGTTGAGACTATTTTATAAAAGCCATGTACTAAGTGAAAGCAGTATGTACATGGACCCGGAGAAACACATTTGATTTGGTCTTTCATATGGCAGCTAATTGGGATTATGTGGGTAAGGATTTCAAATCTGTTTTTATTTATGATGATGTAGATGGTATATCATGAAATAAACTTGGTAATTGAGACATTCGTTGCCATTGTATCTTTTTGCTGCCTAGATTTAAGGAGTCCATCAAATGATAAACAGGAAAGTTGAACAAAGGCAAACAATACAAAGTATGTATTCAATATTAAGAATCTAAACTGAAATCTCCATATTTACATATTTATGGTTTAGTTTTAACTTGGTTTACAACAGTCACTACAGATAACATAATTCAATATAGTTAATGTATCCTAAAATTTAATCATGGTGCAATCTAAATATATATACACACTGCAGTGTGTTCACAGTCCAAACACTTGCCATAAAAGTAATATCTTGATCAATATAACAAATGCTGCATTTGACAACCACTGCAACAATGGGAAATATGAACGGTAACAAAACACCATAGAAGGCTACGCTCATCTGAGACTTCCTTTAGCTCATCTGAGCTAAAGGAAATCCTCTCAGGTTTTAAGAAGAGAGGCTCTTCAAGCCTTGATTGCAGCTGTTCTGAGGGCCCCCTCAGCAGCTATGGAGCTTCTGGCCCTGGTGCCTCAGTCTACAGCACAAGAGGCCTCTCTCTAGACTAGGATATACAGGCCTCTTGTGCTGTACTATGGCTTGTGTTTCATTCCCAGTTGTTATACTCACCTCATTGTCCTGTGGCTGGAATGGATCAGATGATTTGTCTTTACCCTTTGATTAAGTGTGCTTTGAGTTAAGATTTAAGACTCATAAAGCTTTGTTCCTGGATATGTAGAAAGTAAAAGAATAAAATGATTCAATGCTCCTCACAACACTAAGTCCACATTCAAATAGACCTTTGCAGATTCTACCTGCAAAAACATGCTTTTGCTTCGCTGAAATCCACACCCTTGCTTATACTGGGCTCACAGTGAAAAGAGTGCGTTAAGGCCAGCAGAACGTGCTTCTGAGATTATCCAATGGAGGGTGCTCTTGTGCTGTCCGGCGATTGAGCCGAGACCTTTAAACAGTCTATGGTCCCAGAAGTCTGTTTCTCAGCCAACACACTATGCTGACCAAGGTGCTGACCCTGCACTGGCCACGGACCAGAATAGAAGAACTCACTGGTCCTACATGGATGAAAAGGCATATTTCTGGAAATGTGTGTTTGGAAGAATACTGCTATGTAATGATGAAAATGTATGTATATTTATAATAGCTTTATAGACTGTGTTATACTGCTACTTTAGCGTATACAGCTTCATTTGATTGAATTCTTTGATTTGTCCTTTTAATCAAATTCCCTGTCCTAGCTCAAGTGTTGTCAAAGTCACTCTCTGTCACCTCTCTCTCTCTCTCAGCCCCAAAGTGCCTCTTCCTGCAAAGTTTCCTTTTCAAAGTTCTACCGGACTTGCCTGCCTCCTGGAAGGGCAAACTGGCACGTGACCGAATGAGACACCTGCCCTTAAACTCATATCCGTTCAACCAACCCCTGGATCACATTGGTTTCCATCTAACAAATTAGTTTCCATCTAACAGATGGAAACCAATCCCCCCCCCCCCCACACACACACACACTCCCTAAGGCCTTCAGGAAGCCAGAGCGGTTTTAGGTAATGAAAGGGACATTCTTTAGGTCTAAAAACCAACAACTTTGGTCATTGTGTGTCAGTGTGTTAGTGAATTTTTTTGGGTGGGAAAGGCTTGCCGATTGAATTGTGCTAAACAGACTTTATTAAAGGACGACTCCAGAAGGCTCCAGCATCCACCGGGATACAAAGGAAGCAAATACAACATTAAGGGGTGAGTATCACTGTTGGGAAGAATGGTACTGATACATGCTGTTGGTTAGAATAAGTCTAGGCCTTATGTTAGTATGTCACTGCTCTTAAACAAGAAGTCCCCATGGCAGATGTTTGTCAAGTAGACGTGAAACAACACTAAATTAATTGTAACCCCATATCTCATTAAATGCATTCACCTATAGTCTGTGAAAAAAACCTGCCCCCGATAATATAACTTCCTCAGGCCTAGGGTCGCAACAGAAGCAGTCGTGTCTGCTGACTGTGTATCACGTTGTAGCAGAGTGGAGCAGCTGTGCTCGCATCTGCGCTGTTTAAAGTGCAAACACACCTTTTAAAGCAAACACAATTCATGTGATGCCATTGGTTAGCCTACTCTACCACTGTGGGTTTAACACAGATATGCATTTGTAATTATTGTCGGACACATACGTTTGGCTAATACCATGGCAAAGAAAAGTGAAGGATATTCTCATGTCCCCATCGTGACTGTTTTACTTCCAAAGTGCATTAAAATCGTGTTTCGGTCTTCTGAATTATGAATGAGTTAATGCATCAATGCGTCAGAGTGATGACATTATGTTATCAATGGACTCAAGGCAAACAAGCTCAAGGGTCTTATCAGCTGAAACCCCTGCAACCGTTTGTCCACAAGCCAGCCGTGAAGAATAAAAGTGTCCCATCACCACCGTCCTTTGCAGAGTCCACCAGAAACGGTTGAGAGAAGCAAGCACTGGGTTTGTAAATAGCTTTTGAATATTTTGAAGACTTGTTAACATTGTTCACTGAAACATTAGATAGTTGTGATGACCCAGGCTACTAATCTACCACATTAGTAACTGTCATTCTCTTAATCTGTTGGAGCAGCACTTGCTTTCGCTTGGTAGATTCATCCATTTTTGCGTGCAGCCTTCTCAATGCACTTTTTGCTAAATGGCTATATTTGTGTTTTTTGCGATTGTGTTTTAATTTTTGTTTTTATCAGGGTTAATATAGTGTTATTATTGACTAATATTAAAAAATATTGGCCTCCAAAATCAAGTTAGATCTATTTGATAGAATGCCCAAATATTGCACAACTTTCTGGACTTGGATTTTAGTTTTAATCTCAGATAAAAAATAATGTTGGTTTAATATAACCCAATATTAAACACAGCTTTTGAGATTTAACAATTGTTATTGCATGGATATTCATGCTTTCCTCTGCAAGATTTCATTTCAAGTGTGTAAACAAACAGTTGTTTAGTGAACACACGCTTCGGGAGCGAATATCTTGGGTCTCAGACCCTGTATTATACCACTCCCAAACCTGGATGCATGGTGCACAGCAGGCGGAGGCAGATGGAGGCCGGGTTAAGAGATTACACTAACTCCTCTAACTGTCTGCGGGGCGCTCAGTCAAGTTCGACCTCCGATTACAGCCTCCCTCCGTTTGGGGAGGACGGCAAAGTGAGTGTGACTCACACACGCTGTTTTGCACGCACACTTACACACCGGCTTTCCTTGCCCGGGTGCTTTCATAACCTTGCCAAGCACCGGACATCATTCTTGGCCCCGCCAACGTGCTGCCTGGGAGGGGGTGATGCGAACGCAAAGGGGGGAAGCCTACTGAGCGCTGTGTGTAGCGGACGAGGCAGAGTGTGTGTGCGCGTGTGTGTGTCTCTTAGTCTCTTGGTTTGCCATGCTGATTACGGTTTGGTGTCTGTACATCGCAGCTCGGAGTATCGCCAGAGAAAGCAAGTATAAGTTGTGGCTGCCGTTGTCGAGGGAGAGCCAGGGGAGGGGGGTGTCGGTGTCTTCGTCTGCTGCAGGGGACTCAGTAGTAGTAGTAGATGATACTTTGTGTTTTGGTTATCTGTTTCATACGAGCTGGTGGCTTCTGGCAGTGCTGGGGATCTCGATTTGGGATCCCGTGAGGTTTGCTTTAAAGCAATATGCTTAACATTGGCTTGTCCTTCATCACAGGACACGCTTTTAATGTTGGGCGAGTCGGGCTTTAGATGCAGAAGGTCATCTCTCCTGTCCGGTCGTTTGGTTTTTTAGTTGCTTGCTTCATCATCTCTCTTCTGCTTCCCTCTTTCTCTCTTCGTCCCCTTCCCACCTCTTTTATCCTCCCTTATCCCTTCTCTCCCCCCTTCTCCCCTGTTTCTCTATCTCCTTCTCCCAACCTCTCTTGTCTTTGCAGCACTTAAAATGTCCTCTATTCTGCAAAGACTGATCACGCCGCTGTTCACTGGGCCGGCGGAGCCCCCCAGGAACAAGGTGACGGTGGTGGGGGTGGGCCAGGTGGGCATGGCCTGTGCCGTCAGCATCCTGCTCCGGGTAAGAGTCTCTTTCAACCAGGGCTGAGATTACTGGACTGATTACCGCTGTGGTGTCACTTAAAGGGTAATTCCCCGGGGATCCGGCCTGCTACAAGGGAGCCTGGATTACCTCTCTGTCTCTGTCTGTCTCTGTCTGTCTCTGTCTCTGTATGTGTCTCTGTGTCTGTCAATGAGTTGGTTATTGCACAGACACTGTACAATTGTGATATTGTTATGACAGGGTCATCCTGTGATTCAAAGCTGCGATCTAAAAAACACTTTAATCTACTTAACTGACCATAATGGCTGTGAAGCAATGTATAATACTGATTATTAACTCTGTGTGTGTGCGTGGGTGTGCGTGTGTGTGTGCATGCGCTTGTGCATGTGCAGGAGCTGGCTGATGAGCTGGCCATGGTGGATGTGATGGAGGACAAGCTGAGGGGGGAGATGATGGACCTGCAGCACGGCAGCCTCTTCCTGAAGACCAAGATAGTCGCAGATAAAGGCAAGTGGCTCCCCGATTTGGCCCAGCACCCAGCTGCTGGTGTTGGGACTGTTAATACCAGTGGTGACCAGTTACTGGTCCCCTGACGGGCCTTAAATACCGGTACACACAGGCTGAAGGAGAAGACTGCTAGCAGAGGAACCAACCGCTTGTGTTCTACACCACATTTGTCTGTGAATGTCCCGAGATGAGTCTGAAGTGTGACTCTCTCACTCTCTCTCCCTCTCTCCCCCTCTCAGACTACAAGGTCACCGCCAACTCCCGCATCGTGGTGGTGACGGCGGGCGTGAGGCAGCAAGAGGGCGAGAGCCGTCTCAACCTGGTGCAGAGGAACGTCAACGTCTTCAAACACATCATCCCTCAGATCGTCAAACACAGCCCCAACTGCATCATCGTGGTGGTATCCAACCCAGGTAGAGTCACAGCTTCTCGTCACGCGCCGGGGGGGGTTGAACGCACACGTTTAGGTTTCAATCTCGGTCTCTCTATTTGTCGCTCTGTTTTGTCTGTCTTTGTCTTTTTAGTGTTAGTTTACTATGAGCCATTCAGCAGACTCTTTTATCCAAAGCGTTTTACAGTGACTTTCATGAACATGTCAACAATGTGCCGGTAGGAGCAATGCCTCCCCTCTGCCTAGAGGGGAGGCAAAACTACGGTTCAAAACTCTGAACCTTTTGACTTGGAGTCCAACCCCGTAACCGCTATCCTACAGAGAAAACAAAAAATAAACAGCACGAACGCAGTCTCCCTATTTCCACCACCGTCAGAAATACCAGAGAAGCGTTGGACTGCACACAGTACACCTGCTGCTATTAAACCCCAGCTGGTGTCGCCACCTGTCCGCAGTGGACGTGCTGACCTACGTGACCTGGAAGCTGAGCGGCCTACCCAAGCACCGCGTCATCGGCAGCGGCACCAACCTGGACTCGGCCCGCTTCCGCTACCTGATGTCCGACCGGCTGGGCATCCACTCCAGCAGCTTCAGCGGCTGGATCCTGGGGGAGCACGGAGACACCAGCGGTGTGTGGTGTGTGTGTGGGTGTGGGTGTGGGTGTGTGTGTGTGTGTGTGTGTGTGTGTGTGTGTGTGTGTGTGTGTGTGTGTGTGTGTGTGTGTGCTTGTGTGTGTGCGTGTGTTGTTGGGAGGGGGATGGGTGTGCGTGTTCGGGTGCGTGTGTGTGTGAGATCATAGACACGCTGTAGAAAGTGTGAGAGACGATCTGGAGGTCAATCCCTAGTCACATTGCAGCCCCAGACCACCGCATTGCTTTGTATTAGACCCTATATCCCCGAAACTCTATTAGAGACATGTTAGGGACTCTGCCTCTGCCTCTCAAAATTAATGTATGGTTACCTTACTTTAACAGAGGATAAAGGAAACTTTCATGTAGCCACTAGCACTCTAGCAGTAGCACTGTGATTAACCATGACCATGCTTCCAGTTCCTGTGTGGAGTGGAACCAACGTGGCGGGAGTCAACCTACAGACATTGAACCCTAAAATTGGCATGGACGGCGACACCGAGAACTGGAAGGACACCCACAAGATGGTGGTAGACAGGTATCCTAACAATGCTAACAATGCTAACTGCTGTTTAGAAATCTAGTGTACGTTACAAAAGTCCAACCTAGTATTACATAATATTTACTGTTGGGTCCCGTACGCACACAACTTACTATTTTTCGCCCTATTGACGTAGGTTTGTCGATAAGTTTTATCCTACCTCACCCTTCAGAGTTCAATCAATACAGCCGTGTTTGTGGATGACATGAGCAGGGGTTGTATGTGTGTTGCAGTGCCTATGAGATCATCAAGTTGAAGGGCTACACCAACTGGGCCATTGGACTCAGTGTGGCTGACCTGGCCGAGAGCCTCATCAAGAACATGAACCGGATTCACCCCGTCTCCACCATGGTCAAGGTGAGGACCTCTCTCTCACTCACACACACACACACACACACACACACACACACACACACACACACACACACACACACACACACACACACACACACACACACACACACCCATGATGAGTTGTTGGTTGTTCTTGCTCTAAACGGTTGGGGTTAATCAACAGGGAATGTATGGCATCACTGACGAGGTGTATCTGAGTCTGCCGTGTGTGCTGAACAATGGGGGCGTGTCCAGTGTGGTTAACATGACGCTGAACACCGCGGAGGTGGCCCAATTGCAGGCGAGTGCCAGCACTCTGTGGGCAATCCAGAAGGACCTGCGGGACATCTGAGTGGACACCAGGGGGTAGCAAAGCGCCTCTTGTTGGATTGTATCGCCAACACAAAAGCAACGTTCATTTGCCGTCTCTTGTAGAATATAAAGAACAAGTATTAGCGAGCCGTAAGGGTTTTTTCATGTGTTTCATTGCGTAAAATATAACGTGTACAAAGACTTAACCATGTAAAAATCTCTAAGCATGTCATTGTTGAAGCAAGAAACTTTCTATCAGAAATTCTTATTTGGTGTCGAATAAAGTGAATTTGTGAAAGATTGAAAGTGTGCGGTACGCTATTCATTTGGTGATGCGCCTACTGATCCTAACGCAGCATGCTTTATGTTTTTATTTAAATTAATGGGCTCAGAGAAGAAAACATGACCTTCGTTTGACACAAACAGTTTACGTAGATGAGAAGATGTCAGCCCAACACTAGTGAAATCACAACTACAGTGTGGGGCAGCAGAAGCAATTTACAATATCTTAATGACGTAATAATCATCACTGTTGATGATGCCATTTGGATAATTTCGGCTCTAGGGCATCCCGCACACATCATTGGCTAAGTGTGCTGGATCTACTCTCTAATTTAACAATTTTGAATTTTACTTTACGATATAAAAATGGCAATGAAATGGAACAATATCTGTCAAATTGCCTCAAAGGTTTTAATAATACATGAATAAATAAATAAATAAATACTACATTCAATTAATTTGCAGCACAGCACAGTACATCATCGATATAATAACAATTTAATTGATGTAATTCAAATATTTAATATTTAATGAATGGTACAATCTCATCAGGAACCCTAGATTGCCACAAATAAAAATGTAGTTTGCATATTAACACAATATATGGACCTTTTAATAACCTCACAATAACAAACCACAGCGCAAAGAATGTACATGATTTTGCTGGCAGTAAAAACACACTTCAAGTTCAAGTTGTATTCATGATTAATCTTATTTAATGTTTGAAGTCTAGGCAGGATGTACAAAGGCTTTGGTTCACAGTGATTGCTTTTCAATTGCAATTGATTCACCCGGCTGGAGTTTTCTCCACCTAAACACAAGAACAGGAATGCATACCATAACAGATATAAGTTGACACACAATCATAGTGGAAGCTGTCAGGAAAAGAAGGATCACTATAATCTATATGATTTTGTACCTTTTTGTGGTACTTAGAAAGTAGCATATCAAGAAGCACGGACCAATTATGAAACATCGACAGTGTATTTCTGTTCCAACTCTGTTTGACTGCAGAGAGAGAGAGAAACACAAAAACATGTGAAAACATAAAAAGGCATCCAGGAAGAAGTATAGCATTAGGTGGAGTATGCATTCACTCATACATATTTAAAATGCTTAAGATATATTTTCTTCCTCATAATCATACTATTTCCAGTTATTAAGATTAAGTTTTTCATAGTCCTATTAGTTATTCATTCGTATTGGTTACTGTGTTGTTCCTTAAGGTAAGGTATTCCTGTTGTTTTTAAGGTGAACATGAGTCCCTGAACTGCAAAGATTAAAGCCATACGTGACCCTTTACCTACCTGGCTGTACTACATCCTCTCTGCCAGAACGCTGTATGATTGGCCGATGTGCCGCTGAAAGAGAACGATCATGATCACTCTGCCCTACAACGTCCATTTGTTGTGACTATCAAGGTCTGTTTCAAATGCAGTTGACAGCTGGGACAATTGCTTCATCTTGTTTGCATGAAAAAGGCAAAAAGAATAAATTAATATGTAACTTACTTGATCCTTTTAGATATAACATTGCTTGGGGAGGCCAATTCCTCCACTGAAAAGGGTGGAGGATACTTTTACATGATGCTGTAACTTTGTTGAGTAATCTATTAATTTATTTGTGATTCAGTCACCTGGCGGGCAGTCCAACAATTTGAGACCAATGAAGCTAAAAGCAAAGGGACCATTAGGGCACTCTGTAAAAAACACAAGAAACCTTAAGGAAATAGCTGACAGTGATAATTGCAGGATTAATTAATTTAAATTTGCAATAATCTTTAATATCTTAACTTTAACAGATCACATCAAACACATCAGTACAGCAAATATAATAATAATAAAAAATGTTTCATATAGTTTTATGAAATAGATAGTAGTTTTATGAAATAATAGTTTGAATTAGGATGCAAGAATATAAATTAAATGATGGCTGGATTTACCTTCATTTCTGTCCAAGTATTCCTGAGACGCAGGTTTGGTTTGATGTTGCATCCCAATGCTAGTGCTAGTACTGCAACCGGGGGGGACGGCTTATTTTAACGAGACCGGGAAGTTTATATTTAGACGCATCTCGTACGCAATTCAAAAATAAGAATCAAAGGTGCTGTTAAAAGTGTCATCCTTCATTCATCAATTTTAATAACTTCTGGTAAAATGTAAACATCATAGGCCGATGGCAGAGTGTTGAACAGAAGCCAATTTTGAATTTTTCACAAGTTCACCAAATGGCGTCATGGGGAAGTGTTTTATGAATGGAACAGATGTGATGACAGAATGTGTGTGATTGTTCTGTATTCTGTCATCACTTCAGAAGCCCAAGGGCTCCACACCACATGGTTGATCTTTCAATGGCACATTGACAGATTATAAACAGGCTTTCCTTTAGATGTCATTTAAATAATATGTTAATTGCCATGTAGTTCAATGCAATGAAGGGAATTCTTAACATAGTGACTTAATAGCGGAGACGATTTCGTATATAAATAAATAGGCTATTGATGGCATATGATATACTTCTATATATACACACATATTAATATTGTGTAAAATGCCTTATTACTGAAACAATACTCTAAACCATGTACAGGAATGAACTGGAATATCATACAATAAATATTAACATTTAGACCTGTTTTTTTTGGCTTCCCCACCTATATTTGATTGGTTGATATTTTTACACCCTATGAATGTAAAACAAAAGGCTAGAAATTAATATTGGGGCTGCACATCAAAGATTAGGAGGTACAACCCAGATACAAAGGAAATACACTTTATTCCAAATAGGAACTTTACAAAAGTTACATCAAATAAAACAGTTCTCTCCGACAGAGTCATGTATTTAAATAGAAAATATTTGAAAAATGTCAACAAAGGAATTATTTTTAACAGTGGTCACAAGCAGAATTAAAAAAAAAAAAAGAAACAAAATAATTGCAAATCCAGTAACATGTCATGTCGGTGACAGGCATCTACAAACGCTGTCTCAGTAACTTGTCTATTGGTTGGAATGGCGGTCACAGCTCTCTCCTGCCTTCCTCTGTTCCAGCCTAGCGCTTGGTCCCAGCAGTCCCATTTTAGGGTACAAAAGACAATTGCCATCCGCCATTAAAAACCAACTCCTTTTTTAACAATGTCCACTGGCAGTAAGATTATGATCCAATTTCATTCAATGGTGGAATCTCCTTGAAGACATTGTGTGACACAAGTGTTTTATGAAAAATGTCTTCTCCCCTCCTGGACTGAGAGTTTTGACCTTTTTCCTACCCTAGTAGCACTTGGCTATAGCTACGAGGATCAGTTACATCATAGTTTACTTTATACATAAAAAGAGACTGTGTTATACCATAGTGTTGCTCTCTCCCACTTTGTCCACCAACTGAAGGAGAAAGAAAATTCAGATATTAATGCATCTTTCATATATTGAATGACAGACATCCAAATTGTATGTTGTATTGAATTAGCTAAATGAAAAATTGATGTTTAAGAGACATTGAAGGCAAATGAGAAACAGGAAAATATAAATATATCTTTCAATACAACCATTTTAAGATGCACGGGAAACAATGAGATGAAAATATATCAATAGACTGACTTAGACAGACTTTGAAAAATGACTAACATGCCATAATCTTGGGTCAAAGACAGTAATTCTCAGTGGTAGCTCTCTTGGTTCGTTCAAACTCAACTACCTTCATGTTTCTCTACGGCAATGGCTACAGCACTTAACTTGACCCTCGCTCATCGGCCAAAGTTCACTGCTAGATTGCCCAAGGCAAATTCATCACATTCGCACTGTAGTGCTAATTGACTTGTAACATCCGCTTAGGCCTGCCCATGTGATGGGTGACCTGGGATGATAACCGTAAAGAGGAGCTTGCATGCATGATTCACTGGGGACGTGTACTTACAGTACTGATTCCTGGTAAATTTAGTATGGATCCGAGGACAGGCACCCGCCTGATGAAGCCTACAGCCACTGGGAAGAAGCCCCTGTCAAGACAGAACAAGAGGACTTAAAGCTAGAAGAGGACGCTAGTACCAGTTAGCAGAAAATGTCATGGGACAACTTGAATGAAACATGATAAATAACAGTACCTGAATAAGAGGAAGAAACCATAGATCTCTAGCACAACTCCAATGATTGGCCAGCCAATCAGAACCACTAACACGCCCCCAAGAAAGAAGCTTGTGGCTTTTATTTTGTGTTTCTGGAAGAAGAATCTGAAGGTCCTTTCCCAGCCGATGACGAAAGACAGCCCTGCGACAAACAGGATCTGCAGAAGAATATAATACACCTGCACTGTAAGACATCCTGTCTGTGGGACTTCCATCAGTGAAGCACTAAAGCAAGTCTAGATTAAGAAGCAATAAATAATAATGGTCTGAAAGCAGATCTCCTTGGATTAAATATATATGACAGATACAATATGCTGCAGTAACGTTATTCTGTTTGAAATGTTTTGATTTTGACTCACGTTTCCAATGGCAAGAAGAGCTTTATCAAAGAACAGCATCATGCCAAAGAAGAGGAAGAACACACCGAACCCCGTCAGCCCCATTCCGATTTCTGTAGATTCCATGGAAGAGATTCAATCAATTACGCTTTATTTGGCAATTTCGGATTATAAAACTGCAATGTGGACGTGAAAATAAAAAAAATACGTATGACTATAAACTTCGTTTAGCATCTGAGGCTGATCAGTTAACAGATCAAAGCACCAAAAATGATCCCTTAAAACAATAAGAAAATAAAACCGATTGGCGTTGACTGCTCCATCACCACACAGTCTCATTTATTCATTCATTCATCACTCGGGTTCATAATAAGTTAGCATCACACTGGGCATTTGTAACGAATAACACACCAGGAACCAGGCAAATTGATCTTACTTTGCGAATCTGTGAGGGAAATCATATTGGATGCGATGGATAGGCAAATCACAGAAATAAAACTATTGTCAAGTTACAGATGAAGTTCTCAGCCACAGTACACAACCGACTAGCTAGCAAAGCTGGCAACACGTCTTCCGGAACCACAGACTCGCTCTACGGGCCAACAGCGCCCCCGGTTGGAGTTAGTATGAACTGCACGCTTACCTTCGATGTATTCTCAATGAACACATTGTTCGATAATTCAACTACCAATTCTGATTCATCTATTATTTTAATGTAAAATTTCGTTTTGATTTCCCGCTGCTTTATGAGAACGTGAAATTATCTGTGACTTGTTTGCGATATATGTTGGAGGAGCCATAGAACTACAACTCCCAAAGTATGGCTACGGAAGATATACTTACGGTTTAGGGCATTTCTCTGCACGTACTTTTTTTTGTAGTTCCTTAGCGCCCACACGTCAAGTTACGATTTATGGGTATTGTTACGGTTTATGGGTATTTTTCTAAATAAGTGTAATAGTCAAACTATAAACTGAACTTGAATTAAGGGTGTTTTATATTCCTAAAATGTTAAACTTAACTTAATCATTGCTCCAACACATGAACGCGCATCGTGAACTGGGGTCGCAACAGAGAGTGCACGAGCACGTCAGCCCGACGCAAGCGCCATACGAAACTACCGCGGATTTGGACGAAGCTACACTCAGACGTGGACAACTAAAATAAATTAGTTTTTCATCTGGGTGTCCTTTTAAGATTATGTGTGGTTTCCCCGTGCACCGAACCAACCCTTGTTTTATAAATTAACTTTTTATAATAAGCTTGTAAGTCAATTATGGGTACCCTATTAGCGATACTTCTGGTTTTTGTCGGTTGCTGCACTAATGTTGTGTTTCTGGAACTACTTGTAAGGTCAGTGTGGATTAACGTGATCATATGCATTTATTCTCTGCCTTATCATGCATATACCAGCTATAACTATGCAATTTATCAATATTTAAAATCTGACGCTGTGTCGATTTGTATCTTACTTGTATCTCTTCTTGTCAGAGGACAAGAAGAGAGTGCAGTGTTTAAAAGTGCAGTCTTGTAATAACACACTGTTGCATAATTGTAATAGGTTATGTGTAACACCCCAATTGACACTGTTATGCTATTCACAGAGATTTTCCAGGATGTGGGAACATCGTGACCTTTGCCCAGTTTGTATTCATTGCATTGGAGGGGTTCATTTTCGAGAGCAAGTTTGGGAGGAAGAAATCCACAATCCCTATGCGGTATTAAAGTCTACTGATGTTAACAAACAAATCCACCTATGCGATTGTATCTCCTTGTTGCACAACGGATATGCTAATAATTATTCCTCTGTTTCATCTGTTTTATTTTTTAGGAATTATGTGATCATGGTTGCCATGTTCTTCGCAGTCAGCGTGATCAACAACTATGCCCTTAACTTTAACATTGCAATGCCATTGCACATGATTTTTAGATCTGTGAGTATTTGTTTTTCTGGTCGAAAGAAGCTTTCTACCATCCATAACTAACATCTAGAAGGAAATACATGTCATTGATTGCATGCCTTTGTTTACAGGGGTCTTTAATAGCAAACATGGTCCTTGGAATTATCATTCTCAAAAAAAGGTATTCCCACTTCGATCTCAATTGTAATGATTTTACGTTTTTGAAAAATGAAAACTTCAGAGACGTAATTAGTATCATCATGGCTCATTCATTTAATCTCACTGTTTCTTCCTCTCCTTGCAGGTATTCAGCAAGCAAATACATGTCGGTCGCACTCATCTCTGCCGGGATCTTTATATGCACCATAATGTCTGCCAAACAAGTGGTGAGTCTTCCACAAACGTTGTTGTTGTAGTATATATATTACATGATCGAAAATCACATATCCCTGATCCTGACCCTGTTACCAAAGTAACTCTGGTTATTATCTGTTTTGCATTGTATGCTCACTGTTGGGAAATGTTGTGTTGACAGAATGTAGCAAATAATCCTTCCGGTAAAGAAAGTGTCCACACCTTCATACACTGGCTGATAGGTGAGTGGTTTTAGCGTGGTCTCATCATACTGTTCACTCTATTTGTTGGTTCATGGTTTATGTCGACTGACTTGACATGTGTCCATGGAGCGAAGTCTTAACAATGTCAAAAGGTTTTGAAGGATTCAGGTGACAGTGACATGCATCTTCTGAATCATTCTACCTGCAGGGATTTCCATGTTAACATTTGCTCTACTGATGTCTGCCAGGATGGGCATCTTCCAAGAGACTTTATACAAACAATACGGAAAGCACTCCAAAGAGGCACTTTTTTATAATGTGAGTTAAACTTTCTCTCTCCAGTTCATTCCTCCAAAAAAACATGTCTAAATCAAATTGTTGCTATCAGAGGGATCACTCTTACATTTTTTGTATGAACATGACATGGTAGTCAAATAGGCCACTTGACTGGAAAAACCAGCATTGTTGATTATTCATTAGTACAATTATTCTGCTCTCTTTCTCTTGGATCCCTCATGTTAATGAGGATTCAAGTTTAGAGGAGTTTTTCCAATCGCTTTTTGAAGGGTTCCCCTTGAGACACAAATAGATTAGGCATATGATCTGTTCCCCGTCAGCACTGCTTGCCGTTACCAGGGTTCCTGCTTCTCTCTTCTGACATCTATAACCACTGCATACACTTCAACCAGAGCAGTGAGTCCATCTGTTCATTCGCACACATGCTCAATATTCTTCTGCCATACTGCAGTAGATAGACATGCACGCGTATGTCTCTTTGTAAATGATCATGTAGCTACTGTAGGTGCGATGTAAATGTCAATGTTTCTTTCCTTAGCTCCTACAGAGATCCCTGGGATCGGGCTAACTGTACCTGTGATGTGGCTATATCTCCTGATTAATGTCATCACCCAGTATCCTTACAAAAATAGCATTTCAAGTGGACATTTAGTTTCCCATTGCCTTTGGTCGGGGCACTGTGGATTTGGCTAGTGCATAAATGTGTCCTGCAGTTGGTAGGTGATGTTGACAAGCTAAGGCTACAATACTTTTAGTGTACTGTTGTGTTAAGTACTGTGTTAATTCCAGAGCTGAGCTAACAGATGACAGTCCAACTACAGGACATCAAGAGTACCATTATTAGTACCCATTCTAATCGTGTATCATTTCTGCGTCGCCCTGCTGCTCGAATTTTTCCTGTTGAACACAAAGTAAACTAGAGGTTCCCTCATGTTCATGGACATTACTGTCTACGTTATATCGAAACGATAGCTTTCAAATAGCCCTTCAATGTTCCCTGTAATTCCCCTGAGTGTGTCCCCTGACTCCCGGCCCTCAGATACGTGTGCATCCGCGGCGTGTTCATCCTGACCACGGAGTGCGCGTCGCTGACCGTCACCCTGGTGGTGACCCTCAGGAAGTTCCTCAGCCTCATCGTCTCCGTGTGGTACTTCCAAAACCCCTTCACGGTCTGGCACTGGGTGGGCACGGCGGTGGTCTTCCTGGGAACACTGCTGTACACGGAGGTGTGGACCAGCGTGCGTGCGGCCCTACGGAGGGCCGACGTCAAGGGGGTGGAGGAGAAGAGGCAGTGATCAGGCAGCATGGGACTGGTCGTTGCTGACCTGCACTGTCATGTCCGGAGATTTGGGAAACCAGATTATTTTTAGGAGATTTTTGTCTTGTTTTTGTTTGAGTTGTTCCATCATTGGTTTTGAATTCTAGCTTTATTGCACAATTCTATTATTGATTTGTAGCTACAATACCTCACCAGCACTGTTTACAAATGTGCCAATTCTTATTTTGGTTCTTCCTCATTTGCTTGTTGACAGCTGGTTTCTTTTGTTGTGGTAATATTTATTTGGATACCTGACTTTTGAATGACGCTATTGCGAGACTCTTGAGATTTGTTTTGTATGAGCAAGCCCTCGTCTTTACAATTGGTATCAGATTAACTGCCAATATAGCTCCTATCGTGTCTTCTCTTTGTAGATAGAGGAGGCTGCTGGAAACACAAAGGCACAATGTAAAGTGCCAACATTTAGTCATGGCAATCTGTTTGGAGCGCTGGTCATCTGTTGTGTCTCAGAGGTATTAGACCATACTAAATGCCACAAAGGTTAGGCCTTTTGTACATGTGAAACCCTTGTATTTGGAATAGAATAAAAAAAACATGACAATAGTCAATAGAAGAGTTCCTTTTTGTATAATCAGTTATGGTAAACATGAGTATATATTCTGGGGTCATGTACCGGGTTATTTATAATATGCAAGTAATACAAGAACATAATAAATTGCAGTTGTGTGCAGAAATGAATCTTAATTTATTTTATTTTATCAAGTACACGGAAAGGATTATTAGGAACACAATGTACGTTCACAGACCCTTCCGTCATCACTGTGACTATCGACCAATCAAGATGGCTGTTGTTGAACACCCTCTGCAGTCGTCCAATAGAAATGGGTCATGCTTCCGATATTGAGAAGTGGGAGGGGCTGTTTCACAGCTGTATGAAGAACTCGCGTGGACGCTGCCTGCATGGGTTTGACCTATGTTGCAAAAAACATTTACATAGTCTTCTGTCAACGATTTGTATTTATTTCGGGTGAATATGGGAGGTAATGGTCCTAGCCAATTTGCACATGAGGGCGATGGTGAAGGCGGCGGAGTGTCTTTTGTGAAGGGCATTCGGGTGAGTTCGTTGTGAAAACTTTAATGGCAAAATGCTCGTACAGTACAGTAAAACCCAACTCCCAGCAGGAATAATGTGTAGGGGGCTACTACTCTGACCTTGTGCGTTGCATCTTGCAAGGCAGTAACATTGATATGCACAATCCTATCTTTTGATATGGTCTATGTTCCCCTAACTAAAACAAGTAATACAAAAATGAACTATAACCTCAAATTGCTGAATGCATCGACATTCCATAACATGACACTAAACCAACCAATGCTTTGCGTGGTCGAACCCTATTCCTTCCACTTGAATAATCCAGAACCGTGGTTCATCCCTAAATCGAAGGTCTGACCCTTTACGGTTAAAAAGTTAACTATCTATTACTATTGAGGATTAAAGGTGCAGTGTTTTGGATTTCGTGACATCTAGAGGAGAGGTAATATATTGCAACCAAGTGAATACTATGATGCATGGGGATGCATCATAGTGGGATCTGTTGTAGAGGAACGGCTCCAATGTAGATATAAAGGGCTCATTCTAAGGTAACGAAAACACGATTCCTATTTTCATGGAATTAAAACATGCTTATGAAATAATACCAAATCTCCGCCCACCAAATTCTGCTGCCCTAGATGGCAGTACATTTGAAACCCTCACGCTTTTAAGGATAATTTCTAAATTTCATTTTTCATGTATCTTGTCTGAATGCATTTGATCTATATAATCCACCCAAGTTTCCACTGAAAGATTCCTTTCTTTCCCTAGTATTCAATTGTTTTTTTCCCCTGGGCAATAAGTCAATCTGACGGCCTCTTCCATTTTTCACAGCTGTCGGACCGAGTTGTCCACAGAATGAAAGAGTCTCAAAAGGTGGCCAGACCTCATCCATCTGATAATAAACAACAAGCGCCCTCACACCCTGAACCAGAAGCAGCAGCACCAGCGCCCACATTCCCTGCACCTTCTGCTGAGCACGTCTCAACCCCAACGGAATCTCCCATAGCTCCACTCATCCCCACCCTACCTGCCCAGGAACCGACGGCTGCCTCAACACCTCCCATCGCCCAGCCCATAAAACTCACCACTCCTCCACCTGTGAAGTTCCATTCGGCCCCTCCCCCTGTTGCACACCAAGAGCCTAAAATGGAAACCATGATGGAGCCTGTTGCCATAACGATGTCCTCCCCTGTCCCCGAACCCGAGGCAACATCTAAACCGCTTCCTGAACCTGAAATGGTTCTTCCCACATTAGTGGAACCCATCACCCAATCTGTACCTCCCCAAACTGAAACTACTCTTCCAACCATAGTGGAACCTACAGTGCCTCCTCAAACCGTAGTGGCTCCTCCTACCCTGGTGGAAACTATAATCCAATCTTTATCTCCTCAAACTGAAACAGCTCTTCCTACCTTGGCGGAACCTACAGTCGAATATGTACCCCCTCCTCAAATTGAAATGGCTTCTCCTACGTTGGTGGAACCCATAGTTCACTCTGTACCTCCTCCTCAAACTGAAACATCTCTTCCAACCTTGGTGGAACCTATAATCCAGTCTCTATCTCCTCCTCAAACTGAAACAGCCCTCCAAACATTGGCGGAACCCACAGTCCAATATTTACCTCCTCCTCAAACCGAAACAGCTCTTCCTACATTGGTGGAACCCACAGTCCAATATATTCCTCCTCCTCCTCCAACTGAAACGGCTCTTCCTACCTTAGTGGAACCTATAGTCCAATCTATAGTGCCTCCTCCAACTGAAACGGCTCTTCCAACCTTGGTGGAACCAAAAGTCCAATCCATACCTCCTCCCCAAACTGAAATGGCGCTTCCTACATTGGTGGAACCCATAGTCCAATCGGTTCCTCCTCCTCAAACTGAGACAGCCCTTCCTCTCTTGGAGGAACCTATAGTTCAATCTATAGTGCCTCCCCAAACTGAAATGGCTCTCCCTCCCTTGGTGGAACCTATAACCCAATCTGTGCCTACTCCTCAAACTGAAACCGCTCTTCCTATGTTGGTGGAACCTGTAGTCGAATCTATAGTCCCTCCTCAAACCGTAGTGGTTCTTCCTACCTTGATGGAACCGGTAGTCGAATCTGAACCACCTACTTTAATTGAAACAGCTCATCCTACATTGGTGGAACCTATAGTTGAAGCTATATCCTCTCCCCAAACTGAAATGGCTCTTCCTATGTTGGTGGAACCTATAGTTGAAACTATACCCTCTCCCCAAACTGAAACAGCTCTTCCGATCTTGGTGGAACCCAAGGTTCTCCTCTCTGCTCCAGTTGAACCTCCACACCCTACTGAGGCTGAAGTCACTACTCCCTCTCCACCTCACCCCCAAACATTGCAACAGTGCGCCATAGTCGAAGAGCAACAGGAGACCCCATGTGCGACTCCAGTGGCAGAACCTACTCTCAATGTACCTCCCATTCTCCCCCCGGCTCCAGTTGAAGTGGTGACTCCTCCCCCCGAGCCTTCTGCAGCCATCCTCGTTACCACCAGCGTTGCTCCATCTGTGGAAGACAACATCACTGCTGTTCCAGTTCTGTCCTTTGAATCTGTTGCTCCTCCAAGCCCCGCCTTCATCGATATCGAGCACTGTGTGGTCTCTCAGACGGCAGTTTCCGAGCCTCCAACCCCTGCAGATTTACCCCAACCCTGTCGCTCCATGGAGGTTTCTCTCTCAACCTATGAATCAGCGGCAGCCGAACCCCCAACGGAGCCCATAGACATGGAGCCGCCCCCGCAAGATGCAGAGGCCGAAGTCCAGAGCTCCACTTCCCTTCCTGTTACTGAGGATCTGTTTCCTGTATTCATCTTGCGCCCGCAACCTGTGCCTGATGTCACAGGTGCGTCTTTCTTTCTTTATTTTGTATCACAAACCTGTGTAAGGTAGCAACAATGCAGCAAAAATCATGTTGGTTTCGACACGGGCTCTGTGAAGGCTGCCTTGCATTCCTCACATCTATACTGAACCGGCTTGTTATATTTAAACATTCAACATACAATGCACACACACAAACCAATTCAAACAATTACCACACAGCTTTTGTTTCATGTAACACATTTTCATCTTTACTGACATTGTACATGGTTCTGCAGATTTTTGTGTGCAAACTTTTTTTGTGGGAGTTATGTTTGAGTTACGCAATGTTTACTTTTTGGAGGTTGCCATCGCTGGTGGAAGCCATCTTGTTTCCAGACAGGCACACCACAGTAGTGGTATCCATCACAGACTCCATGTTAAATTAAGATAGGATGCCACTAGCCCCATAACCCTGTGGACTCTTATTTAATCGAATGCCCTGGCTGAAGATGATGTCCTCTTTGTTATCCTCAGTGGATGAAGACGAGCTCAGGAGGAAGGTCAAAGAGGCGCTGCAGGAACGTCTGGCTGAGGAGATCACCCAGAAGAAACAGGAGCTTCAACTACAGTAAGGAAACAGTGGGGCACAAACCTGGGTCTTGTTCACGAGTTACTTCTTCTCTATGACCTTTACATATGAACACATGTCACTCTATGTAAAGGCCTGAGATATTTTACACATGAATTAATCATGTGAAAGCGGCTAAGGTAATGTGTTGTTTGGATAATTCTAAAGGCCAAGTCAAGTGCAAATGCTCTTGCACAAAATCAAATACGTTGGAATGCAATCATAAATAATAAATGTTGTACATTTTAGACGATGGTCTTACACTACGTGTCTGGTCTAAACGTTCCTCTCTCAGGCTGGAGGAGGCCAAGGCAAAGGCCAGGTCCGAGGCGCGGGCAGCAGCCCAGCTACAGATCCAAGAGCAGGTGAGGCAGACCCTGGAGGCGGAGAAGGCCGGCCACGTGGAGCAGCTCAGAAACGCTCTCCTGACCGAGCGCATGAAGTGCGAGGACGAGCGGCTGATCGCCCAGGTGTATGTAAGTACACAGGGGTGTGGTAGTGGTGTCCCTCAGGCTGGTTCAGGCAGGGTGCACTATGGCAACCCGCCCCCTTGTGGAAGTGCATGTCGTTTTTTCTAACCTTTTGATAGGTCGTTTTTTGTTCAAGACGAAGCTCTGCCGCCCTTATTCTCTCCCTTTCTTAATCTTTATTTTAATTATGTCTTTGTGCAGCTTTTCCTAGCTCTTCGCATTTGGCAAAAAAGCGTGCTAGCACCATTCCTAAGATAGCACTGCTCCTAAGATAGCTCCATTCCTACTGGCTGACCTAGGGGGCGGTATCGTTGTCTAGAGCATTACCCTCGCATAGAATGGAAGCCTCAGAAGGGTGTCAGTTGGTATTCCTTGTTTCATAATTGCAGGGAATTGGATGTATCCAACCACATTTAACTTACTGCACCTAATATAATTTATAAAGGTCTACTCCCTGGTGCGTGTCTGTGTTCTGAACTGGAAAGCTGCTCGTTTTCATTTTTCTCACCACCCTCCTTTGTTTCTCTTGCCATGTTCCATTGCTCAGTTGTTGGAGTTGAAGGTGAGCTTCACTCATGCATGGCGGACTCCTTCCGTTTTTCTTTTGTCAGATTGCAACCTTGGTAGGGTACTTTTCGTTGCATCATGCGTTTCATTTCCAGAGCGTCTTCGTTTAAATCCACACGTTTATCCAGATTACTTTTTGCTCTAAGTATTTTGAGGTGTGTTTGCATGAGCTGCTTGTGATATAGTAATATCATAACTATAAAACTGTTTTATTCCTTTTTTTTAGGCCCATAAACTCGATGAAAAAGAGAGGGCATTGAAGGAACAAGACCAACGCTTCAGGGAACATCTCGACAAACTGGAAGAAAAAGTAAGTGATCGCCCTCATAATATATCCCTGTGTCTATTATTCTCTCTGTGTCTAAACTGAACGTACACATTCCCCGTCTCAGTGATGTCTTATCCCACTCAGTAAGGGTTTTTCGTCTGCGTCTCTTTTTACACAGAGGTCTCAGTTCTACAAAATCAGCGCCGAGAACTTCAAGAAGGGACAAGAGGAGACTCACGCTCGTTTTGCGTGAGTACATAATCAAAGACAGAACTCTCCATTATTCGGGGGGCCGATACACGTTAAAGGTGACATATTATATCAAGTGTGAGTGTGATTAGCCGTTACAAGCCGTTTTGTAAATCGGACTCTTCTGATATCACAAGTGGGCGTGTTTACCTAGATGTATGACCGATACACAGACACGCCCACTTGTGATGTCAGAAGAGGCAGATTTTCATAACAGCTTGTAACAGCTAATCACACTCACACCTGTGGCCTGTTACTACGAACCTCGATAAGTGGGTTAGCGAGGTATGTTGCGCTCAAAGCCCGGGTTAGCTGGGACACGAAAGTCTATCTCTTTTAGCGTCGCTGTATCACCATGTTGACTTATGTTCTCAACCAAACCTGGTCGGGAGCAGGTTTTCAGCTAAGTCTATCGGGTTAGATCGGCGTGCGCAGCTTCCTAGACCCTCCTTTGACAATGGCGTCACCATTACTGGGTGTTCCCGTGGACCTCGGAGCCGTTATAATACAGGGGTCTCTCCGACAGAGGCTGTTTCGGGACCGATCCCTTGGCATTGCCTGAGAATATTCTTTATGAGAGCTACAGCTTCTCATCAGAGGATATTCACTATTTGATTGTTCATGTTGGACCTTATGCAGGCAATGCTTACCGTTGCGCATTGTGTCTCCGTGAGAGAGTGGTAGAGTGGAGGTAGCGCGTCAGTCTTGAATTTCTGCGTGCGGGGTTTGTCTCCAAAGTGACGCGCATTTATGTGAAGCTTAAAAAGTCCCATCTCTCATGCATATGGAATACCTATTCACTAAAGGTTATGGAATTCCATTTTTGTGCTTATTTCGAACTTGAACCAATACTCTAAAGGCTGTGTACATCTGAGGGGGTTAAAGGCATGATGATAGACGGGCGAGATTTAAACCCCGTTCGCTGGTGTTCGGGACTTATACTTATCCACTACGCCACCGCCGCTACCCCTCAGCGATTGAAAACATATGCAATACATTTCTTACGTAGGGTGTACTTAAAGTGATTCCCCAAATTATAGAATGAGGCAGGTTGGACGTTGCTTATCCATTTTGAAATCCTCATCACTCTATTGGGATTAATGGTGAACAATTCTGCATTTGGCATAGTTATTTTATTGACAATATGCAGAATCTTTTCACTTATACGCATTTATATAGACTTGATCTATCCAGTTTGTAAAGGTGAGTAAAGTGACGCGATAAACGCCCCTTTCACGTGAACGCGCATTGAACCTAAAGCGGAAAACCTGACTTGACTAATCGAATCCTAAGTGAGTTTCGTAGTACCATTTATCTCTGATCGCGAGTTGCTTCTCTGTCTAGCCTGGTTTTCCCAAGAAAGCCTGGGTATGCTCAGCGAGGTTCGTAGTATACCCCACTGGTGGTATAATATGTCACCTTAGATATAAACTGCATTTTGTTCTACTTACTTATGCAATGGCAATAAAGTTGAATCTAATCTAATCTTTTAAGCACTTTGAAGCTCAGTCTTCCTGTGTGGCTGTTTTGAAAGTGGATGCTGGTCGCCTAAAAAAACAGCGGTCTCAACCTAGAACTCCCCCCCCCCCATCTTCTTATCTTCTGCTTGTAGGCGTTACAACGTCAGCCCGGCGTGTGGTGACCTGCAGAGTCGTGTGATGAACTGTTACCGGGACAACGCTGGCCAGAGCCTCGTCTGCTCCCCCATCGCCGCCGCCTACATGCAGTGTGTGGCCGACGCCAAGCTGCAGGTGAGCCTCCCCGACGCCCCCGACGTACCCCCTCACACCCCGACCACTGCCGAGGTCCTCTTGGGTCCAGCATCAAACATGGAAGCCTACTCTGTCTTGTACCCTCCCTGATGGTTAATCAAGGGGCCGGGTAGTAGAGGGTTAACATCGCGGCTGAAAGCTAGTGGGTCCACAGCCTACCTGTAGACCTCTTTGAGCTGCCGTGCCCCCTCCCTCCACCCTCCTCCCTCCTCCCCCCTTACCCCTGCTCTTTAATCTCATGCATCTGAATTCCCACGTTTGTCTCTTTTGATCAAAGCCAACCACTAAATGACTAGAAGGAGCAGTATTACGTTGCATGCTCTTCAGTGTTACCATCTTGTTCTCACTGTATTGTTTCTAACCTTTTTTTTTCTTCTTTCTTTCCACCACTAGAACAAGCTGAGCACCGGAGGTTAGTGCGGTCTGTGGTAAGGACTTTACATCTTGTGTCGCTCCTTGCGTGCACAAGAACAAGAACAAGCACAGGTTCTCACACCGCAAGGGAAACAGAGGACACGCATCCACAAGACGGCCGACGGCGAGATTCTTTTAGATACAGAGATAGTGACGCAAGCCGACCCAAAGACTTCTATCCACTCGTCCATCAGTCCCAAGCGTTCCTGGGGTTATTGTGTGCAGTGATAATGGTGTGCTGTTAATTCTCACTGTAAATATTCAATACACTCCACGCTAATGACAACATCACCCTTATCACCTGTTACATTGAGAGCTACGGCCTGCACAAACACGGCCCTCGACAGAAGAAAGTGAGAATGATTAATAGAAATGTAAACCTAAGTGTAAGAGTTTTAGATTGTAATTTTTCTTTCTTCTTAAGATAGGCATTTATTTTGTTTGCTTGATGATAATGAAATGAAGTATGTGTTTATGTTTTGTAACCCAACATTTGCGCTTGTGCCTTATCCTCTATTATGATCAATGTATTGGAAACTGCGTTTGTTGATTGATTGAAAATTATTTGAAACACCTGCAGCCTTGTTCTTTATTGTCTTTCAAAACACGGTCAATGTTATCAATCTATATTTATTTTGGTTTTATTTTGAATACGTCAGATAGTACTGCCCTCTTGTGGATCTGAAACAACTCGTGGAATTGTTTTTTGTTCAGACCAAGTAGCCTGCAATGCCGGTGAGTGAGGTAAGGTTTGGTAGTTATCCTGCGGCAAAGGGCAACACTTTGATAACGTTCAACATTATTCAAGAGGATAGTGTATATATGTTATTATATAGGCGCTTGTTTCGGTTATATTTGGGTCATCCTGTTGGGTTGGGTATCTGTCGGGTTGTTTTCCCGTCGGGGTTATTCAATGTTCTATTACATATGGTCGCCAGATTGTCTCCAATGCGAGCGTACTCTTACTGCATACCGCCGCGGACGGAAGACGCACCTGCCAAGGAAGCGCTTGTGCGGTACAATGACAATGTAAGTTTACATATCGACGTCTAATGATCTGTAATCGGCTAGATTCAAGTCCAGCTTGGGAGATTCGAAGTGAGGGAAAATACAACATGTTGGTTATTTGGTCAGTGAGAGAGAGGGACCCAACCTGTAGATGATCAGGATCCCACAATTGTCAATATTGGTGGTGTTCAGACCGAATTGGGTGTTGGATGTTTGTTTGCATGCTCGCCATTGGTAGATGTCGGATATTCATTTAGCATTATAACCTCATTTTGTTATTTATCCTTCATTTATATATATATATAATATATATATGTACACACATATTGAACAGTAGTTCAAAAGAAGAAAATAATTTAATTACTTTTGGATGCATAGGCTAACGTGGAGCTATTGTGATCGATGTTGAACTTATATTTGACAATATCTGAACCTCATTTGTTAGTCTAAAGGTTTGGAAAGGCCAGACTATGTTGTTTGCTTGTTGAGGAGCATTATGATTACTATATGCATGGATAGACAATGATATTAGAAAAGAAATTGAGCATATGCAGGATTTGCCAGAATTGGGTTATGTTTTAGTTTTTTTGCATCTAGTGTGGCTGTTATATAGTGCTTCCATATGCTTCCGTATTAACCTCATGACAGGCTTGAATGATTCATGATCATTGAGGTGTTTTTTTTGTTTTGTAGAAAAAGTGTTAGATATAGCTCTGACTCATGGCAAGCCAACATTTAGGTGCTGCGTATGCAGTCAACGTCACACAGACATCTTTCCAATAATAATCAATTATAGCAGTGGGGGTGGACTGCAGCTTTCACAACCAGTGCTCATGGACCTATTGGCAACCACGCCTCCTCGCCTATAAAAAGGAACTAAAGTTCCCCAGGGATCTTGATACAAATAAACCAAAACACCTAGCATGTTAACACATGCTAAAAATACCATAATGTTCCAAGCCTTACTTCCCCTGATATTGTTTGTTGATTCTCAGCCTTGTTTTGATTGAATAGGGACCAATTATCTAGTCTTAGCTGAATATGTAAGAGCTGTTCTCAAACCGCTATTTATATTTCAGTTATTTCTGAATCCATGTCAACATTGGCTCAAATTATATTTAGATAAAACAAACTGTTTGTTTACATGATGGCCTTGTGTTCCTTGTCTGATTCTAGTGAAAAAAACATGTTATTTGAAAGTAAGACAGGATGTGTGTGTGTGTGTGTATGTGTGTGTGTGTGTGTGTGTGTGTTGTGGGTGCGAGTGCGTGCATGTGTGTGTTACAGTTTTTTGCTGGGGTTTGTTGAGTGTCTGTAGAGCGAGACAAACAGATAATGGTTTGGTAATCATTGCTCTCTAGTTAAGAGTCTTGACTCATCCTATTTCCATTCCAAGTAGGCCACTTATTTAACCTATTTTTAAACACCATGTTTTCCAGTTTGGCTGTTGGTTTATATATGTGATTTTATGTGAGTTTCTGCTTTTGCTAAACCATTTGGACACAAATTACATTAATCTAGAGGAAGTATAAGATATCTGTTAGTTTTGCTGCTAATGGCACCTCGTTACAGGGCAAGCATTCAGGGAAATTAAGTTTGAAGTTGGAGTATGTAAGTAAGTAGTCAGTAGTAAGAATGGACTTCAGGTTCTCCAGGTTCCCAATGGGGTATAATATCCAACTCACGTTCAGTGTATTGGTATGCTTACAGGGTTAATTCAATGCAGTTTGCATTTGAGAAGGAAAATTTAGGCTCTTTGAAAATAACAGTGTGTAAACCTCTGGTATTTGTATGTAAATCTGTTTTTGGTAATTTCATTTGAAAAAGGTCTCCTTAAAATATATTGTCCTTTAGTGAGCTATTCAAAACTTTTGAGCTTTCTTGCTCTCTTAAACCTTTGTGATGGCTATGAACCACATTGAAATCTCTTCATCTTTTGATTCTACGAACAGGGGGATATTGTTGCAGCCAGCATGAACGTGTTGGACAATGCGAGGTGTTTGGTTGGGGTGAGAGTGTTTGGCATGGCAAGTGTCGGTTGTGCAGCAGCTCATAGTTGGGAAACGTTTAGCCTAGTAACATGAGTAACATGAGAAACCTAACAGAGATCTGATGAGATTAATGGCGCCAGTGTCGCAGAGGTTGTAGACGTTGAAAACAGGCTTTTTTCAGGTCAGTGTTTTTCTTGGATGTTTAAGCAGATATAAGTGATGAAAAATAGGGTCTGACTACAAATCAGCTTGTGAATGTATATTTTTTAAAACGGAAAATAACACTTTTTGTCAAGTTGTATCAGCATTTATTGTATCTGTATTCTTCTTTATCTTTTGACTTTCGTGCTGCAGGTTTCTATAGTTTTACATGCATTTTTTCATCATCATAAGCAGGAAACATCGATAAACTTTAGCCTCACATTTAATTGCATTTGAATTTCTAAAATATAACATGGATGTTGTCTTAGATTATGATTAATCGACTGTAATTTAAGGGCAAAACTTTAAATGACAAATATCTGTAAAGCCGCAGTCATTTCAACATTTTATGGAAAAATCTGTAAAAATATATATTTCTACAGTGTAAGCCAAGTTCATAGGATACTTGGTTCATAGCAGGGAGCCTAGAGTCATTAGCAGCCCTCCAGGGCAGCTGTCCCCCGGGGTACTCTGTTACCTTGAATAGCTACCTTCTCAAGGCATTGAATTAGCTGTTACGCAATCCTGTCCCTTTCATTGGTGGCTATAGTGATTGTTACCAAGGATGCATCCAAAGACTGCATACCTCCTGGTTGGCAATCACATAACACCAGTGTTTGTGGCTCTTCGTCTAGCCTGGCAGCGGCGGCAAGTGGAGGAAGTGTTAAAATGGTTATTAGTATTATTAGTGTCGATATTTAAGGTGCTGTGGTGGAATTAGGAGCTATTATTTGAGAGTAATTAGTTAGAATTGGCATATCCGTCTGCAAGCTATTAGTGAGTGAAATGCGCTGTGGGAATATCTGTTTGAAGTTGACTGAACCTGTCTCTGTATGAGCCAATTTAGATTTGACACTGCTCCCATGTCATTACTGACAAATCGGGCCTTCTCATCTCTGCCTGTAAATCACAAGTATGTGAAAAGCAACACTTGCTCTCTTCTGCTCCTTTCTGCTCTCTCACTTTACAACTCTCGAATCATACCTACAGGCGCTTTAATGCATTTTGTAGTCTAATACATTGAGATTCAACCATTTTCATAAGGACAAGATGTCATTCCCCCCCCCCCCCCCCCGTATACATAGATGACACATTTGAACGTATAATCTCACGAGAAACAACCACCTTTCCGGTGGACAAGCAGAGCCTTCCAGGCAGGCTCTAATCCAAGCAAGGTGGCGGTAAACACATTGATATGCAAATAGACGGAAGCAAGGACCCATACACTGCTCGATTATCCCCTGCTTTACTGTCGCACGCACGCTGAAGAACCGAGCGGCCGCCGACACATAGATCCCTGTCCGCCTGGCACATGCACGTCGCCGCTGTTATGGAAAGCGACAGAGCCGCTGATGGTGCTGCAGCAGTCTGAACGTGTGTAGTCCTACCCTCCCCCCCTCCGATACATCTTGTCTTTGGGCACGCTGTGGCGGGCGGACGGCGGGGCTCAAAGATGGATGGCGTACGAAAACGGGGAAGCACGTCGGAAACGCCTTCCCCTGACTGAAAGCTCATTTCGCACAGCTGCTCTGGAGGAATTATCGGTAGCAGGGCTGTCTGGGCGAGAGGTTTCACCGCATGGGACGGAACATTAACCACCAGACAGGTGTTTCCTGGGCAACCCTGTGTGGCTGAGCCTAGATGGGAGGAACTGGAGATGGCACAGGGGGAAGTTAGCAGCAGGTATAAACAATACACACCCGAGCTGGACGGTATCACAGCACCTACGCTCATCTCATCCCAGTATATGGATGACTCAAGACTCACCTGTTCAGAGTTGAACCTAGACTCTGTATGTTGTACGTCCTGGCACTTAATGTACGCACTCATGGTATGTCCGACTTAGTTAGTTGTGTAGCATCTTATCCTAGCCATCTTTGTTGTATATATCTTACTGCAGCCTACCGACAGCCATATATTGTTTCACCTTCTTCTGAAAAATTTACTTACTGTAAGTCGCTTTGGATAAAAGCCTCTGCAAAAGCCCTACATTTAAATGTAAATATGGATGTGTGAATACACGGATAACACGGATGGATAGATCTATAGTATGCATGCCCTGGTAAAAACCTGACAACTGAGGAGAATAGGATGGATGGGAGGGTTGCTACAGGGCTGGAAAGTATAGCGTTGCAGGGGCAGGGGGGGCTGTGATCCGGGCCAGAGGTCAGGGGGGTTTGGGAGCTGCCTTTGAGTCAGCCGGCAGCATCATGTCCGAGGCGTCCTCCAGTCGGAGACATGAAAGGGAGGAAGGGAGGTGGAGTAGAGGAGTCATGGAGCTGTGGTCAGCTGACTCACCGGTAGGAATGGCTGAGGAGATAGAGGCACGTGCTGTGTGTGTGTGTGTGTGTGTGTGTGTGTGTGTGTGTGTGTGTGTGTGTGTGTGTGTGTGTGTGTGTGTGTGTGTGTGTGTGTGTGTGTGTGTGTGTGTGTGCGTGTGTGTGTGTTGTATCCTAGTGCTCCTGACGGATGCACCAATTATTTAATTTCCTTTTCCTGGTGTTGGAATGCCGGAGCGAGATTCCTGTGCTCTGAGTGTTGGCCGTGTCACCTGTCTCCACCACCTAGATCCTGTTTCATCCTCCCTTCCCCGAACCCGGGACTTTCCCGGTGCTTTGCGTGGCCCGAGATTGAGGAAGTGAGTGAGGTTTGTAGATTTCTTGAGTGTTTGTGGTAAGCCCCGGATAGCGTTGGTTCTCATGAATGAACTGGTTGAAGACATTGTATTTCTAGGGAACAATGACTACAGTTTGTATTTTCCTGGGCTGTTTACAAGAGCTGTGGTGTAGAAGGACGACGTGTGGATTGCAGCACATGGTACGAGGCGAATGGGCGTACTGTAAGTGTTTTAAGATGGTGCGGAAGAGAAAGGTGTTTTACAAAGGCTTATTTGTGGCAGCTAAATCAAGGCACGTGTTTGTGTGTTTGAGTCTGTATGTGTGTGTGTGTGTGTGTGTGTGTGTGTGTTAAATAATATAAATAATAATAGGTCACTAGGTGTGGTGTGTGTGTCTATATATGTTTATTGTTATTAATAATGATAATAATTAATCATAATAATAAGATAGATATTAGGTGTGCAGTTTGCTTGTGTGTGTGTGTGTGTGTGTGTGTGTGTGTGTGTGTGTGTGTGTGTGTGTGTCTGCGAGGAGTGTGTGTGTGCAAGAGGAACTAATGTCTCCCGCACCTCTTAATGTTAAACTTTTTAGGGTTAATATGCTCGCAAATCCACCCAGGATACGCAGGCTGAGAGTACACACAGGTGTGCTTGTGCGTTCTTGGTGTGCGTGTGCACAGCCGATGCACACGCGTGGTGAGGTGAATGAACAGAGGAGGACGACGTAGAGCACCGTGGAGGCTGGCTGACTCACGACGAGTCACGGTGGTCACGCCAGACAAGCGACTCCCTTTTACTGTAAAGAGGTGACAGTGGGTGGGGGGTGTGTGTGTGTGTGTGTGTGTGTGTGTGTGTGTGTGTGTGTGTGTGTGTGTGTGTATATACGTATGCACACGTACCATGTGGGTGTGTGTGCACATGTACATGTGTGCGTGTGTACGTGTGTGTGTGTGCGTGGAGGAGGGTGTCTGTGTGAAGGGGCAGTGCTGTCTCCAGCACCTTTATCTCATAACTCTTGTGCGTGTCAGAGTGCTGGTCCTCACAGAGGAGGGGAGAGCGCAGCACGCAGAACACTGGGAGGGGATGGGGGGCCTGTGGATGGAAGACCGTCGCCCACCGACAGCCAGCGGGCAGGAGGACGTCTCGTAGGTCAAAGGAGAGGACATCTTGAGATCTAGAAGTAAGGTCCACCTTGTGCATGTGTCTTCTGTGTTTGTGTGTGATTGTCTGTATCCCTAAGTGTTTTATGTGGTTGTTTGATTTTGACCCTTTGTCAGTGACTATTTCTGCTTGTCTACGTTTAGGGAATATATTATTTGGTTGTTTGGTGTGTGTGTGTGTGTGTGTGTGTGTGTGTGTGTGTGTGTGTGTGTGTGTGTGTGTGTGTGTGTGTGTTTTGTGTATTAAGCCATTTTTATGTTTGTTTATTATTGAAGTGTTATTGTTGTTTTTTCCTACTAAACCTTAAAATGGAGGTGCTTTCAGGGAATTCTGGTCCCCTTGACATTTGTAGCCAGAATCGATGTACATTGATTGGTCTTTCAGCACGCTTGCGGTAGAGTGACGAGTGACTAATGGCTTTATGGAACGCCGCTGATGTGTAAACATGTCGGACAACACTTGTGTCTGACATGCCCCCCCCCCCATACCCTGATATTCAGCTCTTTACACGTGACTCCAGAGTGCTTCAGGTTTCAGAAACATCTGTCATCATGACCAGTAGCCCCCAACCCCCCCCCCCCCCCCCCAAAAAAAAGTAAGTCCAATCCCTATGTCAACAAGCTCACGTTGAGGCCAGCCCTGTGGAGCAGGATGTGGTTTACAACCTCCCCTCTGCGTGTGCAGTAGAATTCCTCAGCAGGAAATCCACTGAGCCCGACTCCTGTCTTGAGTCCAGTTCAGGTTGTGTGTCACCGGACGATGTCATCACTGGTGACGCACACACACATGCGCACACCCCTGAGATGTTTTCCTTGTTCTCTCCCTCCGGGCCTGTGGGCTGTATTTGCCTGTGTTTACCCTCAGTCGCACGCATAGCCCCCGCCTTTCCATTGGCCTGTGGTTTAATCACAGGTATGACGTGTGTTACGCGAGAGAAAGTGTTAAAAAGTAATGAGTGGTTATGATTCTCCACGCCCTCACAGAAATTAGTTTGTTGCACTCTTTTGATGCTTCTTGATACACGACGCCACAATTTAGATACAAAAGTAAAACCAGCACATACATACAGAGTGCAAAGGTACACACATTACACAAATGTTAACATTGGGTAAAAATGGTGTCAGAGGAAAGCCAAATTCAAAAGCCAAAGTCAAATACTAACCGGGGTTACCACACGCAGAGTATGATGTCGTTGACACAGGGTGTCATATTTTCGGCATGACCGCTCGTGTATTTCTGTAACATATGTTCTGTGACAAGATATTACGTTTCGTCCCAGCCTTGGAGGGATGTGAGATTTATGGCCTGCGAGCTGTGTCCCCCCCTCTTTGCTCTGCATGGAAATTAACCAGTTTCACTTTCCCTTTGACTCCCCCCTCCTCTCCCCCGTTCACACTCTCGATTCAAGCGTGTGATGGAGGTCTACACTCCCTCTCTGTTCACCCCTTCGTGGGTTATGTATTCTGCAACAACTTACATGCGCGTTGGGATCCATTATAGTATATAATTAGTCATTTTGAAGATGGTTTGTGATGATTTCTTGGGCGAAAATTAAAAGCAGCTCTTGGGAACGATGGGTCTCATCGTGAACGATGGGCCGTAATGACAGCCTGGGATTATTTCCAGGAGGTGGGGGTTGTTGCCATGGTGTTGACAGCTCATCTCAGGTGGAGGAGCTGGAGGAGCTTCTTGCAGGAGATGAAGGCTGCACTGCTCTAGTCTACAAATACCCCTCCATCCACAGCATTCATAACACAAAACCAGCACAACCAAGACTTCTCTTTTCCGTAATTATGATCTATTCTACCTCCTAATACCCTATTCCTTATGATATATACTATCATAATCCACTTTTCCTCAATGTGACCCATGGCTTTAATTGTACAGTGTTGAATGATTCTGTTAATTGGAGTCATAAACACTGTATCTCACATTCATACGTGCAAGAATTAGCATCGGGAGAACGCTGCGCCAATACTAGACATGCACCCAGGTGATGAATGCCAATGCTAAATGCCATTCTTCACACAAAAGTTCCCCAGAATGTGTGTCACTGTGTCTCTGTGCATATGTTAAGCGGCTGGGTGATATTTAAAATGACGCTTGATGTGAGACAAAAAAATAGAACTCCCATTAGCAGATTAGCAGATTCTATAAACATCCAACCTCTCCCTGCCCACCCCCCACCCCCACTTCCCCTTTCTCCTTCTCAAGGTCCTCGTCTGTCCTCTGTCTCTGTTGTGGGAACATACACATACACTAACTAACACACACACATGTACATGTCCATGCATATTCATGGCGCTATCAGGCCCCCCATTAAGGATAATCACTCTAGTTGGCCCATGTATGAACTCGCCGGTGCCACAGCATTACCAACATTACCTTCAGGATGAGCTATGGCCAAAGGTGGGCGCAGGATTCATAATCCTCCGACGCTGGGGACGCCCATAAATCGCTGTTAACGCGCCCCCCTCCACAGAGTCTCCTCTGGTGCTACTGCTAAAGCTAGAGCCCACAGACTCCCGTACCTCTCAGGGCTGATTAGGTATGCCCCCCCCCCCCCCCCCCAGCCGAAGGACACAGACACAGGGAGAGCAGGGAAGAGGGGTTCACAGTGCTTGTAACCATTGGCTTGATGTCTCCAGGAACTCTCGTGTTTGTTAGCTATAAGAAAGGCAATCAGATATCTGTATTCAGTTAGAATGCCAGCCATTGCCCTCTTTTTTGGTGGATTTAAGAATATGACCAGAGTTGTTTTTTATATTAATGTCTCTTATCGTTTTTGTCTCTTCTCGTTCTCTTTTTTGACTTATCGTTTTGTGTGGTGCAGATGCCAAGATGACTGCATCAGAATAAATGTTTTCCTTGAATGGGCAGTAGTATAATTGTGTTGAGTTAGATCACATTACTCATTGTGCGTGCCGTCAGTGAGCTGAGAAAACCTTGCCAGCTTACTGATTTTGCTCATTAAAACAGGTGGCAGTGTATTGAAGATGTCTTTGATTAACCCTTTCTCCAAAAGAATACCATCCGAAACCACATAGTGGTTATTTTATTAATAAAGGAAACAAAACCTATTCTTCATTTTGCAATGTATTTCTCTGGTCTGATTCTCTTTTGTTATTCCTTCATCACAAAGTGTTATTATGTTGATGATAACGACAATAAGGACTATTGTTATTATGATTGGGTTATTACTCTCTTTAAAGCAAGCTTAGCAGTGATGCTCCATATGTAGCAAGGGAAAAAAAAAACAGGCCCCTGTCTATTTCCAGAAGGAGCCATTGAGGAGGTGAGCCATATGATATCGGCGTTGGACATGTGCTGTCCACCTTGGTTGCACATTAACCCCCCCTGCACTATGACCTCCCTTTGACCTTTGCACCAGCAAACAGGAACTTGCAACCCATTGACCTCCACAAGTATTGGGACATGAGCACAGGTATAGAATTTTCACTATGCATTTCCATAACAGGTGCAGTACCCAACAAAGCCCTCTGCACCCAGAACCTGATTTCCTCTGGTGGTTTAGGTGTTGCTTATTACAGTCTAGCACCATATGAAATCAGTGTTCTTGGCTGCTGGACTATCAGCAGGTAGCGCACATGAATGTTAATAAGTAAAGGCTATACATTTACATGTTAAGAAATGGATGTAGCTCAAAGAGAAGCGTGTTTGTATGATATGATATGCCGTTGGTTCTGTGCTTAGTTTGTGTTTGTTGCAATGGATAGCAGTTCAAGGAGCAGTAAGCTAGCAGCAATAGGCAGGATTTGGAGGAAATTCCACAAACCGACAAGAATTTGAAGAGACAGAAGCCAAAGGAAATGGAGAATTTCCTGATTGGTAGGTACAAAACCAGCCCTGATTGTAGAATTGTGTGTGTTTGCCAGAACATTAGATTGACAGATAGCTGCTGGGACTTGGTGGCTGCTACTCCTTTAAGGAGAGCACCACCCCTTCAGCCAGTTCCCAAGCAGGCTCTAACCTCACTATTTGAGTAGCAAATGATGTCCTTAAAACACTGAGTTTGGGTTCCTCTTTCACATTATTGAGACACATGTATCCTTTCTATTTCATTTGCATCTTCTCAAACCATTAATTAATTAAATAATAGGAAATATAATGAATTAACTTAATTTGCATAAATTACTTTTTGTAATTACCATATCAACTCAAGTAATTCAATGAATCATCAAATAAACATATCAAATAAAGCTTTGTTAAGTATGATGTGTCTTTGTGTGTGTGTGTGTGTGTGTGTGTGTGTGTGTGTGTGTGTGTGTAACTGAAAGGCTGCCATGACAGTAGAAAGGGCCACTATGCTCGTAGCATGATGTCAGCCACCATCCATCAGGTGAGTGACATAAGTCCTGATTAAAGTGTAACATGTGGCCCTGGTTGGGAGGAGGGTCTCCTCTCCTGAAGGCCAGGGAGATGAGCTCCAAGGACACCCTTCATCTCATACCAGGGCCCCCTTACCCCCGGGATGACGAATCTTCAATGTCAAGAATAACGGTTGATCAATAAATGTGGATGGATTAGATTTAGCAGTCTCACAATTCACACTATCACACTTGTTTTTTAAGAAATTAAAATTATTATGCGTTCAATATTTGATTTAGCACCACCTGCTTGTTCATGAATGGAAATGATCAAATCACATGTCTTACCTTATGTATAAAAACGAAGTTTATGTTTTGTAGCTAAGAAGAAATTGATATAATATATTATAACTAGAAAATGTGCTGTAGTACAAAGTGAGGTTGAAAATATTTTTTAATAAAGCCACATAGATTAAGACAAAGAAACGTTAAATGGCTTAAATCAAGTGAAGGGATGTTAACAGAGTTCAAAAGTCTTAATGTAGTAAACATGCACACCATTTAAAAAAATGTAAATGGTTCGAAACAAATAAATTGGCAGCTGAATGAAAAGTGCAAAGCATTGCTAAAAATGCAGAAATGTAAAAGGAATTGAACTGAAGAATCTGAAATAGCATAAATTGCATGTACTCGCCTTATGCTCATTTTTCCAGCCTAACGTTATTAAAAGTTGTCAAATTGGGCGGGAAAATCGCCCAATCTGGCAACGCTGCCTGAACGTCGTAAAAAGTAGTCCAATTGAGCGAGAAAATCTGCCCAATCTGGCAACACTGCCTGCACGTCCTCGCGCTCTAACCTCAGCCTAAATCAATCAGACCAACTGAAAACAAGCCAACATGGAATTTAAACTGTGATTTTTAAAAAAGTATAAAGGTAATCGAAAATCTGTTTTCAGATTATTGAAGATACAAGTGTGTTGATTTGTTAAACCTTTGAACGAAGGTTAACGATAAAATGTTGACCAAGTTACGTCTGAAGTAGTAAGTCCTCCCATTGACTTCTATTGTAAAAAATACTATTTTAAAAGTTGAATATCTTAAAAAGTATGAAATATTTTAAAAATCTGAAAAAAGCGCGATTCCAAGCTATTATGAACATTTTAAAATTGGAATGGAGTCTCTAGGTGAAAGATTGAGGAAGGAGATAGGTCCCAACGTTTGTAGAGAATAATAAATAAGAAAGAAAGAAAGAAAGAAAGAAAGAAAGAAAGAAAGAAAGAAAGAAAGAAAGAAAGAAAGAAAGAAAGAAAGAAAGAATAAAACTTAAGAAGAATAATAGTTGAGCGCTGCATGCAGAACTCACCTATATAATTAAATATAACATATGGAACACATTTCCATCAGGCTGTTTGTATTGTGTAACTGACACAATGACTGTTGTATTATATTATCAGTATGTAGGCCGAAGTATGATTTTGTTTATTGTTTTCATGAGAGATACTTAAAAATAGATATTTTGTTGATGTGGGTATTGCGCGTTCATCGTCCTGGTGATAACGAAACGGCTCGCTAGTGATGACGCTCACGCTTAAGCGTTTTCCTGACAGCGACCGCTCATGTGCACTGCGTTGGGAATCTAAAAGTTCTCCACAGCAGGATTTTTTAATCCGATAAAAAACAGTAAGAACTAAACAGAACTTAGTAGGATCAGTTTTAAGTTTGTATGCCTTTATTTCCTTGATGCCTATCACCTACTATCCTTTTGGTTTCATTTATGAGAAGCACATACAGTATTGCCACTGTATTGAAGGCAACACTTGCCCTTATCTAGAGCTGGTTTACCAATACACAACGTTTACAACCGAGCAAAGTCGATGCCAACAGACGGTTACAACGTTAATCAATAGTAAAGTATGTGATATGGTGGTTGATTATTTTATATTGAGTAAAAAGTTCATGTTCCGCCATGTTCCTGCGAATGGAGTTTTTTCAAGATTAAAATTTAAAAAAAAAGAGTGAAGGACAATTTTAATTGCAATATTATCCTTTATTGAAATAAGGAATATAAAGTAAAGTATTCGCCAGGCCTCCAGGTATAGGCTGTCTAGCACGCCCCCTGGTGGAGAAGAACGAAGCAACAATAACCCAGACCGTGGTCTGTCCATCTTAAAAGAAAATACACCAAATACCTAATAATAAAGGAGAAAGAAACGCACTTTGAGGGTATACATTTGTATAGTGGCTCCTGTAAATACATCTCAAAGAATGTAGCACTATGACTTACAATAACTGTAATTATTTTGGTAGTAGTAGTTCGTTTTTATTTACCCTCAAGCCTCACCTAAAGGAAACCCTAGTATCAAAACATGGAACTTAAACCAAAACCCTGATAAGATCCCTCACCCCAACCAAACACTAAAACCTGACCCTAATAGGAAACCCTAACCCTACAACCAAACCTTGAGCTTACCTTAACTGTATAGAACCTAACTCTAAAACCTTACTGTGAAACCTAACCCTTCAACCAAACCATGCCCTAACCCCTTAAACATACCCCTTAAATCTAACCCCAAACCAAACCCTAACATCTCACCCCACAAACTAAACCCTAAACCTACCCTGACCCTTAAACAACCCCCTTAAACCTAACCCTAAAACCAAACCCTATAACCTGACTAATACCAAACCCTATACCCAAACCCTAAAACAACCTTATACCAAACCCTAAAACCTAACCCTAAAAATTAAACCCTAACCCTTATACCAAACCCTAATCCTAGCCTAACCCTAACCCCACCTCCCCTTAAACCGACCCCTGAAACCAAACCCTAGACCCCTGACCCTCAATCAAAACCCTGAAACCTAAGCTTCAAACCAAGCCCTAACCCTAAAACCCCTAACCTTTACTAAGTCGAACAGTTGTACCACGGAACCAGTACCACGGTGTGGGTCTATTAGGCTGAGATGAAGGCCCTCTCTGAAGCTTCAGCACCGAGGAGAGCATCGGAGAGGCAGCAGAGGGTGGAGTCTGCAGCTCCAACATCCTGATCTCCTCGTAGGAGGGTGCGTACACGTCACGTGACCGTCCTACTCATCCATTCCGCCAAGGAACAGATTGAGTTGATGCGAGAACCGAGAGCATTTACACGAATGCATTTCCTGCAAAATATCGCATCGAATTCAAGTCCAAACCGCAGAAATATTGTGGCACCAAACCGCGGGATCATTTAGGTAAGATTTTTTTTAAAAAAATTGTTACAATTATACGGCCTACTTGATTTCTAGTGCGCGAACGAATGGTTGTGGCGATTCTATATTATTATTATTGGCTATACATTCATCGCGAACGATCGATTCACCGAGTCACGAGAATGCAAGTGCTCGATTTGTTAAGCGTTCAAAATATAGATGGTATAAAGGTCTACACATGCCCGGTCGCAGGCTGCTCCTCTTGAAGGACGCTTCTCCATTGACACCAGCCTGCACGATGCCCTGTATCCCATTGCAGCATCACGACAGCAGCCCTTTTGGAAAAATGCATTTAAAACCGGCTCGTTCGTCTATGAAACGATCCCTTCATCAACTGTTTTCTAAAAGATATAGTTCTTCGTGTGGCGGCAGATCCCTCCTCCGATCAGTGAATATTACAATGTCCTTGATAGCCCGTGGTTGTATTAGGCTATAGGCTACATACTCCATCACTCGACTAGATTTGGGAGATTATTCGATTGAAAACAAAGCTATTTTTTTTTAGCTTAGGCCTGTAGGTTTACCACAACAAAGGTTGGTTTATACTAATCGAAGAGGGCATAATGATAACCTTCTGGTTATTTAAACAGCTCATTCATCTATCTGTTCGTGGTGGCGAGAAGGCCATAGGAATGCATTGCATGAGGCAGCTCTTGTGCATGGTGAAATATAATGTATATGTCATATCGATTCTATTTTTAGTGTTTTCTAAAAGTTTTTCTATAACGTACTGCATAAAAGTGATATCACAGATGTATTGTGTGTAGTTAATGCTGGAAAAAAAGGAAGAAATGTCGACCAAATGAACACATTCGTGTGTTCATTGTGTGCTAAAGGCCTGTGTAATGCTATATATATATATATACACATATACATACATATATATATATATATATATATATATATATATATATATATATATATATATATATATATATATATATATATATATATATATGTTTACTACTGGATCCTGTGGTAAGGCATGGCTGTAACCAATTGTGTAATTCTCTGCAGTTTAATCCAACAAACTACCTAAAGACAGAAGTGGCCTTTTCCACGAGTACACAACAGGCACAATGGCAGGTAAGCACCACCGTGAAACAATAGTAGGAACAATATTGATGCTTTCCATTAAGCCCAATGTATGGATTTGGAATAGTACTGTTCTGAATACCTACACACTTGCAACTCATGTTAAGAATGTTAACCAATGAAAGTCATACGTGTAAATGTTGTATGTTTGTGGTGTTAAATTGACTTTGGCTCATCCTAATTTCCATACATGTTGTGTTTGCCTGCCCCAGAAAACAACTTCCCACCCCTGCCTCGCTTCATCCCTCTGAAGCCATGCTTTTACCAGGACTTCAACGAGATCCCAGACCAGCACCGGACCATGTGCAAGAGGCTCTACTACCTCTGGATCTGTGAGTTTATCCAAGACAACTCCATTGTCTACTGTGCCTGTTGTTGGCGTTTTGTATTTGATGAGCCAGTATGGATGATCTATGTTTATCTCAGCTTGAGAACTGCTATCGTCCTGCCCAGTATAGGCTAATGCTCCCTCACTGTGGTTTTTTGTTATGCAAAGCATGTTTTTTGTTTTGCCCAAAATATCATGAAGCGCAAACAGTAGAAGCATTCTGGTATAGCCAGCTTACCATGTTTCAGCAAAGACAGCAACATAAGATGAGATAAGATACACTTGATTGATCCGCACATTGATTCCATTTTTCTTATTATGTATTTCAATAAAGGGTGTGTGGCTTTCCATTATTTATTTATTGAAGTAGATGGCACAAGAAACCCTAAACATTTGAAATATTTGAACATGTTTCAACATGAACATGAATTTTAAGGCCAACATGGTGTAACCTGTAAGCCTCTCTTCCTTATGATTTCCCTGGATTAGTAGCAGATCAACCTATCATGGATTACATATGTGTAGAACACTTACATAATGCATTCAATATCTGTTTCATCATCACATAGGTTCCACGATTCTATTCTTGAACGTAAGTTTAATGTTTGACTGTAGAATTAACCTCAGCATTTGTTCGCCTACTGTAGAGTCCTTCTTGTTGCGTGTACAAAAGGTAGCATGTAGCACTAGCATATATACACCTAACTTAGTCATGTAGTTATATTCTAGTAGTAAATCTAGTAGTATATCAGATAGTGGCAGACTTACAACCCTTCTGTAGTTTTAGCTACAGATAACATATATGAATATGATCAAGCACACTTACTCAATTTGTCTTTCGGTTTTCGTCCTCCATAGTGAACAGTGCCACACTGGCCGTGAATCTCATTGGCTGCTTGGCATGGATGTGCGGTGGAGGCGGAGCAACCAACTTCGGCATGGCCATCCTGTGGCTCATTCTGTTCACTCCCTGCTCCTATGTGTGCTGGTTCAGGCCTATATACAAGGCCTTCAAGTAAGTCTCCATAGGACTTACTCTGTGTAGTAGTCTGTCGTAACAGTCCATTCGATTTTACGGTTTAAACTAGCATCTGTAACAAAGGTATATGTTATTCATAGCAGCGGCCTGAGAAATAACATACAGAAATGGACCAATAAGAATCTAGCATTCCACCAGGCAATGCAGAAATGAGTAATAAAGTTGCAGATATGATGTCATTTCTAGGTCTACGGAAGCCTTACACAAACAAACAAACAAACATTGAATTCCTTAATGTTGCTGACTCATTGCAAGCTTAATATGTAAAATAAAAAAACAATTCTAAAAACGATATCCCTTTATGTTTCTTAAAATATGTCTCTTGCAACCCTTTGTGATATTGTTGTATGTCTGCTCTCCTCACATCGCAGGACGGATAGCTCCTTCAACTTCATGGCCTTCTTCTTCGTGTTCATGGCCCAGGTTGTGATCAGCATCATCCAGACAGTGGGCATCCCAGGCTGGGGGGTTTGGTAAGCACTCAGACCAGACAATGGTCTCTGCATTTCCCTGGTGTTGAGCCACTAGGCTCAGTGAGAGAACACTCATGATTAAAGGATCAAGTAATTATGTAAGAATATAACATTTCAGCTGTGGTACCAGTGGTGAGTCTAGTGGTGGAGGGATGAGTGGAACTTGTGCTGTGTGGATGTTGTAGGGTACAATGAAAACATAGAAGGAAACATAAGACTACTTTCAAAAGGTGATGTTGTTATTGCCCTTCAAGATCAATACATATATTAAATATTATATATTAAAAAGTACTAGGCGTTGCAAATCATTATGTGTTAGTTGGTGTGTGTGTGTGACATACACTGAAATGTATATAAATAATAAATAATACCCATTCCAAATAGGCTTACACAAGTAGTGTTGAATGTTGCACCATCATTAGGTTTGATAATGTGCAGTCTTGATTCTCACGCCTCCCTCCACTTCCTTTTCTGTTCCCCAGCGGTTGGCTGGCTACCATCACCTTCTTCAGCACCAACGTGGGCTCAGCTGTGGTCATGCTGATTCCCACCATAATGTTCACTGCAGTGGCCGTGCTGTCTTTCATCGCACTCACCAGGGTAGGGCATCGCTAAATACCTCTTAACAAGATCGATGTTGGCCATGGCTGAAATGTACCGTCATACATCGGCGCAGTCATACAAACCTTGGATCAAGTTTCGTTGATTGTGTTGCAAAGGCTACGCCTACTCTATTGTGAAGGCCGTTTTTCTTTTCAAAACAAACAAAACACGCTTCCTTTATTCATACCCGGAGCAGGGTTTAGTGTGGCTCTGCTAGAAAGCTCTTTTCAACTCATTCAAGCAGTGGGACCACAGTTGTTCCAATGCATGTACTTGTACACATTCATACATCGTTTAATAATTCACTGCTGGATCATGTACCAACGCTTTAAAAACATTCATTGAACATTCATTGAACAGTCATTGATGAGCAGATACGTCTACAGCATCTAACTCCTGCACTCTGATGAATGATGTTCTAAGGAATTTAACTATTGATAACTAATGTATATTTTTGACAAGGAATTATATATCAGTAATTAGGAAGCTGATAAACCATTATTGATCAATAATTTAGGGAGAAGGGGTGAGATTAAACAAGTTTTTCTTCTTCACACCCCTTTTTGAACGGGTAAAGCAAGTGTGAGACAGTTTCCTTTCATTTGTGGTTTTCATTGTTTGCAAATATTACCTAATTCTAACTGTCCACTTGTTTCATCATTTTATTTTATTGTTTATTATTGCTCCTTTTTTTCTTTTAGTTTAGAAAATATACATATTTTCCATTCAATTCAACTCTCAATGCCTTTGCACAGGTCCACAACCTATACCGCGGCAGTGGCGGCAGTATGGGCAAGGCCCAGGAGGAGTGGACCACGGGCGCCTGGAAGAACCCCCACGTCCAGGAGGCCGCCCAGCACGCAGCCATGGGAGCGGCCCAGGGCGCCATGCAGCAGAACATGCAGCAGCAGAACCCGCAGCAGAACCAGTACTCTGCCGCCCCCACCTACAACTACGACGAGCCCATGTAGGAGCGGGGAGGAGGATGGGGGAGAGACGTGGCGGGATGTTAGGGGCGGGGGGGTGCGGTATGGGAGCCACAGCGGGATCGATTAAGAACACCATTCACAGTTAGACTCCCTTCATCCTGCCACTAGAGGCCTCCGTGGGAACGACACAGGTAGAGCAGTGGCTATGCATAGAGGGGGATGCCAAACGTGTCAGTCATACTTTACTGGGTTTTGTTTTGAAGTCGACCGCTGGTTTTAAAGGGGGACAGGGGCGGGTCGTCCTTTCGCCCCCTACACAATACTTAGGTTTACTGTTCTACAACGACAGGTCATTTAGTCCAACACACTCCTTGAATGCTTCACAGTGGTAATCCGATTTTTTCAATCACAACGCTGTAAAAAGAAGAATGTTTAGTAGCATTACCTACTGCCAAGATTAACATTTATTCTCTGTGTCCCCCCTTTAAACACGCGTCCTCCTTCTTTCCATTTTGTGAAAATCTGAAGTCTAATTTTTCAATTGTTACAAATAGAAACTAGAGAATTTATTAAAAAACGTCTCAAATTTGCAATTAGTCTCGTATGAATACATTAAGATGTGTAAACAATTCTAAATTTAGAGTCAATATATATATATATATATATATACAGATATATATAAAGATTGACATTTCTCTTAATGTCTCTTATTATATGATGACCAAGTTAGATCATGTAGATGTTCAAGAGCTAGGCTGAAATAGGTTCACTATTTTACAGCCATTTAAATGTGTTAATTCTGTACCAATAAGAATCGTCCTAGCCCTAGTATTCCTCTGTTTTAAAGCATCAATTACTTTCTCAGGAAAGTGTGTGAGTTGGTTTTAGATCTACGTGTGAAGTCACAGTCTGTCATCGTCCTTAAATTCCAGCCCTGTGGGCTATTGTTTTATAGTTTGAACCTTGTGATTACATAGTGACATGTTTGTCTTGACCGACATCATACACTGACTTTGTGTTCGGATCAAGCATGTCAGGATGCAGACCAATGACAGTTGAGAATCCATCCAAAAGTGAGGCCCACAACATGTTGACGTGTGTAGTTCCTTGGATAACATTCCAAATTAATGTTGTACAGTTTGAAGTTGAGGAGTAACCAAGACACTTCTGCCTTCTGAATGGCAGTGGGGTACAAGTAATTGATGTTGTGCGTGGTCCAAGCAGTGTATTAAGTGATGGATGTTATACTTGTTGACTAATTCTCTCTTAACTCCCACCTAAAACCCCAACTGTAAATTATTACATGGCTACTTATTTCTCAACCTCTGGATTTTTTGGGCGTCTATGTATGGCTGTTGTTATTCCATGAATAGATGTAGTATGGTATATATGATAATATTAAAGGGTATAAATCCACTAAAATCTTGGCCCAAAAAACTAGAACAGGTGAAACTCGATTCTTTAATTTCAAGACTCTACGGCTTTCCTTTGCAGTGAGTTAATAGTTAGACTCAATTCTCTTTGCTACCAAGTTGGCTTGGAGAAGTGTTTTGAGAAGTTCATGATTATTATAGTAATCCAGTGTTAGGCTCGACACAGCCGTGAAGCGACATGTCTGATTGCTAGTGAATTCAAAACCTGTAAGTTGTCTTGTCTGATTGTGCTGTGGTATATAAACTGAATTTTTATTTTTCCGTTTCTCCACTTTGTTGTTTGGTATAGACTTTGTTATGTGTTACGTATGATGTGTGGGTGTGTTTGTGGCACATGTCCTCTGTGTCTTCCCATAGCTACCTGCTACAGATTTAAAGCACCTTTTAGTTTTTTCAAGAATTCATGCTTACACTGAGTGAACTTAAAACTGCTGATCTCAGTGCCAACCTAACTCGGCATGACGCATATGCAGTAAAGGAATACAAACCGAAATCTTTATTTAGAATAATACATGTAAGGATAAAATAATAAATGTCCTTTCCTGTCGGGGGGGATAAGTGTATGAAAATGTATACGTGACCAGAAATATGGCGCTAATATTACTTTTGTTTAACATGCTGTGCTTTTAGGTGTGAAACTGTGAACATCATGCAAACGTCGCATAGTATTTGCACCAGCAACAGTACACAGGTGAATAACTCATAACTTTTACTCCCACAAAGTTCATCTGACTGGCTCAAGCCGGTTATAAACATCTGACATGCACAAGGAGAACCTGGTTGAATCGTATGAAGTAAGATATTCCAGACGTAAGAAAGACGTATTGAACCATTACACCACATCTAAACGTGTGTTAACGTGGGTACGCAAAGTAACCCTGTAGTCGCTCATTCTGTATTGACCCGTGATGTCACCGAACCTTCCTTGTTTTCTCTCATCGACTGTGTGGTTTGATATGTATTGCAATGTAAGAGATGAGTTATTGCCATGGATAGAACACACTGTAAAGGAACACGATCCCCGTGGTTGGGTTGGTATGAGGAGACTGTGTCTCCAAGCCGAATGACGTAAAAAGGGAATTACATTTTTGTGTATGACTTTTGTATAATTTGGTCCTACCCTAATAGATATTAAACAGTTCTTGTTGCATCCTGTCGTCTAGACTCTTTATTAACTGCAATATCTCAGACATGGGAGGAACACATTTTTCAGTATGAATAATACATGAAAAATGTGTTAATATGAATTGGGTTGATTCAATTGCCTTACTAAAAATCTGTTGTTTTTCCAAGTAAAAGAATGTTCACGTTTAATGCTCAGTAAAGTAATCCCAGAGCAACATTTCAATTAATCCATAGAACAATATACATACTTTTTACACCAAAATCCCTAAATTGAATGATCAAATTAACTGGCATTTGGCATTTTCCTGTCATTAAGCAACCGTTACACTGCATTTGTGTCATTATTTATGGCGGCTTTACAGAATAGAAAAAACTAGATACAACAGCATTAATCTTAAAATTCTTTATTTATAAACTTGATGCAAGTTTACAAATTACTGTACATGGTCAAAATTATTTTAATGGAAAATGAAACAAATGAAAATAAAACAAAAACCAAAGCATGCCAACAGTGCCAAACTCAGTCCATCGTCCATACGTTGGTGCCCGAAAAATGAATTCACAAGAGAATGATTAACCATTTCAAATACACTGTCCAGTTAAAGAGAAGCGTGCAATTCTATTCATCGTGGCATGAGGATGAAGAGTGAACAACATTTAATTATTCCCATGAACCCGTTTTGGCATTTTGGCAAACTGTTATTGTGATCAGACTCGTAACAAATAGATGCTAGCACATGAAGCTGGGGAGATTTTTCAAATCATTACACTGCCTCTACAAATTGTATTGACTTCCATAGGCACATCCTTACCATGTGTGCAAACTGGTTACCAAAACAAAAGGATCATTTATATTTAAGACCTCCCAGACTATGAAATGCAACCATACAGAACCATAAACAGAAACAAAAAGGAAAAAAGAAAATACTACAGTGGATTTCAATGAGCCATAGCATGGGTTACATATATGCTTATACAATCCCGCTAATGTTTGGTCACTCGATAGAGAAGAAGAAATGCTCTGCAAATGCCCACCATCTTATCTTATTTTTTACAATGCATGAAACACACCACAGGAAACCTCGGGTGAAATGGAACCCATAACATTAAGATTATAAAGGTCTGACAGTCAATTCTTTGAGGAAATAAAGGTCTAACTCAGACGAGGTACAGAGCATCATCTTATGCATCAAATGAACTGTGATCAAACCTTTTTATTTTCTATGCACACATTACCCCTCCATAACATGGTTTTATTTACCTGAGTTATCATTTAAAACAAATTGTTGCAGACAGTGTTAAATAACTGCAAGTGTTCATAAATTGATACAGTATCTGCCCTCGTTTTAGAAGAGCCAGCATACTCATTTTGGGTTATATTGCATGGGGAGAAGGAGGTTAACGTCAGACTCAACAGTACAGGGCCGATTCGCCTTGGTTACACCACAATGATCTATCCCATCGCTTACCGATAAAAGCCAAACAGCGCCTTGGGGACACCCAGCTCATGTCTCCCTTATGATTTTGCGTTGTGTATATTTAATAAAAAGGTATCCTCAACTGAATGTCCAAATTAAAACAAAGGGGGGGAGAGAGAGCTGACCCTTTCCCCGCCGGCCTCCAAGCCAAGCCAAACGGCGAGCTTCCTGACCACAGGATCTTCTCGTTCTTGGTCAAGTCACGCCATGGTCCTCAATAAAAAATAAAAAATAATTTGAATAAAGCCGTTGCTGCTGAAATGACCACCGACCACAGAGTGAGCGGTTACGGAGCGGTTGGGTTGGGACCGAACCGAATGTAAGAATGCAACAGCAAGAAGAGCTAAAACCGTAAATCGGGCAAACCACTACAACCGTTTTTTTACAGAAATTGTAAAGAGTTCAACATTGTGTTGTGTTGGCGGGATTAAGCGAACCCATCCCGGATTACTCTTGGAATCTTTGGAGAGGTCAACGTTGGAATCGCCAACCTATGCTGTTGGTCTCCCTGGTGGACACTCATATGAGACGGATTCTTGTATCTTTGTTTTAGGCTTTTTTATCACTCAAAGATGGCCAACATCTGAAGAACTAGAATTTATTTGAATTAAAACCCCACTGCACGGTTGGTGAGTTCCAGAGAGATGAGCCCTCCACTTGTCTGAGAGAGGACGCCAGAAAGACATCATTTGCTGTCCTAAACCCTTATCTACAGCCAGCCTATTGGTATGCTCTTATGAAACAGGATGTCCATTCATTCGGCTCTAGTGAACACAAGTTGCCGTACTCTTAGGGACCATGAGGGCCTCACTCGACCCAATAACATTTGTGTCCCAAAAATAGCTTAAACCATTAGATATAAAATGGCCGTATTTATCTGGGCAAATCATATTGGCCATTCACCCAAATCTTCCTTCTGAAGCAGAGCCTACATTACTACAAATTTCCACGAAAGAAAAAAAATAATAAAGGGGGTGGAGGGGCGGTCCGATAGTGATCAACAAGTGGCGCGGTGACGTGTCTCTTTAAAGATCTTCCATAATCAACCTGTTTATATTCGGTCAGAAGCCCATGCTATGGCTGCAGAGGTCTGGGGTGTTGCAACTAAAAAAGATTGCTTCTCTTTGGGGTCAGCACTATGAGTCCAGAGTTACGCCCCCACACCCCCCCTGGCCACGAGTTGAACGGCCAGTTTGTCACACCCACCAGGTCGAAAGCAGAGGAACCAAACCAACACTTCTCCACCCCGCAGTAGAATGGGGAAATGAAAAGGACGATCACGTTTTTAAGGACAGAAGTGGGACTAACATGATGCCTCCCTCATGTTATATCTCCCCCAGGGGGGGACGGGGGGGGGCAGAGTACACAGTCCCATGGTGGAAGGGGAGAGGGTGGGGGAGTAATACTTGTTTATTGAGACAATGAGATGGGGGAATATTTGCCAGTTGGTTCCAAGCGAAGAATGTTATATCCCCAATGAGTCAGAAGGAGCAGGGGTGGGGTGGGAGGATATTCCAAAGAAAAGCAAGATATTTTTGACCTGCTGACACGTGTTCCCAGTGCATAGTGGTGCGAGGTCCTTATCCGTCCTCTTTGGGAGGTGTGTACCAGCCTGCAATCAAGAAGGACACAAAAACACAACAGCTCTATACCACTAGAACCACCACAGACACAGAGTACAAAGTCATCCTAGAAGTACTTACCATTTTTTTCGTGAATCTGCACAAGAGATTTGTATGACTGCTGTGCTCTGGCAAGATTATACTGGTTCTGTTGAAAAATAAAAAATAAATGGAGTCAGGTTGGAGTGCTTGATATTGTTTACAGCACAGGCAATAGTGAGATGATCCATGAGCTTCTGAATATGAAAAGCATCCGCATGACTTGGCAAATTAATTTATGAGCGCAAAAGTGCACGTACCTTATTGGCTCCAAACTGCACCCTGGCTTTTCCTTTGACAAGGGTGGCATTAATCTGCATGATGACAGATTCTATGGAATAGGCACTGCTCCAGCCCTTATCAGAGGGAAGAGAAACCAGGAATTACACCACGTGATGGACATGAACAAACAACGATGTACCTAATGTACCAATGCATATCATCGTATAGACAAATAAGATTGACTTAATGTAAAATAAAACAAACATACCTGTTTTGTTAAAAGTTCCATGCACAGAGCCCCTCCTCCTAAAACATAGCTGAAAGGAGAACAAGGAGCATTAGACAATAATAAAAGATCTCTTTAGTTTTCATCCTCCTCATTTTAAATCCCATGAGGAACATTGTCCTTATTTCCTGAAATAAGGACTACAATTCCAACTACTATTAATTATCTTGCCACCGAGAGGTACCGTGGCTGGTGCATTCGCCTTGAAGAGTAGCAGCAAGAGCCACTGATAATAAACTACTGCACAGATCTTCAATGTACTCACCCACCGGAGAGCACAGGGGACACTACCCGCACGAAAGGGGGGTCAAAGGGAAAGTTATCCTGGAGAAGGAGGGGAAAACACAGGGTGGTTAGATCCCTCTTCGCCGAGATGTGGGTCATCGGTGAATGTGTTTGTTCTCATTTAAACCGCAATACTCACTTTATAAGAGAAATTGAGGAGGATGTAGTCCACCCCCTCCTTTTCCTTTAAGACCTGCAAGTCACTATGCAGGGGACTATCAGGGTCTACCCTGGGGTTGAACAAGGAAGGAGAGAACATGTTAGACATGAGCTCAGGTGGCAGCTTATAAAATATGGCTAAGCTTATTATCCGCCGAAAAACTTACGTCCTTATTTTGACATGCCACTCATAAAGGCTGTCGTTGACTAGCTCCACTGAATAAATACCTACAAGGGAGACAGAATTTTTTTTAACTCAATATCAAACAATAAAACAATAACACTGGCCGGACAATTAATATTATAATGTATGTCAATCATTAAGCAAACAAAGGTCAATCTCAACTATCAGATTGTAATAATTTTTACTCGTACTGTGTATAGATACAGATCATTAAATATTCCTATTACTATGCATTGGCCTCTTTTTAATACTTATTGCTGTCTTATACTGCTGCAATGACACCCACATTTCCCATCTGGGATCGATACAAAGGATCAATAATGGAGCAGGTCTGCGCGCTCACCTGTCTTGTAACTTTGTGATCTGTAGATTTCCCTGAGTTCCTTCATGAGGCGGTCCGAGGCCTGTACCGAGCCAGAGACTGCACCCTGTGCCAGGGCACAAGATGACACAACGCACAATTCAGAACCACAGATGCCAATTAAACCTGCAAAGGAAATTACGCAATTTTTTGTGTGTATGTGTACGGGAAAACAAATAAAGAAAAGTGCACCTACCGAATGAGCACTTACGTTTAAGTGATCCTGCCTCTGGTTCTTGCGGATCTTCTCCAGGATGGCCAGGTTCTCCTTCTCGATGCCGTCATCCTCCGACTTCTTGCCGTCGACCGGCTCCTCCTCCTTCATCTCATAGTGATCCAGGTCTTCGATGTCCTGCTGTCCGGGAGTGTCGGGGGGCAAAGACACATGGACACGGACCATTACGATCGACTTGGAAAAGCCGCATATCAAGGCGGACTCAGCCGCTAATGCCGTGGACCCCGAGAGCGAGCAGAGAAATGTAAATATTAAGCACCTCTCCCATCTCTTCCTCCTCCTCTTCCTCGGACGTCACCTCATCAGCTGGACCGATCTGTTGTGTGGGCAGAGAGCATGGCGGGATTGAGAGGGCCGACGTTTTGAAGTACGTTGCATCGTTTACACCGGGGGCGCCATGCCTACCTTTCGCTCGGGGTTGATGGGCCCAGCGGGGAGAGGCTGGTCGAGCATCTCTACGTCGGGATGTTGGGGGAGGTTATAAAGCCGACAGAGATCACAAATGAGACGCTTCAGCTGCTGAAGAAGCTGTGGCAGGAGACAGGAATGAAGGGTAAGAAAATCCATGTGAAACCGTCGCAGTGTGATGCGATTCTCGCGTTTGCATAGTTCGGGAATCAAGTTTCCCATTTAGTTTTTTTTCCCACAGACTTACCAATGTGCTGCCTTTCCTCACATCTTCCAGCCGCTCCAGAACTTCAGCCAGACTAGGGTCATCAGAGTCCACGAACCATATCGGCGGAGTAGAGGGGTAGGATTCCTAAAAAACAAGAACATTTAACAATGGTCAACAGTAACTGTTAGGTCATTAAAGATGTAGTGAATACCAATAGAAACTATACCCTAACCTAGACTGAAATACATATTTGGTTAATTCGGTATAATATGAAGTACCCACCTGAAAAAACAATTTATTAAACTTGTTGACTGTTTGCTAGAGATGTTAAAGTCGATATGTTGCCTTAATTGCACCAATTATGAATAAAATTTGCTTCTGTATTTGCTCAATTATAAGCAATCAACGTGATAATTACACATCTCTCTGATTGCAAAGCTGAATGTGGGCTTAGGATTTGTTTTGCAATGTGGAATAATCACTAAAGAATAACAAGTTATCCATTCGCCTCTGTAAACACTATGCAAAAGATGATGCTGATCGAAAATGATTAGTGCGTCACCCCACAAGATGCGTAGTGTCAGTGACATGCAATAGAGCCAGAGAGGACATGGACTGAATCTCAAGATGCATTCCGGTAAATTCGGGCTGCTGCCCAAAATATGTAGTCGGCCAACTTAACGTAAACGCAAACATGACATCATTTTATTTATTTATTTTTACATACATTTTAATAGCCTCGGCTATGTAAATAAAGACTAAAAACCGGAACAAACATTAGACACGAGGAGAGAGAGTCGCTTTAAGTAGAACATAAAAAGCGTCATTGATGTGTCCTGCCGCGAAAGGCTCCTAAAACATGGATGCAAGTTGCATGACCCTTTCGGTGGCATTCTGTGATTTTGCATTGAAAAAATCCAACCAGATCCTACAAGCTAGAAAAGGATTTTTCTAAAAATATAATTAAAACTGAGGATCCAAACACGTTACATGACAATAACCACAACAGTCATCCACCAAATGGTCATGAACCACAACGTCCACCGTGGGGTATGGATTACACGCTGGCGCACGAAAAGTCGATGGTGAATTTTAACGCACACAACACGATGTTTACATCTTTTAACGATAACACACACCACCCGTCACGGGACGAGTCTATTTACTGGACGATAAACGCGTGTATGGTGCAACTCTTCCTCCAAACATGTTCATCTGCAGCACACCGTCCCTCTCTCCGTGAAACCCCTCTTAAACAGACGACCCATGTACACCAAATCCACCAGAGTGCGGGTTAAAAGAGCTGCTGTCGCGGGCCGACATCAACCCCGCAACAGCGACGCAGTTTATTTCCCCAGCTAACCAAACTTGTAGCGTCACATTTTCTAGCTAGCGGGGAGCTAATGTTGCTACACGAGAAGAGCTAAGGCACTGAAACGCAATGTTTTAAATGTTGTGCTGTCGTTTTTATCCCAGGGGGAGGTCATTTGATCTTGGAAAATTAACCAAAAAGGAAAGGGCAGAGGCCCGGAGCCCAGAAAAACGAGGGGTAGAAGGTGTAAACAGAGCGGTGTGTGCGGTGTTTTCGTGTCGGCGGTGGATAGTCCGGGATTCTCGCTAGCTTATGTGCGCCACTCGCCCTGCCGCTCTTACCGTGATGTTGCAGTGGATGATCAACAGCTTTTCCCCCGTCACGTTAAATTGGCAACTAAGCTCATCGGGCTTCCAGTCTATAATTCTAAATCTTTCGTGGTTTGGGTCAAAGATTGACTCCAAAAACTTCAGTTCGGCCTTCAGCCCCGACACCGACATCTTCCACTCATCTCCGACCAGGCCGCGGGGAGAGAGGGGGAGCTGGGGCGCAGTGCGACCGCGCAGCCTGCGCACGTCAGCGTGAGAGCAACAACAAAGGGCTGGCTGGATGTTTTTTTTCTTTCTTTCTTTCTCTAACATTCAGCCCCTTCAGCTATTTACAGTAATATTATTATTAATTCAGCCAGGAGACTAGTTTGATAGCATGGACTATGTAATACGGTTCGTCCATTGATTTGGGGGTGGATACAACAGCTGACTACTTTTTAGATTAAACAATGGGTGATTTGTTTGAGTGGCAATTATGTTTAATCCTTATAGCAGATACAACATATTCATTTTGCCTACGTTCATTGCTAGTAGGTCCCTGTAAAACTATAATACATATCCCTATTTGAAAATATATTGTTTGTGTTACAGAACTAGTCTGTCTGTGTGTCTGTCTCTGTATGTGTGTGCACAATGGCTTACCTTTCATTTCATCAACACAGACAGTAACCAAACCCTTTAATCAAACTACAGGGACAAAACCAAACAAAACAAAACACAGGTCTGTCACTGATTGGTCGAAAAATAGTGCTAGGTGTCACCTTATGCATATGGCTCTCACTATGCACTACATAAATGCCATTGGACCTGGTGATAGCACTATTTCACAAACCAGCTAGTCAGAGTAATATAACTGCACTGTTTTCCTCAACACAAATATCCAGTGATGGGAAACCAGGAAGTCAAAGAAAATAGGTTGGGAAAACATTTCAAAACACCTACATCTGAATAAGAAACAATGATACAATAGTGAACGGTGTACATATAAGAATATCTATTTACAGATTTTGATAGGGACAAAGATCATTTTCCCGCAGGATTTAGAAGAAAATAACGTTTTCTATTGCGACATATGAAAGATCCCACAATTGAAAAATGGCATCCAGAATCGGCCAGTAGGCAAAAGCCACCAGCTCTCACACTATAATGCAAATGTTTTCATGTATGTTTCCCTGACCCCCCTCCAGTGAGTCTAGTAGTTATTCCACCAATCTTTATTTGTGTATGTTTTTGAGGCCAAGTCAACAAATTACCTATTTAACAGGTAGACAGTGGCAGCCAGGCTGTCCATTCCCGTTGGTACCAGTGGCGTCGATCTCTGGTAATTTAATGGTTTGAACAGAAGGGGGCAGTAGAATGTCGTGTAGAGTCATAGTCTGCGATACAGAGAAATTCATTATAATAATAGTCACTATTTATGTAATACTGCATCAATAATGCCCTTACTTTTTTTATAACTAATTTTTGTCATCTTTCAACAATAATACACACCAAAAAAACATAAATTCCTACATGCACTAATGTAGCTTTATAACTTCAACTTTCTTCTTCTTTTTAATCTATTTTTTAAAACCACTTGATCGGAGGTCTGGCAAGGTATTATGTATTGGTCGGCTATTCCTTGGTTGTTGTCCCCACCATATTAGCCCAAAGCTGGTTAAAAGCGAAATAGGATTTAAAGTCTTCTTAAATCCAGAGTGGCTGTTGAGGTCAGAGTTTAATCAGGTGTACTGAGTGACCTACAGTCCTACACCATAGGTCTGCTATTCCTTAACCACTGTTTTAACCTATTTATTAATGCAAATTTACACACGTCACACCGGCGCGTCATAATAAAAATATTTGTTTTGCATCATGGATGTATAGTAGGTATAAAGATAATCAATATTGTGCACGCTCGTGGTGGAGGCGTCGTAAATATCGCGGGATTTGACTTCAGTTGAAAAGGTAGCTCCCTGTTGCACCGGGATGACAGAAGACTGTAGCACAGGTAGCTAGCTAAGTACTACTTTACCTAGCGACGCCTTGCGTGACCCGATTGGTCACATCGGCTGCCTGCTGCATTCAACCCCTCACCATATCTAGTCCGGGATCCCGTCGACAGCCTTCTCGTCCGTCGACAGCCTTCACCATACATTATCGAAGATGTTACCTGGCAAACGGAGAACGGCGATCATGTCTTTGGCGGCTGCGGTAATCGGAGCAGTGATGCTGCAGTCCGTTTCTTCACAGAACGGTAGGGATCCGCACTCAGCCTGCACACTTTGATCGCAGTGTTTTCACCGAGGCACAAGTGTGTGTTTTTAAACGTGGAATCCATCCTAAATCTCAGTTATGGACGATATTCAATAAAAAATAAATCGATCTAGGGCTGCTCATATATTTGAGTATTGAGAGGGCTATGCATCACGAATGCAAGCTGTAACCACCAATCCTCCGTTTACAAAAAAATACATAACTGTACTCCATATATATTTTTGTATACACGAAGAAGACATTTAACAGGGGGGCTATAAAATCGAATGCGTCTTGCATGAATATATTAATATTATGAAATGGTCTCCAGGAGCCGGAATGCGTTAGACAGTCGGCCGTCCATCGTGTACGGGACTCTGTGAGTGTGAGCGGGTCCGCGCGCGGGCCTGCGATTGTCCCTAAAATGTCCTTTGAAGTGTGGCGCTGGATGCCGACCTGGGCACGGGCCCTTCGCTGAGCAAGGACGAGTCCTGTGCATAAGGTTAGGGAACGAGAGGGAGGTAGAGGGCGGGGGTGGCGGTGTCTTGTGGAGCCCTGAATAATCCGCTCGTTAAAATCTCTGTTTTCATTTTGAGCTGACCTACACAGCCACCCAGCAATGGTTTTCAGCCTATATCCTACGCTCGATGGCATTCATAATCAGGTCGCGGGATACGGAGTATGAAACGTCAAGTCGGACATTCCACCAGAGCGGCCTAACATGAAAGCAATTAGATCAAATAGACCGGGGCTCTAAATAGCACCGGTCCGTTTTGCGGCATGTTTCTATTTTTAGAGACGAAATGCTGCACCGTGAAACCATGGCTTTAATGTTGCTTCTTGCAAGATTGAATCTGTGAACTCTTCGCTGCAATGTAGTAGAGCTACAGTTTATGGTATCGGTGGATAATAACACTGGACTTCCAGGATTGACAGGTGAACGTGAGCTCACGAATCAAGACCCCAACGTATAATAAGACAGCTGCTGTTCTGAACTAGTTCAGCTAAGCCCCCCCATCTCTGTCCCTCTGTCTTTCGCTCTCTGTCTCTCCGTCTATCGGTCTCTCTCTCTCTCTATGACTCTCTCCCTCGCTGGCTCTCTCTCTCTATTTTTTTTTTCTCTCTCTCTCTCTCTCTCTCTCTGCCTTTCTGTCTTTCTCACACTCCATCGCCTTCTCTGCGAGTGAGAGAAATAATTCACCCTTGCCCTATTCGGATCGATCCGTGGTAATGAAACAGTAACATATGAAAAAAGGAAATCTATTCTTGAACACGGAGGATCCCGAAGTCCTCTGGCCTACATTAATGGTTTGATGTAAGGACCACAATTCCTTGACCGTTGCATAATCATGTAGTAAAATGTTAGATGACTGTAATAAGTTAACTACTGTTTGCACCCAAATCGACCCCCGGAAATAATGCAGTGATACATTATTTGCACTTTCCTAATGTTCTATGTTCTTATCAAGAAGACTGGTGGATATCTAAGCCCTACATTCAATCTAGGGAATGGGTTGTACATTCTATCAACATGTACACATATTGTGTGTGTGTGTGTGTGTGTGTGTGTGTGTGTGTGTGTGTGTGTGTGTGTGTGTGTGTGTGTGTGTGTGTCTGTGTGTGTCTGTGTGTGTCTGTGTGTGTCTGTGTTTGTGTGTGTGTGTGTGTGTGTTCACTAGCCACCAGGGATGAGTCATTTTCTGTGTTAATGGCCAGTCATTTGTAAAGCAGACACCCTGAGGATGTAGGTTTGAGTTATCCTGAATGCACACTGATAGACTTGGTCTTTTAGCCAAGGGCTGTGCGGGTATGTTTGCTTGAATTAATTACACATTTCCCGCTAAGCTGAAAGCCATTAACAAGTTGTTTGCACATGTGATCGTGTTGCTCAAGAGACAAGTCTCAACAGTGGATGTAAATTAAGTTACTTTAATTATCGAGAGAGAGAGAGAGAGAGAGAGAGAGAGAGAGAGAGAGAGAGAGAGAGAGAGAGAGAGAGAGAGAGAGAGAGAGAGAGAGAGAGAGAGAGAGAGAGAGAGAGAGAGAGAGAGAGAGAGAGAGAGAGAGAGAGTACTTAAGTTAGTTTCTTCCCAGCATTGGGATGCATCTGCAGTGTCAGTTACCCTATCGCCTTTTGTTAACCAGATTTACTCTACTGGCAACAGTTTCAGGGCCACTCTGATCTGCTGTAGTGGTATTCAGTACGTTGAAATTAAATGAATCCTATTCACATCTATTAATTTAATCACAGGTTAGACTGCTTTCTTGCAACAATCATGTAATAACAGAATTTAATTGCCCAGCCTTAACCAAAGTTACAAACATGTACAGACATGTCCCTTAAATCAGTTCATAATATCAGACTTAAAAGCATGGCAGACAGGACCATGGTCGCACTGTTGTGAGTTCCGACAGGTGTTAGGACAGACAGGCTGCCCTGGCTTGGGTGTGAGGGGCCTGGCCAGCCCGTCGGGGAAGGTGTGCAAGGAGGGTGTTGTGTCACCCCGCGAAGGCCAGAACGCGAGCAGAGCATTCAGATTAATTTTATTTTAAGCCATCAATTTTTTTTTATCATCAAGATGAAGCTCCCGGTTTGGCACAACACGGCTCTTATGGCGCCATGTGGAAATGGTGACGTGGGTATTTCCCCCCTCGCTGTAATCCTACCAGACCTGGCTGGTTGACTCTCTCCGGCTGGCTGTGGAGTGCTTCTATGGAAACAGAAGGGTCTATTGCCATGCGCCCACACTCTCCCCAGGGACCTGGATCGGCAGCCTCTATAAATCTTCCCCTCAATCTAATGCCGCGTCCACTCTGCCTATATACACTCCCCCCAGGCTTCCTTTACCTTCTAGCCGGACTCTACGTCGTCTAACACGCTGTGCATAAAATTCAAATGATAAAAACATGCCCTTTTATTGTTTGGTTGCCGTATTACGTGTTCGTTTTAGATGGACTATGCTCCTATTGTCCAGTGTGAATATAATACTTTAGATATTAAGTGTAAAAAACGTTTTTTTTAATTAAGGGATGGACAGACATTTTGTACGTATTGTAAGACAACAAGGTCACTTGAAGGACATAGTGGAGGATCCAACACATGAAAATATTATTTGACTGAAGTTGGAGGATATATCACGCTAAAGGAGTATAACCTCATGTCAGGCTTCAAGAGTCGTCTCCCTGTTGTCCCCCAGCCATGATGGGTTGTCTTCTGGCATCCTGCCTCTGACGTTGCTTTACCCTGTTTGACATTCTGCTTGGCTCAACATTTTCCCGACACACGCGGGGTTGTGAAACAAACGATCAAGACACTCCCATCTATCGTTCGATATCATTTCTCCATCACTGTCCTGTTTCTTTTTAAATTGCTTTGCTTAATCTTTCTTTTCTCCACATTGAATGCCCTCCTCTCCAACCGCCCCGCTTTCGGTTCACATTTTCTGATCTTGTTTCTTTCTGTCTTTTACACCATCCCCCTCGTTTGCTCGGTCCCTCGGCCATGCTACCGACACAACCGCCCACGCCCCCCCCCCGACCCCATACCCCCACCTCCACCCCCACCAGCGGGCTTCATCAAGTCCCCCATGTCCGAGGTGAAGCTCACGGGCGACACGTTTGAGCTGTACTGTGACGTAGTGGGCAACCCCACCCCCGAGATCCAGTGGTGGTACGCCGAGATCAACCGAGCGGACTCCTTCAGGCAGCTGTGGGACGGCGCCCGCAAGCGACGGGTGTCAATCAACACGGCCTACGGCGCCAACGCCGTCAGCGTGTTGGGGGTCACCCGTCTGGGCCTGGACGACTCGGGGACCTACGAGTGCAGGGCCAGCAATGACCCGCGCCGCAACGACCTGCACCAAAACCCCGCCACCACCTGGATCCGAGCGCAGGCCACTATCACGGTCCTGCAGAGTGAGTGGTGTCAGTGTAGGGGAGAGACTCCACCCCCAGGACTCATAGCCCAACCCCCCTCCCCACCCCTCCCTACAGCACCTGTTTCGTGTTGACCCCCTCCCACCCGTCCTCAGATACCTGCGTAGACTAGAGCTTCAATTTCCCCCCCCCCCCCCCCCCCCCCCCCCCCCCCTGAAGCAATGCGCTGCCACCACAACGCTCCAAAGTGAATATCCACCTGTCACCTTCACCTAACTAACTCTACCTTTCTTCTCCGGAGTAGAGTTGTATTAGGTTTGTCTTTTCCTTCCATTTCCTTATACCAACGCTCCCTTTAGCCTCCTTTCTGTTGAACCCATCCTGGGCATCCTCTCCCGTTGGATCTCTTCCTCCGTACTGCAGCCATTTCATTTAATATCTTGCCTAGTTTTTGTGTCTGGTGATTTACTGTAATGTACGTTGTATTGGAAGTAGCTTGATGTTGTGGTTCAAGACTACAGTTACATGCAATCGATATGTATTCTACGACACCTTGTACATTATTGAATAGGTGTGTGTTGCAGAACTTTTGCATCAGAAGACAAACCTTAAGGGATCCCCTAGGAACAGTTTATTATTGAAAGAAGGCCAAAGATGGAAGGCTAGGTTATCTTACCTGTTTAAATTATTATGTTTACGTTTGCTTTATTCAGTGTATACCACAAAGAAATTGTTTTATTGGATGACATTTTTTTTAAAATTATTTAATTGGATGACAATCGAATGACATGTAACTCAAGTGTTCAATCTTTATGTGTTTTTTATGTGTGACTCCACCAGTTACCGTGCCAGTGGTATGTAACAACGTATCTTTTACTTGACCCTTTGGATCCAACCATGGATCCAAGGCCTAGCTGTACATCCCGACCCTTGCAATCCTCAGGGCTACACCCTTGTCCTTTTTAGTTCCCCTCTCAACGTTTTCACTTTTCTTCATGGAGCCACGGATTCGTCCTCCAACGGCCTGTGTTTGACGTTTCAGAGCCGACCATCGCCTCCTCAGAACACACCACCCTTCCCTCCGACTCCCACAGCCCCCCCATCACCCTGCAGTGCAACCTGAGCTCCGCCCATGGCGCCCAAGAGGAGAGCTTCTGGATGAAGAACGGGGAGGAGATCGAGGAGACACGCACCGCCAACAGGAACACAGAGTACAAGTGAGAGCTCGGGGCGCGACCACAACCCTACGGAATGCCACACGATATAGGCTGCATCGTATGTTCATAAGTTTAGGGGTTGCTAGTGTGTTTTCCTCCAAGGGGGAAGGTTCTGGGTTAGAATTCCCAAATTTCTGATGCATGGTTCCTGTAGGTATGTTTGAGAAATGTGACCTATAACCACTCTCTGCTGTGTGTAAATATCCCAATAATAAATAGTATTGATTATGCCATCGACATGATTATGTCCCAGTGTTCGCATGAGGCAAATGAAACGTTCATAAGACAGCAGAGTCCCACCTAATCCTACTGTTTTACTTTTGTTAAAAACTGGTATGATAGAATACCTTTTGAGGAAACTACCATATTTTCAAATATAGTAAGATCGTAATAGTCAGATCAACGTTATAAAAATGCATCATAGCGGATGTTTGCTACGTGTTAAGGGATTAAGGGGATAAGCCCCGCCCACTAAAAAACCTTATTGTTTAACGACATAAAGGGGTCTTATGTGTGAGAGATTTAGCATTAGCATTCAGAAATGCGTCTGTGTGAGATTTCCTTTGGTTTTGTCCTGTGCAGGCTGTTAAAACCAAGAGGAGACGACGCCGCGAGCTACATGTGCGTTTACACGTTCGAGACCGCTCCTCCGGCCAACGCCACCATTGAGGTTAAAGGTATTAAGACTTTGCACCACTGTTGTTGGTTTCTCTGCTCTCTATTGAAGAGCAGCCTGTTGTAAATGAACGAGCAGTGCTGACACCTTGAAGAGGGGCAGCCGAGTGTCAAGCGCAGACCTTTTTTATGTATTTTCTTGGAATAGGGGGCATCTCATCGCCCTTGCCGCCTCTCGCTGACCACTGTGCCTGGCTGTCTGGTGCCAGATGGTGCCTTGTCTGTCTGATGGCCAGGGGATTATGTCTCAGTGGTCAAATCTGCCCAGCCTTTTTTTTTCTCCTGCAGTCAGACGTGCACTGCCTGCATTTGGAGGCAAATTGGATTTCTGATAGTGCCAGCTTCCATTTTACAGACTCTTCTGCCTGTGCATGTAGAAAGGGTTTTGTAAGGGTGTATTGTTCCCGATAGCCATAAAGGAAATATTATACTATTGTATTAATTTATAATATTGAAGGATAATTCAAACCATAGTTCGAATGCTCATATTGCAAAACGTTACTTACAGGGAACATGTGAATATATTTGAAAAGGGTATTTCAAATGATAACAAGGCAGTTTTTTAACATGATAATATTGAAAACCGCAGTCCATTCCTTCAGGATTTGGCCGGGTTGTGAAGACCATTGTTTATTGTTGACATTGTCTTGACATTATGTCAAGTAAATCGGCCATGATTTCTGTTCATTTCACCCCCTCTCGCAGTGTACACGCGTTCCAAAATCGGGCAGTTGGCAAGCGCTGTCATCCATTACATTCCAAACGAGTGTTTAGCAGCTTCCATAGCTGTAACTCGGATCTAAGCAAACAACAAAGCGAACACTGCCACCATTTGGCTTCCATTCAAACCAAATGCTTGAACGGAATGACGTTGTCCCACCCTGTAGTGTCCCTGTGTCATGTTATTGTGGGAATAATGTTGATACCTCATTCGTGTTAAAACTTAAATGGATTCCATTCCAAACAAAATGAGACCAACCAAAATGTTAAGCGCATTCGCCAAGTCCAGTTGCTAATTATAACCTCCTTTATTTACCTATTCACCATTTCCTGATTTACCAAGATATGCAACTCCTTTTAAGGAAATGCACGATGGTTGCATTACACTCCAAACACAAACAAGACAAGTTAGCTGGGTCCTCTGTGTCCCCAAAGATTTATAAGGGGTATTGCAATCATGCTAATAAAGATCACATAATCACGAAGAATTGGGAAAATATAGTTCAATCCAAATGAACGAATTGCACCCGGAAATGAAATGAAACCTCAGCCTCAAGAACCAACATGGCTAATCGCGACGTTCCTCGTTTCAGCCGCCCCCGACATCACGGGCCACAAGCGCAGCGAGAACAAGAACGAGGGCCAGCGCGCCATCCTTTACTGCAAGTCGGTGGGCTTCCCCTACCCCAACTGGACCTGGCGCAAGCTGGACAGCGGATCCTTCATGGTACGTCCGTCCTTCTGGAAGGGGAACATGCTATCCACACTGGCCTCGATCTATCGCTGCTAAATAGATGTTCCCTCTTTTATGTAACGCGAGAGGTGTGACTCAGCACACTGTGGTGCAGGTGCCGAGGCAAAAATAAGCATGAAGGGGCTTTCAGCGCCGAGACGCGGTGTGCCGGTTCACAAGTTTGTGTTGTGCGTATCACTACGCCGCTTATGATACATGTTGAACGCTCAAGGGCGTAGATGTGTTCACTTCACAAAGCACTGTATGAGTGTAGAAATTGAGTAGAATAGAAGTTAAGTAGTATGTACAATTTAGTAGCACAGTATGTATTCAGTAATATTTGTTGAGGTGTTTTGTTTCAAGTGTCAAATCAATGCTTGTCCAACACTGGAACGGTGCAGTATAATGATAATAACAATTTTCTCATGTTTAAAGTTTGACTTCTTTAGAAGACAACACAGAGCACTTCTCTAGTAGATTGCAGTAAACTGGAGTCCAGCTGTGTTTATGTCGGAAGCTCAATTGGAAAAACAAATTAAGCAGACACACTTACCATTTGATTCGCTGCATGAAATGTAGGTAAAACTAAGTGGATCAAAAAAATCTCTCTAAAGCTCAATGAAATATTTCTATTTTTTTTTTAATGGGTAATTATTTTAACTAAGACTAATCAACCCTAACCCTTTCTGACACACACACACACACAAACACAAACACACACACACACACTATTGCGCTTCCCAGAGAAACTCCCAGCTGATCTAAGACTTTGCCTCCAGCTCCCTTTGAGCTACCGGCGTTAACCTTCCTCATCATCATCCTCCTCCTCCTCCCAGGAAATTGACAACTCGTCCGGCCGCTTCTCCGTGAGCAATAAGGACAACTACACCGAGCTCCGCATCGACAACCTGGACATCAGCCTGGACCCGGGGGAGTACCAGTGCAACGCCACCAACATGATTGGCACCTCCTCCATCACCTCCATCCTGCGGGTGCGCAGCCACCTGGCCCCCCTGTGGCCCCTGCTGGGGGTCCTGGCCGAGGTCATCATCCTGGTGGTCATCATCGTGGTCTACGAAAAGCGCAAGAAGCCCGACGACATTCAGGATGGTGAGTGATTCATAGGGGTGTTCTTGATGATGACGATGATGATGATGATGACGATGACGATGATGATGATGATGATGATGATGGTGTTCTCTTGCAGACATTACAGCGAAACGTTTAAAGACATAAATGTGAGTCACACAGTGCAAGTATAATGTGTTGCGTAACTGAGGGCGTAACTGGCCCTTCTGGTTCCGAAGCCAGTGGGGTGTGTTGGTTCTGCCGGGCCCCTAGTGAGGCCCCGGGCGATGGAGCTCCGCCTTATGGTGTCCACTGATGTAATCTCCTCCACAGTGGAATGCCGTCTTACCCCCGTCACCTGATACACACGCCCCGCTCTGCACTCAATCATCCGGTCTGACCATGTTGGCTAAACACACACCAAACACACAACGTACACACATACACAGTGGCACATGCACACACACACAGGGAAACAGGGATAAACACACACACACACAGCGATCAACACACACACAGGGACACACAGGTACACACGATGACACATGCAGTGACACACACACACACCACACACAGGGACGCACACCCACACAGGGTCACGCAGTGACACAAGCAGTGACACACACACACACACACACATGGACACACACAGGGACAGACACACACACATGTACGCACCCACGCATGCACACACAGAGGGACAGCGGCATCAGGTCATGCCTCGTAACCTGTTTCATCCATTTAATATTCATCAGACACATGACACCCCACGGTAGCGAGAGGCGGACAGAATTCAATTATTTATGGCTTTCAAGGGACTCGTTGTCCGTCCGTCCGTCCCCCTACAAGTGATCCAAGTGGGACCGCGTTCTGAGTGCGACCAGCCCCGCCAGTAGGCCCTGGGTGCCCCAAGCCTCGCCTCTCAGGCCCCTGGCCGTGTTTTAAATGTATGCACTAGTGATACTTTGATGACCTTTTCTTTTCAAACAGCATTGCAGCGTTGTCACATGATGAGCAGTGGGTAGGAGACACAATGCATCACAGAAGATTTGATTCATTGTAGTCCTCAACGGAATTACTATTGATTTCATGGGCAGCGCCAGTTTGTTGCCAGATTGGTAGACTGGTTTGCTTCGGTTTGGCGGGGGGGGGAGGATCTTCGTTGTGTTTTTCTTCTCAGAAGTGCAGCACATTAGAAAGCATTCTAGCTGTGGTTCTAGGAATAGTAATCAGGTTATGGCTTTGGGTGTTGACATTTTTTTTAACAGATTACTATATTATTTCCCATCCTCCCCCCTTCCCAAATCGCATAACCCAAAACTCATTTTTGTGGTAAGTGAAAGATTGTGCATGCCTCGTGAATTTCTTAACAAGCCTTCAGTGTCATCTTCTGCTCTCAACTGACTGCATTACATCATAATCCATAGAACTGCTTTTAGCGCCTCAGAAAACAGATCCCACACTTAAATTCCCTTACATTAGTGTTTACATATTTAGATAAAATGCAGAACACACGTTTATTCCAGACCTGGATACATTAGCGGCTTCTCCAATGTTTCTACATCCTCTCAACATGGTAGCATGCTCATTCTTATAAGCCGCAAGTATTTTGCTTTTACCAACTTCCGTATTGATTCACTATATCTATGGTGACTTTTGTAAGAGCGTCGTCGTCGATACAAACGGCTGATCGCTTTGTGAGCAATGAGTGTCTGTGCATGAGAAAGAAAAACGACTTCTAAACGTCTACACCTTCTTCTGCCTGCCCTGAGCCTAATTGTGCATAACATGCTGATTGGTTTCTGACTTGTGCTTTTTGTGCTGGTTTTCCACTCATCCGCGGCGCTTGTGTGTGACTTCATGCCAGTTTAATGGTGTCTTCATACACAAGGCCTGTTCACTGTACAGCCTCTTCCTTTGAACATTGTCCTCCCATGAGCATGAAGGCAACCTCTGAGTGACGGAGGGCATTGAGCCCAGGTGTGCGCTGTTACAGCCCCTGCTGTAGCATGCTGCCGTGTGTCATGCTTGAGCTAAAGTACAGAAATAAGGAGTAAATTCATGCATACATTGTTTTTGTTTTTCATTATAATTATTATTTATATATTCATTGAGTTGTTTATTTTGACGTTTGATTATTTATGATTATTCTAGTTGTTTCTTTTGGTAACTCTTCTATATCCCCTTTTCTGTTTGTATGTGTGGTCTTCATTTCTCCCTGTGTTCCCTTGTTGCTTCAGATGACGAACCAGCCGGGCCAATGTAAGTGGAACCAAACAGTAATAACCTGCTTTTAATATTTTTGGTCCGTGACGGTTTATTTCTGTCGCAGTTTGAATTGCTCTTACGTTCCATCTGTAGTTTGGTCAAGCAGCAATAATGTATTTATTTCATTACTTTTTTTTCTCTAAATTGTGTTGAAAGAAGTTACAACCGTTAGCCCGAGACAGAGTCATTACCCAGAGTATTTTTTTCTGCTCAGTTTATCAGCGACCAATAGAACCCACTTTCGGTGTTTACGGATTGTTGAAATGCGTATCGATGGCTTCTGGTTTCAGGAAAACAAACTCCACCAACAACCACAAAGACAAGAATCTCCGTCAGAGGAACACTAACTGAGCCGAATGTCCCCCAAGTAAGGCTCTCAAACCTCCCATTGCACCGAGACACATAAACCCCACACCCCGCCTGACATGAACCGGCCCCGGGTGCCGGTTCACCGTCGGTTGTGGTTGAAAGCTTGGCTGGTGATGTCGATGTAACACTATACTAACGTTACTTTCTCTCGTCTCCTGTTTTCTTTACAGATATTATAAAATATGTATTGACCACATGAAGGTAAACAAGATGAAAGTGCATAGGATTTTTAAGTTAATAATAAATATCTGCCATTAAAGTATGGATGTGTGTGGGGGGGGGGGGGGGAGATTAAATGGCTGTACTTTACAAGGCATGCCTTATGAGTTTATTGAGTGAGGGGGGGGCCTACTTTGTCATGACATTGTTCATGTTCACTCCATGGTTGCTGCATGCCGTTGTTGATGTTTATTTATAGAGTTTTCTTCAGGTTTGCTTTTCTGTCACCCTTTTATTTTCTTCATTTTTTTTTTTTGGACCAGTCCTAAAGGAATAATGCATGCAAGATTTGGACCTTCTGTTTGATACAGAAAAGGCTTTTTCTTATTTATTTATTTTTTCGAGAGTGGCTCATTTAAGATAATCTGTACCGGGCAACGTAGAGGAAGGTCAGCTCGGACCGCGTGAGAACACGAGGCCACCGTAACTTGGTATGACAGCTGTGTACAGTTTTATCATTTCACTGCATACCATTTTATAAACTTCTAAGCTACCTGTTTCATTTTATCATACGATTGTTACCTTTACATTTTAAGGGCTTTGCATTGTCCCTCTGACCATCGTTTGTTTTACTTCATGAACACACTGTATGTATTAAATCACTATAACTATGTTGGCGGTTAATATGAAAAGTATGCAGGTAATGCACTTAAATGTTGAGAATAGTAGAAAACAGTATAAACTTAAGAAAATCTGTACTCATATCATGCAAACATATTGAGTTTTTTAAATCATGTGTATTGTATAGCATGGCGATTATCCTATGCAATTAGGGCTCATATCAATATATATTATAAATGACATTGCAGCTTTTAATTATCCGTGATAAAGCTTTAAACTAGTTAGATAGAGCGTCGCCGACATACTTCACGGCTGCATGACTTCTCTTTAGCTATAAGGAAAGAGTTTTAAGAGGACCCGTGTCAGGGCTGGCAAATGTAAATCATTCCCGAGATCTCATTTTTAAAAATAAAACATGAAAAAATATATTGTGTCATGCATTCTCAATGTGTGTGTATATATGGGTGATGTTGTTTTGAACGTTGATATGAACATTTACTACACTCTGCACACTGGGAAACGAAAACAAGAGCTGTCTGTTCCCCATTAAAGTAGTATTGAGTACTAACCTTTAGTTTGTTATATGTGGAAACGGCGCCCCCTAGGCCAAACATGTATAATTGAACATGCATATTTTGCTAAGCAAAGGGGAAACCATTTTGTTTATCGATATCCAAATTTCTAGGGAAATAGAGAAAGTGAAATCGAGTCTCTGAGCAATAATATTATCTAATAGCTAGTCAGCTATAGAACAAACATTGATCATACATCTTGTTCATATTAATTGTGATTGTGGTGAAAGTATCTCGCAATTAGGCTTCTCTAGTGTAATTGCTTTTCTAAATTGCAGATAAGCCAATTTAAAATTGTTGAACATTTGATGTAAAAGAACTAAAATTATTATTGTTATGGTACTCGGGTGAAGAGAATAGTCATATTATACTCTGCATTTATCAATTTATCAATTAGCAAACCTAAACAGTGTATACTTACGATTAAGTGAGGGCATTAGATGTTAATATGAAGCAAAACAAAAGTTTACACAACAATTCTCAAAAGACTCAGCAGACAAATTTAAACAATCAGAGACAAAGATATTCCAGGCCTTTTCAATTATTCAACTATTATACCATATATATTATACAATTATAACAAATTAAAATGTTATTTTTGCATTTTTTTGGTTTAAATCTCCTCAATAACGCATTGGTTGGCATATTAGGAACATAAGTACTAACACCAAATCAGTAGACCATCAGCATTATATGCTGCAGGTGGTAGACCTTTACGCTAACGCAATCATTTGCTGTTATTTACCACTAGAGGTCACTATTTAGGCCTCGCTTAGACATGTTCTTTTTCTGTAAAGTGTCTCAAAGAGGCGATGTAGGTTATACATTTGGATGTGATGCATGGTAAGTAACCGATAGGCCAGGATGAAGTGTAAACAAAGAATTGAAACAGTGAATTGCATTATGCATAGCATGCAAACCTGACTTGTCTTCTTATAATCGGTTTTAGTGTAGGCTTAGGCCAACATTTGGTGATTCAATTATGCAAAATAAAACATATATGCTGTATATGTATGCATGTATGTTTATATATATGTATGATTATATATATATAGATAAACGTGTGTGTATGTGTGTATAAATAAAGGAAGTTAAGGCATGATTAATTTGGAAATATATTTCTAAATAAATATCCATGTATCATTCAGATCTACTAATACCCACGTGACATCTAGAAAATATCCGTATAACATAGATCTAAGCCTACAGATATCCATAAAACATATGGATTGCTATATATCCATATATCAGACACCATTTAGGTCTATACAGAACGAAAGGTATTTTTATGGCTGATTACCATGGATGAAAGTATTGTTTTATAGGCTATAATTGTTCAATCATTATTGGCCATTAGAACATGCATATCATTGTCATGCACCTTGTTATGACAATGATATGCATGAGTGATAAAATAATCGTTTGAAATGTGGGCAAGCAGCCTATAGGCCTACTTGATAAACCTGTGTCTTAGCATACTGTTTATTTGTACCTGAACACTTCACTTAGGCATGTGTGGGCTTTCTTGGTCTAATCCAAATGATTTCCAAACGTCTCTGATAAACTACCCTGACTACATTGACTAGCCAGATCATCGGACACACCAGTATGCCTGCATGAGCTGTTATGTGACAGCTGATGTCGGACAACAATTAAAGCATAGTTTCTAAAGATCTAGACCTCATCCTTGAAGCATCCTCTCAGACAGCCAGGTGATGTGCGCGGACGTCTCCTATGGCAACCCGATGGACGAGAGCTGCTGATATTCAAGTTATTCTCTGGAGGAGCAACCACGGTGATGAAAGCAGCGTTGTTTGAATGCCGATACCAGCGTGTGTCTTTGTGTGTGTGTGTGTGTGTGTGTGTGTGTGTGTGTGTGTGTGTGTGTGTGTGTGTGTGTGTGTGTGTGTGTGTGTGTGTCTCTGTGTGTGATTTTGTACGTGCGTGATTGTGTACGTGCGTGATTGTGTGTGAGTGACAGTGCTGATGACAGCTCTCAGCTCTGGTATTTGTGCGGGTTAGGAGAGGGGTGGGAAGGGGGGGCGGGGGGGATCATGCTTTGTCATTGAAGTCCCACTTCAGCACGTCCGATGCTCAGCATGCTGCATCCCGATGCGCTCGCACGCGGTTCGGACTATACACCTGCTGCTGGATTAACATGCGTTCCCACTGCCGCCGTGTCCAGCACTACATGACCACCGTTCAAGATTCAAGCAGCCCAGCGTGCACTGGAGGACACATCTGCACGTCTGAACTATTTTTAGGATAGACAGAGGGGTGGAAGTGTCCAGGAATATTCGACCTGTCCTGCGGATGCGCCGTCACTGTTTGGTGCCTCAGTGCTCCCAGACTCAATTCATGATCGATCACTGTGTCTTCACAGGTTCTCCTTAGGGTCGCTCGTGTCCGTGGTGGCAGAGATGGAGAAATTTCAGAATTCCATGCGCAAACGGCTTTATAGCTTGCCGCAAAATATTGGGCAAAAGCCCTGCGTGGTGTACGAAGGAGACAACGGCGACAAGGACATGAAGAGGAAAAGTATTGGTCTGAGACACATGCCCTCTCGGTCTCCCGCAAGCAGTTGCAAAAGCAACCAAGAGACCACAAGTGTAGACATGGAGACAGACGTCAGTGTGAGGGCCAACCTGAATGGAGACTGTCGCTTTTTCAGAGCGAGCATCTCTTCAATCTCTGGACGACACCCCCTCGGACCCGATCCGGCGGAGCACCGGCGCCTCATCCCAGAAGCAGACGCCAGCATCACCGAGGGCTTACCGGGGGAGCACGGCCCCTGGACCCATGGGCAAGAGGCATTGGGGGACCCGGTTGCAACGCCGGGTTCGTCGTCTGTATTTGACCAGACGTGTTTCATCAAGTTGGAGGGGTCCGAGCAAAACATCGCCGCCGAGGACGAAAGGTTGTACCAAGCCGGCTTCATGCACCGGCAGTTCGGAGCGATGCTCCAACCGGGAGTCAACAAGTTCTCCCTGCGCATGTTGGGGAGCGAGCGGGCCGTGGAGCACGAGAGAGAACGCGTAAAGTCTGCTGGGTTCTGGATAATCCACCCCTACAGTGATTTTAGGTAATTGGTAAAGAATCATATGCAAATATAGTGCAGTACATTCGCTGACATCAAATCTGTTAACAGGTGTCAGGGATGCAGAATTATTGCCAATTGGTTTTATTGCCTTAAAAAATATTCAGTGTGACTTCTTTAATTTGACCATGGTAAAGAATCTGCCCTGCTCTTAGTCACATTTAGAGCCAAGCTATAGCATTTCCTTTCCATGACGAGTTTTGTTTGTTTGTGTGTGTCTGTGTTTGTGTGTGTGTGTCTGTCTGTGTGTGTGTGTGTGTTTGTGTGTGTGTGTGTGTGTGTACATTTGTGTATTTTAGTGTGCATGTGTTTCCATTGTGTAATTGAGCATGATTCATTGTGATATTGAATGAGTGTGATATCCGCCTGTGTGTGTGGGTCTGTATGTCTATGACTGTTTCCATTTGTGTGTGTGTGTGTGTGTGTGTGCGTGTGTGTGTATATATGTGTGTTTTAAATTGCATGTGTGTCCATTGTGGTATTGAGCATAATTCATAGTGATATTGAGAGTGAGTGTGATATCTGCCTGTGTGTGGCTCTGTATGTGTAGACATGTGTCCATGATTGTGTGTGTGTGTGTGTGTGTGTTTGTGTGTGTGTGCGTCTCTGCTGTGCTGTGCCCGTCACTATGCGTGCATATGCATTGCTCTACAATCTCCCATGATCTGCATTTCGTCGCATGCTGCACAGAATCCCATTGCATGTTTTTTTTCGTTTCATTTTTCATGAGTGCCATGAAGGGATTTTTCATAACATTTAACCTTGAGGCCATCCTCATCATCATCCTCCTCATCAGCGTCTTCATCATCATCATCATCAGCAGCAGCATCATCATCATCATCTTATTCATCACCATCTTCAGCATCATCATCATCATCAGCAGCTTCATCATCATCAGCAGCATGATCACCGTCATCATGTACCGCTGGCCAGTCGTACATGCAGATGTGTGTCACCACCTGCACAGTTGTCAGTGCACTCATCTGAATGAGACTTTTGATCATTGTGCGACTGCCCAGGATTACAGTGGGAGACCAGAGGGGGGGGGGGGGGGTAATCAAAAGAGGGTAGCATGAACATCGGAGATATTAGAGCCCAACATCATTGCAGATTATTAGGCCGCAATTAGTCTAATGGAGCAGAGATGGTGTGGGGTGGGGGTGGGGGGAATGCAGAAAACACACAGACACACACGCACACACACACACACACACACAGAAGAGGGAGAGAGAGGGATAGAGAAAGAAAGAGAGAGAGAGAGAGAGAGAGAGAGAGAGAGAGAAAGGCGAGAGAGAAAGTGAGGGATTGAAATGAAAACGAGAAATCAGGACGTCCAGCTGACCAGATGTTGAGTGTGTGCGTGTGCGCGCCCGCATGTGTGAGTGTGTGGTGTCATTACTTTACCTAGTTTCAGGTCAGGCTTCACAGCTGAGACCCCAAATGTCTTTATCCCGGGGGTTTGTTAAGTGCTGGCTTATCAACATTATGAATTTGTTTTATTTCACATGCATGCATGTATATTTTTTAATACACCTTAATATGTATGATATATGAGGAGAGCATTGTAATGTAACAGCATTCATTCATTTGTGGGCAACCACTGTCCATTGTTAAGTGGTCCCTTGCCTGCAGCCAGCACCAGTCGCAGCGCTCCGCTGGCACACTAATGCAAACATTGTTAATGTGATTGCTGGTCAGCTGGGCCTGTCCAGGTGTGTGGTAAGCCACTGAGCCGACTGCAGGCTGTCGTGCTCTGACTGCTCTCTGGCAGCCCCAGTTAAGTATCTCTTGTACAAATGTGATCCCTTTTTCAGCTGTCCTGATTGATCTAAGCTCCTTTTCCCCAGTTTTAAGCCTTTTTGTTTTCACTTCACTTGTTTTAAACGGCCTTCTCTGGCTGCGCGCCCGTACACTTGGAACATTGAAACGCACTCTGTTCTTCAGTAGCACATAACAATCGGTGGTTCTGCAGCGACTGGTCCATCTACAGACACCTACGTCTGGATGTCTTGCTCAGTGCAACCAGTGCTCCTGCGTACGGCAACAGCGGCAGGTCCCACTGATGCTGCTGAGCTTGATCCGGCCTTAGTCCGCACAGTGATGAGTGGCTGCTACAAAAGAGCAGGACAATGCGTGCTGTCAGCGGGTGTCCCCGCATGCAGGGCAGACTGCCTGGGACATCAGTATAATGCACCCTCTGGCCCCTCGCGGAGCTCCAGCTGTTCCCGTGTGTGCCGTTGGGCACGGTGACGTGGGCGGGGCGGGGGTAATGCCGCTAACTACCCAACATCTGGCCGATGCCGGGCTGACTCTTGGAGATAACACGGGTTCCCGAGGGAGATAACAGTAGATTTAGCCAAAGAAGGGATGTGCAATTAGGACCAGTGTGTCACCACAGAGACAACGGGTCGGATGAACGAGAGGCAGGACTCCAAATGCTTTGTTTGGCAGTGGACAACAGAAAGCTGATTAGCGCTAATGGAGGCCTCCACTGATGGGAGGGGGGGGGGGGGGGGGGGGGGGGGGGGGGGGGGGGGGGGGCAATCCACATTAAATGAAGTTTTAATGTGGTGGTTTGAACATCGAGGTCCGCATTCTAAATGAGTGCTTGACGCTTTTAATTCTTAACTCTCGGTTGTTTTATGTCTCAGCGCAGGGAATAAAGTCCAATAAAATTTGAATCACTCTGCGTTATAGTACACTAGTACATTGTCAGCACAAATGTGGTTAAGGTGTGTGTGTCGACACGGTTGCTATCGAATTACAGTGAACCAGATTCAGTGAAACCCTCTGATAGGTCAGTATCTTGTCTGTTTACCGCTATCACTGTGGCTCTGGTTAAATAATAGAACTAATAACAGCTCACGGCCGAACGCAAAGGCATGCACTCAATCGAATTAGCTTTCACTGGGGCTGTCAAATTACATTTTAGATGCCTTCTGATGAATGCATTGATTCATATATTGTTGGCGTGCAGGATCAATGCCATTCAACACCTTAAGTGATGAACGGTTCGGATCATGATTGCACGGCTGTAGTGAAATGCATGCTTTTATGAAGGCACACATTTTGCAGTCAAGCTCTTCCATATCTGTTACAGAATATGAAAACAACAGCTCTCCATGAGACAAGTTCAGCATGATAATGAACCTGTTGGCTACAGAGTATATGAATGATTGTACCCCTTTTGGTTAATCTTCATGCCTTCTATCTCAGCGATTATTAATAAGGCCAATGCTAATAAACAAAGGCTCTCAATGTTTGCGACGGGAATAGACGACATCTGGTCACCAAATACTGTTGAGTCGTCTCAAGGCGTGAAGTTTTGTGTTTTATCACATTGTGTTTATTTGTGTGCACCACGCGACTGACTACCAAACATGCCAACAATACTTCGATTAATAACGCCTCTTCTTCTTCATTTTAACTCTGTGTCTACGGATGATTCGGATGGTATCAAGCCGATCACTTAAGATCACTTATCACGCCGAATATTTTACAGCAAAGTACAGCAAGTACTGCTTTTACAGCAAGTACAAAAATGTGTAAGATAGAGAAAGAGGGAAACCATGCCGCATCGTGTTCAGAGTGCGTGTCCCTCTGTGTTGCAGGTTCTACTGGGACCTGATCATGCTGCTGCTGATGGTGGGCAACCTGATCATCATCCCCGTGGGCATCACCTTCTTCAAGGACGAGCACACGCCCCCCTGGATCGTCTTCAACGTGGTGTCGGACACCTTCTTCCTCCTGGACCTGGTGCTCAACTTCCGCACGGGCATCGTGAAGGAGGACAACACGGAGATCATCCTGGACCCGCAGAAGATCAAGATCAAGTACCTGAAGAGCTGGTTCGTGGTGGACTTCGTCTCCTCCATCCCCGTCGACTACATCTTCCTCATCGTGGAGACGCGCATCGACTCGGACTTCTACAAGACGGCCCGGGCGCTGCGGATCGTCCGCTTCACCAAGATCCTTAGCCTGCTGCGGCTGCTGCGCCTCTCCAGGCTCATCCGCTACATCCACCAGTGGGAGGAGGTGAGGGGTGCCTGGGCCTGGGCGTCACGGGGTAGCTCGCCGTTTAGTCGGCCCTTGGGGTTCTGTTAAACAGTGACAGCTCTCGTTGTCTCGCCCCAAGATGAATAGCTCAACAACCGTGCCTTTTAACAGGGAACACTGAATCCTGTATGAGAGTATTATGCCGCTGTGTACTGTTACAGGGAAGCGGACGCTTTTATCTGAGGCGCCTTACAGTTCATTCAGATACATGTCAATGAAGGGGCAGAGCAGGCTTAAAGTATAGGCACAAGGAGGACCTGTAGAGGTAAGCTATAGCTATAATCTTTGCTATCCCATTCGCCCTATCCCTTTTATACGACTATTGCTATGCAAGTTCAGGAAAGAGAGAAATGCACCACTGAGAGTAAAGGTGGGAGTAAGGATTCCCCATTCAATGGAACTAGTCACATGACAGTTCTATTATATTGTACTGTCTGTCTCATATCTCTCTCCAGCTCCCCCCCCCCCCCCCAACCCCGCCTCCCTCCCTTTATGGTCTTTCTATAGGGTCTCTCTAATCAAATGCAAGCAGGGCGGCCATTAGTGATGATTGCAGATGATTATATAACATCTGCGACATAGCACAGAAGATGAACACGATTTGTTTAATCTTGCGTCGCTACATGCTGCTCTGATTTGTCGTACGGTTGGTATTAATCTTGCATTCATCCGTATGGTCTGTGACTGTGTCCCAGGTGTTTCACATGACCTACGACCTAGCCAGCGCCATGGTGCGCATCATGAACCTGATCGGGATGATGCTGCTGCTGTGCCACTGGGACGGCTGCCTCCAGTTCCTGGTGCCCATGCTGCAGGACTTCCCCGCCGACTGCTGGGTCACCAGAAACAAGATGGTGGTCAGTGTGGATGGTCACGAGATGGCCGACTCCTGAACATGTAGTGGTTACAGCAACAGCCCTCTTCTTATGACGCACTACGACACTGGCGATGCAGTTCTTTGCTATAAGCCTCTTGTGTAAACTAACAGGGTTGCAGGAGTGTTTCAGAAACAATCAGGATCACCAAGGAAACCAATGAAACAATTAATTTGCCCATATATCATACAATATCAGGCAATTGCAATTAAAGTGGGGTTACCACAACCGACGAGCTCAACTAAAGTGACCAATTTTCGGAGCACAATTTGAAAGCATCCAAATGTTAATCTCAAGCTTTGGTTGTAATACAATACAAGCAGTGCTTTAAAGCAGTGCTTTTCAGCTTAGTGGCGTTAAGAGAACAAACATTCACATTCAGTCACTTTTGTCCTGTTGGAAAAGTAGCATTAGCGCAAAGACGACCAGAGCCTTACTCTCCTCCTGTCCGTACCCTCTCCCCGCCCCACCCCGCCCCCTCTGTCCGCAGAACGATACGTGGGGGCAGCAGTACTCGTACGCCTTGTTCAAGGCCATGAGCCACATGCTGTGCATCGGCTACGGTCTCTACCCCCCCATAGGCATGGCCGACGTGTGGCTCACCATCCTCAGCATGATCGTGGGCGCCACCTGCTTCGCCATGTTCGTGGGGCACGCCACCGCGCTAATTCAGTCCCTGGACTCATCGCGGCGTCAGTACCAGGAGAAGGTAAGCCTCTGGGTTATGCCGTGTGGAAAACATGGCCAATCAATATCCGACATCTAATCCTTGTTGGATGTCACAGTGAGATTCTTTCAAGTCACCAGGAAGACTTTATTATTAAAATGTCTCGACCGTGTTATATCCCTCACTCACATTATATATAAGTTGATACTTGTTTCATAGTTCAATAAATAAAAGACAGTGACTCAACAAATGAGTATGTTTGTTGAGACCTCTGTTAGGACCTCAAACACAATGATTAGCCATTTATTATTTTTTAATTATCTAGTTATTCAGATGTGTCCAACAGTTGTCTGGAGATAAGCCACTTTTTATGGAGGTTTTCTGGGAAATAAATCAACTTTATTTCTGCCAAATAGGAACGATAAACATTCAGCCAATATCCAAATGCAATCCAAACTTCGACTGGATTTCCATAGCGATATACACAGGTGTTCCTTTGGCTGTCACTCATGCCATTAATTATGGGTCTATTAATGTGCATGAATCTGTGCGCACCTTCCGTTACACCAATATGAAATAGGTCCAATTTGGGTAAATGAGACATGAATTTAAATGAGGCAGGCTGTGGGATGCCTGTAAACAAGGACAGAGATGTAAAGAGTCTTAGTAAGGAAGGAAGGTAGAGCAAGAGGAATACTAAGACAATGGTACCCAACCTTGGGGACAGGGCCCATTTGGGGTCCCCTTATATTCTTATGGGGTTGCATAAGTTTACTCACATGAACTAGATTTTGAATCTCCATTTTAGCAAACCATTTTTTTTGGTTTCGCCAGAACATTAATATTAACGTCATGTGTTGATCCAGCAAAAATCGAATTGGGTCACAGGCCAAAAAAGGTGACAGTGAGGGAACCACAGCTGTTAGGTCTTTACTGACCCGATGTGAGGCTGATGAACGCGGTGGTTAAAGCCGTCTGCCAGCCACTACCAGGCCTACATACTGTGTTCAAATGTCACCGGAGCACACACCTAAACTGGGCTGGGATTCAAGATGTTTGCAGTTGGGTATACTTTCACTAACACAGAAATCAAGTAGACTTTCAGTGAAAGTCTTTCACTTATAAAGATATCAAGTAGACTTTCACTAACACAGAAATCAAGCAGTTTATACTAATTCAGAAATCAAATAGACTTTCACTCATACAGAAATCAGGTGGATTTCACTAATATAACAGATCTCTTCCTTTCTCTCATTCTTTGTTTCCTTTAATCTTCTTTTCTTCTTTTTTCAGATTCTCAATTAGCATTTATTCCTCAATATTAATTCAAACATTATTTATAAAGATATATAAGATATATAATTATATCAAAAATATTTTTTAAACAAATATGAATACAAATATTCATTATTATCAATGAATTCATTCATTGTCAATTTATATTATTATTTATGTATATATTTATGTATGTTTTTGCTGTTGGTAAAATAACCATCAACAAAAATCATTTCAAACCACGTGTTGTTGTGCTTCAGTACAAACAGGTGGAGCAGTACATGTCCTTCCACAAGCTTCCCGCCGGCATGCGACAGAGGATCCACGACTACTACGAACACCGCTACCAGGGCAAGATGTTCGACGAGGAGAGCATCCTGGAGGAGCTGAACGAGCCACTGCGAGAGGTCCGATGTCATCCATCCATCCACATCCTCATCTTCTTCATCATCACATCATCGAGTTGTTTGGACAATTGTATCCTAGGAGACTGACAGTCAATTCAGACCCATGACATTAAGGAGCAGGTAGGCCATCTTTGATCAAGAAGGCCAACAGGTAGGCTGCAGAGATTTGTGATCAACCCCAGTGTGTATTGGGCAAGGAGGCGAGCTCGCTAGGTGTCGCAACACTCTTGGATAGGAATAACCTGATCTTATGTTAACATTCGACTTAACTAGTCTGTCCCCACATTAACCGGGTCTGTCTCTGCAGGAGATCATTAACTTCAATTGCCGGAAGCTGGTGGCGTCCATGCCTCTCTTCGCCAACGCTGACCCCAACTTTGTGACGTCGATGCTGACCAAGCTCCGCTTTGAGGTGTTCCAGCCCGCCGACTACATCATCAGGGAGGGCACCATTGGCCAGAAGATGTACTTCATCCAGCACGGGGTGGTCAGCGTCCTCACCAAGAACAGCAAGGACACCAAGCTGTCCGATGGCTCCTACTTCGGAGGTATTTGACTTGTCTTTGTCTGGCCTGACTCTGCAAGAGTTGCAATCCCGGTTATCTTTGAGCTAGGGATTTGATCCATGGGGTCTTGCATGGCCTGCGAACAGGGGATAGGATTCCCAAAGCTTGCAAGGGGACTTTCCTCCCATAACATAAGCCATTGATTCGGCAGATTAACTTCTGTCGGACTGTGGGAAAACAGCGGCCATCATCTCCTTAAAAGCGGGATTTAGTGCAGAGTGAAGCTTTGTGAAGTCTCTCTCCTCCATTTGGGTTCAGAATGTTAACACTGTGCATTTAAGCTATTCTTCACAGGCAAGTTGTCACACAGTATTGAACAAAAAAAACATACAGTTTAAATGTACAGCATTGGTGAACGTAAATGGAAAAAGAGAAAGCTAATTTTGGCTTTATCCTTACTCTTTAATACATCTGTCCTTGGAAATGTGTCCGCGTTTCAAAATGGAGCAGTCTTCCATTAGTTATTTATTTATTTTCTGAGCTGGCTGGACAGATGAGGTCAGGACAAACTGTAAGCTGTTAAAATTGTATTAAGTGCTCCATCTGCGAAGTTCAGGAGCAATGGCAAACGACGATGAAAAGTTAACACCAAAAAGTTTTTTTTGTGAAAAGCACTGACGACAATCTAACACGCTTTGCCTCGCATTCACCGCTTCCGAAGTATGAATAGGTGATAAGGCATACCGACAAAATATCGAGAGAGAACATTCAGTATGGAGAATGTCATCTCATTCACTATTTTACCATTAAAGATAACCCTTCCTCAATGCAGAGATCTGCCTGCTGACTCGAGGCAGAAGAACAGCCAGCGTGCGAGCCGATAACTACTGCCGCCTGTACTCCCTGTCCGTGGACAACTTCAACGAGGTCCTGGAGGAGTACCCCATGATGAGGAGGGCCTTTGAAACCGTGGCTCTCGACCGCCTAGACCGCATCGGTAAGATCTCAGCGATAACATCACAAAGCTTAGCAGCTGACACTGCTGATCCTTTGTGGCGATAATGCCTCCCAACAGGCCTGAATGCAACCAAGCTAGTAATACCTCATGGTATTTAAAATAAAGCCCAGTTTAAAAAACGTGTCATTATTTTCTCTTTCCACAGGTAAGAGAAACTCTGTGCTTCAATCCAAAGTCCTGCACCACCAGAGCGCAGGCACCCTCAACCTGCAGGAGAACGAGATCATCCAGAGGATCGTCCAGCACGACCGAGACATGGCCCAGTGCACCCAGCTCATCCAGAAGGCAGCCGCCGCTGCCCAGAGCCTCAGCACCCTCCCGGCCTCCCCCTCCCCCACCTCCGTGATCTGGGCCCCGCTGCTCCAAGCCCCCCTGCAGGCTGCAGCGGCCACTACCCCCCTGGCACTGGCGTTGGCCCACCATCCCCAGCTGCCCCCCATCGTGTTCCACCACCCCGTTCTGCAGGGCTGCGGCTCCTTCGGGGACCCCTCGGGACCTCCCAGGAGGTACCTCACCGGCGCCAATGTGGCCGGTGCCGCTGTGGTCTCTGGGTCACCCACCAGGGTGAGTGCCTCGGTCCTGGCCTCCCTCGGGGTGCAGAATCTCTCCGCGGTGGCCCCCACGTCGCCCACACTCCCCTCTCGGCCCGCTTACACGTCCGGATCTCAGGCCTTTACCCCTCTATCGTCACCTCTACCTCAGTCCATCCACCAGACCTATCCCCACCACCCTCCTGCCCCTCAGTGCAGCATGCCCTCAGCCTTCCCCATCAGCCAGGCGTCCCTGACGTCCATCTCCTGCACCGCTCAGCTTCACCCCCATCCCCGGCCCTCGGATTCCTTCCACCTGCACGGCCCACCAGGGAGGCTGCCGGGGAGATTCCCCGCCCCCTCGACCTCCATCGTGACCCCGCTGATCTCCGGCCCTGTCAGCCCCGTCCTGGGCCAGATGCAGCACAGCTCTCGCCACCAGCAGAGCTACCACGCCAGCACTCCCCAGACGGCCGCCTGTCACGAGAGGGCGGCCAGCAGCACGTCCAGTGGTCTGAGCGTCTCTCCCTTCCCCATCGTCACCAACGTGCAGCACGCCGCAGGTGGACACTGGGTGGCGGCAGAGCCACCGTTGGCCGGATCTGGGAATGTGTACGGGGCCTCTGCTTTGCTGACGCACCAGGGTCTGACGGGCCTCCAGTCGGCCTTCCTGCCCCAGGTTCTCCCGGAGCACTCGGCCCTCGCCTCGCTGGCCCAGTACGGCTCTAAGGAGGGATCCCCCTGCTGCACGCCACCGGTCCCCAGTCCCAGCATCCAGAGCCCCGTGAGGGCGAGGAACGGGCCCCCGGCGGACTCCCCCTCCAGCCCCGCCAGCTCCTACGGCCCCCTGTTGACTCCTCAGACCTTATCCCCCCCCTGGGTGGCCAGCGGCCCCAGAGAGAGGCCAGAGTCCACTCTGGTGGATCTCCACAGCCAGGAGATAAAGACCATCTCGGGCTCATACCAGGGGGCTGTCGGAACGAGCTCTTTTGCCGACGTTTCCGGGGGTCCGTCGTACATTACCTTCTCTACATCAGCAACAGCCAGCAATAAAGCTCAGTTCAGCGGTCAGGCGAGCCCCGTGTGTGGAGCTCTCTTGGAGCAAGGGGCCGAGCCACACAACCAGTACCTGGGGGTCCACCGGTCGCCCGAACGCACGTCACCCTCAGAGACCATAGAAATAGAACACACACATTCAAAACTGCCCTCCAACTTGTGACGTTGAAACGCACCCTCCCGTGTCGTGGTGAGATGTTTTGTTCAACTGTTTTTCGAGTTTTGTTTTTAAGGACGTGGCGGTATGTGGGATGTGAGCTATATTACAAAGCAACGTTGTTCTTTTTTTCTATACAGAGTGGTCGGACAGAGGAAATTAATGGACAATGCTGGGTATTTTTCTACAGGATATTGTTACTTTGAATATGGTAATAAGGTATATAAATCGAATCCCTCATGAAATAATGTATTGACTCATAGCCAGCTAATGTTGTATGTTATTTGTTAAAAATGCTCTTGTATGATTATTTTTTTGGTGTAACCTTTGAGCTACGGTGTTTTATTTAGGGATGATCAGGAATCCCTGCTTTCCTTCCTCTGTCCTCTCATGTGGTGTGAATGGAGGTTCAAAGAGAAACAGACTTTTGTGCGCCTCTGCTCCACAACTTCAGAGCTCACCCACTGCGACTCTGTTGGCGATGGTATGTCTTCCAACGTATTGACTGCAATAGCTGTGACGCAAATGCTTTGGTAGCGCATTCACTTTTCAAAGACCAACGGCATTGAAGTTTTGAATGTCACTTATTGTCGACAGATGGTTATGCACTTTAAAAGAGAAGAGAAGTGGTATCTAAGGATGTGTTAGAGAGGTGATGGTGGGTGTATTTCCGGTTGGGTTAATAGATAGAGATGATATGACAGAAGATGTATTATAGAGGCTTGATGATAGAGGAAGTGTGAGAGAGAATGAATGACAGAGGCTGAATGATAGAGGCTGTATGATAGAGGCTGTATGATAGAGGCTGTATGATAGAGGCTGATGGTACAGGCTGTATGATAGAGGCTGTATGATAGAGGCTGATGGTAGAGGCTGTATGATAGAGGCTGTATGATAGAGGCTGTATGTTAGAGGCTGTATGATAGAGGCTGTATGATAGAGGCTGATGGTAGAGGCTGTATGATAGAGGCTGATGGTAGAGGCTGTATGATAGAGGCTGTATGATAGAGGCTGTATGATAGAGACTGATGGTAGAGGCTGTATGATAGAGGCTGTATGATAGAGGCTGTATGATAGAGGCTGATGGTAGAGGCTGTATGATAGAGGCTGTATGATAGAGGCTGAATGATATGAGGTTGTAGGTTGATGGCAGGGAGGTCACTTGCACACGTCACCTTGTCGTCGGGCTGAAGTGCTCTCTCTCTCGCTGTGGCGTGGGAGATTACTCCATAACTGTTACTAGGTAATGTCCCGGTGGAAAACGAAGGAATAGAATATATATGCCTGAACCAAAGCTTGGTGTCCAGTGAGCACTGTATGCAATAATCAGCATATTTATGTTTTGGGTTGTTTTTTCGAATTAAAAATATGTTATACTGTGAAATTAAGCACATTTCCTTTTAAGAGGGAAATTGTAGAGGGGTCGGTGCGGGAGGAATGGAGGAAAGAAACCGTCCGGTTGCTGCCAGCTCTTTGCACTGTGATTGATCTGAATGGTTTCTCGCACCAATCTAAAGGGCTAGTGTTGGTGACTTAGTGACGTAGCGCTCATGAGAAAGGCCCCTCTATGAATCATCCTGCTGCATATTTGTATAATATTGTTTTCATCTTACAAAGTTGAAATCTGTAAAAAACAAAAAAAAACGCCTGGCAAGATATGTTGAGTCTATACTCTGATAGCTTTTTTTTACTTTGATTACTATTTTTCTCAAGGAGTCCCGCTTTCCCAAAAAACTGCACACATCCTTAACACCTTTATTCTAGATCTTTAATTCCATGTCGTTAACATTGCGTCTGTTCCGGCGCCGCTGATTGACTTAAGGAACCGCCATCAGTTGGTCAAAAGGTCAGGCCTCTCTCTGGGGAAGACCCGCCAGGGACCAACGGCTCCTGGTTGCTAAGCGACGGGGCCTGAGGGGCCGGCGGGTGACCCTGCAGTGAATAGAGTGATCAAATCAGTCAGGAGCTGGTCACCACCAGTGGACCAGATCAATCCCTCACTCCTCATTACCCCCCCCCTCCATGCCCACTCTCTCCCTCTCCCTCGCTCTCCCCCTCCTCCCTGCAGCATCTGGAGAGGGCTTTGGCATGAGTTTAATATTGTGTTACATTGAGCCCATTTTTATTTATTTATTTATTTATTAGTTGTGTTGTTTTTTTATTTCAACTGGGAGAGTCTGCCCGTGTCGTGGGATTTGGCTTTCGGTATCAACAAGTCAACATATATTTATTTATTCGAGCACTTATTTCATTTGTATTATTTTGGGCTGCCTTTTTGACTTACCAAATCACATTATTCCATCAAGTGTGTGTTGTCGGTCTTATACATTTATTTTAGCTATTGAATTCAATGCAATAAAATAACATATGGTACATACGGCTGCCGAACCAGATTTTATTCTGTATTTAAATATATCGACATGTGTATTATAACATGTTACATGAGAGAGAATCATGTATCATGCGGAGGTCCCTAAGCTTAGGGTGGATTAGGAGCAATTCTCAGCTACAGCATTGTCTATCACTGACATGGACAAAGTCTGGGTTATTCCATGCAATTTCCTTTTGTGGTTCATTACAGAGAAGCTGCTCGGACACGCTACCACAGCGATCCCCACCGGGGATTAATTTACAGAGCTGGTTCGTACAAATGCTGGGGCCTTGGGATGCAGAGCTGAACGACTGATCCCTGAACTCAACACTAGATGGTGTGTTTGTTTTAGGTTCGGTGGATCCGGTGTCTCTCTTAATGTAGAATCAATAGTCCGCAGGGGGAAGTTTACTCAAAACATCAACTATGTATTTCAGATATCAACACTCACTTAGTGTGTTGTCTAAACAAGACTGGAAGATAGATAGCTAGATAGATGGATAGATAGAGAGAAAGACAGATAGATAGACAAGACAGACAGACAAGACAGACCGATAGATATATAGATAGGTAGACAAACAGAGAGATTGATAGATCGATAGACACACAGAGAGATTGATAGTTAGATAACAACAAGAAAGCATTTGATGTCAATGTTTATTTTTAAATCCATGTCATGTCAACATGTCACAATCCAGATGGCCACTGAACTGAACAAATGTCTGCATTAGAACTCAACCACATGTTCCCCTCAAGTTCCCAGCTTCCAAACCAAAAGGTCTGACATGGCATTCTGTGGTAACAGTGCAAACTCAATCAGACACAAACTAACAGGACAAAATAAAGATGACAGAACATCATAAAATAATTTGCATGTATTTGCCTCAGGACAGACACACACTAATGGAAGAGGACCCAGACAGTGAGTAACACATCTGCAGAACACACAAGTGGAATCAGGGTGGGTAGGTGGAAGAGGACTGCGGGTTACAATCGGGTGGGCCTTGTGCTGTCGTGCTGTGTGGGGTGACTGTCTCAGAAGGCTTGGGACCGGCCTGGTGGAGGTGGAGGGGACAGTGGTCCTCTATAGAAGTTGGACTGAAGGGAGAGGAGGGACGGAGGGCTTTTCTAATGCCCCAGGAGGGGGCGTGGAGGGTGTGTGGGTGTGTGGGTGGGGGGGGTGGGGGGGGGGGGGGGGGGGGGGGCAGGGTGTGGTTCAAGGCACCAGGACAACGCGCATGGTGTTGGTGTACCCTGCGCCCGGGCGCCAGCCTGTCACCACCAGGATGACATCACCAGACTTCAGGAAGTTGCGGTGCTTGCCTGGAGGTCACGCAACAGAGGAGGAGAGTTCAGAGAGATGTTAAAAACGCAATTAAAGATTCCCAACTTAGACATGTCAGTGTCTCTGCTACGATGTTCCACCCACAGCCGAAAGGCACTGGGTTCGATCCCGCGCGTCTGAAAGCAACTTGCTTCTCAAATTACTTATCTCAAGTATCTAATTTCCCTGTAATTCGCTTTGGTTAACCAAATTCCGATTAATTACTGAATAGCTAATAGTAAAACCATTCCCCTTTGAACAAGCTGCATAGGACAGCGGTGGTGGTTGTCATGGCGACGTTCTCTCACCATACTCCAGGGCAAAGTTGACCCTCTGGTCCACGTCCTCGGCCCAGACGTCGTTGGCGGGCTTGGTGTAGAGGACGGGGTAGATCCCGCGGTATAGGTGGGCCTGGCGGGCCGCCTGCCCGCACCGGGTCACGGCGATGACGGGGGAGCGGGGCCTGTACCGTGACAGCAGGTGGGCTGACCTGTGGGCCAAACCAGCCAATGGGAGGCACTGCTTAGATACACATTTTAGTCCATATTCAAATATATGTATTTTTATATATATGTAATGATATATGTTCGAAGAAATAGATTCGAGGCGTTTATACACCTTATTCACTGCAACCAAACAAATGCATGTAGCAGTGCCTAGATACACATTTGAACGTACAAAATATATGTATTTTTACATATTTGTAATGTTTGCAGAAATAATTCAAAGCATGTATGCATACTGTTCAGTGCAACAAAACAAATGTATACGGCAGTATCTGTTGTTGTGGAATAACGTGTACCAGCAGGCTGGACAGGCTGTGTCTGCATGCGTGAACTCAATAGGGAGGGTGATATACAGAGGGAGATAAAATTAGCTTGGGGAAATGCTAGGGTTCAGATCTCCAAAGGTCAGCGTGGGAGCCATGTAGCAGCTCTCCTGTGCCAGCCTTCTGTTAGGGGGCCTGGGGACTTATGATCAGGCACTCGTCAGAGGAAAGACCGCGACTCAGAGGATGCATTCCAATAAGGCTCGTACAGCAGAATGCATCATGGGACTTCTTTTGGCGATACTGCGCTATTTTCTGATGCCTCGTGGTGCGGTTATGTGTAGTAGTAGTGTAGTAAATAACCTAGGCTAATTATTAGCTAATTATTATTATTTATTTTACCGTGCTTCGAATGAGAAACCCTGGGGTGCTTTCAAACACAACAATGTCTCCCCATAATCAATCAATCATTCAATTCAATGCTGAAAACACAATCATTACCGATAACATTCCTATGCTCCTATACTGCCGAAATGGAGGCGGTCATTGCGATTTTCACGTCCTGATTTACAAGCCCTTTGATTACTTTAATGTTACTCTGCGATTTATGTATTCCCACACAGAAAGTGTTTTGGGGATTTTTCAACCAGGCCATTAGAAATGTGGCCATAAAGAAGTACGGCCATAAAGAAAGTCTGAAAGTTGTCCCAAATCCACCGCTTAGCTGTCCCAATTCCAAGCTGCTTGTTCTACTTTACCTACTGCTCCGCTCACTGACTGCTCCTACACTCGAAGATAAAGTGAACGAGCCACAGGGAGCGAGAGGTAGGGAAACGGTTTGGAATGGAGCCGGAGGGTTAGAATTGCCCTGGAAGTGGGTTTCGGGGTGATGGGGGGGGGGGGGGGGGGGGTACGGACCTGCCGGTCTTGGTGAGCACCACGATGGCGCTGGCGCAGCACTTGAAGGACGCCTCGACGGTGCCGATGGCGATGGCCTCTGTGGGGTCGCGCGTCAAGTGGGAGGTGCGGCGCAGCTCCTCGAACATCTGCCTGTGGTACATGGCCGCCTCGGCCTCACGGGCGATCTGAGGGAGAGAGAGGGAGGGAGCGAGGGAGAGAGAGAGGGGGAGTGGGGTGAGGGAGAGAGAGGGGGGAGAGAGGGGGGTAGAGAGAGAGGGGGAGGTGAGGAAGAGATAGAGAGGGGGAGAGGGAGGGGGAGAGAGAGAGAGAGGGGGGAGAGAGGGAGAGAGGAAGGGGGGGAAAGAGAGAGAGGGAGCGAGATAGAGGGGAGAGAGAGACAGAGAGGAAGTGGGAGAGAGGGGGAGAGGGAGGGGGACAGATAGAGAGAGAGAGGGAGGGAAAGAGAGGGGGGAGAGAGAGAAGGAGGGGGAGAGAGGACTTGTGAATTATAATAAACCCCTATCTTAAACTTATTTAGATGTTAGTTTAATACAATATACCATTGTAACACACTTTAAAACCTATAATATGCCTTGTACTGCCTCAATCCCACCACTGTTGTAGTTGTCCTAGTATTGGTTTTAGTGATGCAACATATAAGGACAGTTGGTTATGAAAGGGTTAGGTTAACACAAAACAGTCAGTAAGTGCTGCTGGGGAAACCTGCATACCTGGGATGCACAGCGGACCCTGAGACTAACGTCCGGGTAGCGCTGTGGTTCTGCGCTGCAGATCCAGAGAGCCACACAAAGCCAACGAGCAGCACAAAGCCACACACAAGCATGGGTGAGAGTGGACAGTAGTGGACACATAGGTGGGGTGAGGCGGTGGTGAGAGAGAAACAGAGACAAAGCTGGTTCAACACATCATGTACGAGCATTTAGTCATAAATCCAGTGGAAAATATTAGTCAACATTCCATGCACGCACCAAGGTAAGTAACGATGATGTGTTTTTTATCACATAATCTAGAAATACGAAACTTTTCAGCAAGAAGGATGCAAATGTCTAAGGATTTCTTTTGATGCATTGTTTGGTTTTTACATCGCCTTCAAGTGCTTCGGCCTTGCATCTTTCATCAATAGAAACACCCCATACCAAAGTAATGAATCATACTGATGCATATCGTTTCTGAAAATCTTTTAAAACAAATCCCCCAACCTCACTTCCCTGTTTCTCATAACCACTCTGCATTACGGCCAGTTGTTTTTAGACACATGCTCATGCAGCATTTCCGTTGTATGAATCGATTGATCTCAGCCAAACATCTCTGCCTAATGACTAATACCTGCCCCCTCACCACCTACTGACAGTAGTCATTAATCAGCACTTATGCTACTTCTGGATGCCCCTTATTCTGACATGGTTGTGTGTGTGTGTGTGTGTGTGTCTGTGTGTGTGTGTGTGTGTGTGTGCGCGCACTAGCGTACCCTTTGCTGTGTGATCAGCGCTGGCATGTGTGTGCGCGTTTGCATGTGCGTGTGCGTCTGAGTGTGTGTGCACTAGCGTACCCTGTGCTGTGTGAGTGGTGGTGGTGTGCGTGTGTGTGTGTGTGTGTGTTGGTGTGTGCGTGCGCCCTAGCGTACCTTGTGCTGCATCATCACGGCCTCCAGGGGGTAGTCTCCCTTGGCGGTCTCCCCGCTTAGCATGATGGTGTCGTTGCCGTCCAGCACGGCGTTGGCCACGTCGCTTGCCTCGGCGCGGGTGGGCCGGGGCTTCTTGATCATGCTTTCCAGCATCTAACAGAACCAGACACGGACAAATACATGTTCGCAGCTTAGTGAGCAGCAGTGACATCACAGTGACGTCACACACTGTTACGCCTCGTGCCCGCTGCACCGTCTGTTGACGGATCCCCATTGACTTTGAATGGGGACGGACGCGCAATGCATTGTGGATCCATCCGTTCCGTTGGATCCGTTGGCACCGTCAAAAAGTTGAAAAATTTTCAACTTTTTTGGCAGCGACGGATCCGTCATCCAATCAGATTGCATATGCAAATTTAAGCACTGTGACACTACTCGGGCTCTGATGACCCTGGAAAGCTTCCCCATCTGCCAGCCACGCCTTCCGACGTCCTTTGACTGACGGTGCAGTGGGCACGAGGCGTTACTCTCGAGTGCAGCCCATGTGTCTTATTCTTTGTAAGTCATTATCTTGTCCTCAGCCAATCAGGTTCCAGGTTCACGACAGCGGATAACGTCGATCACACACCTGTGTTGCACACGTGATGGGCTTTCCGATCCTGTTACAGCGGCCGGTCATCATCTTCTGGGCGATGAACACCTTCTCTGTGGGGATCTCAATGCCCAGGTCGCCGCGGGCAACCATGATGCCGTCACTGACCTCCAGGATCTCGTCAAACCTTTACAAATCAATAAGGAATCAATGGCGTACGATGTCATCATCTTCCATTCATCAACTTACATTCATATACATGTTACAAAGGAGCAGGTAGGGGGATGGGCGTCCTTCTTGAGAACACTTGTCAATAACATGCTAACCTCTGCCCGGGCCGTGTCTCCATATATCAGGTGTGACCTTTGACCTCTGCCCCGGGGGCCGTGACTCCATATATCTTATAGCGTGACCTTTGACCCTTTGACCTTTGGCCCCCACCTGCGCACGCCCTCGTGGTTCTCCAGCTTGCTGATGATCTTGATGTTCTTGCCCTTCTCGCCCAGCACCTTGCGCACGGCGTGCACGTCGTCGGCCTTGCGGATGAAGGAGGCGAACACCATGTCCACGCCCTGCTCCACGCCGAACTGCAGGTCCTGGATGTCCTTCTCCGACACGGCGGGCAGGTCCACGGCCGCGCCCGGCAGGTTCACGCCCTTCTTGCTGCCCAGCAGGCCGCCGTTCTCGATCTCGCACAGCAGGAAGTTGCTGCCTTTTAGTCACAGGGACATATACAATATTAATAACAACTATAATAATACTACTACTAATCAATGTCCCACTTTTCTGCGTTTTGCAGTGGAATCAATGGTTGGTGGCTGGTACCACTTGATCACTTATTTTTACATATATTTACATATTTGTATCTATTTACTTTATATTGTATTGTTGCTGCTATGTGGCAGTTGAGGAACGAAGCATAATAATTTGACTCTGTATATAAGATATAATAAAAGCAATTACGATTCTGATTTGAGTGGAATTGTGAAAGAGTTACAGCTGCTAAGGCTAGGAATGGGTTTCACGTGACCTACCGATCTCCTTGACCTTGAGGGACATCAGGCCGTCGTCGATGAAGATGTGGCTGCCCAGCTCCACCACCTTGGTGATGTTCTTGTAGTCGAGCCACAGGTGTGTCTCGTCACAGTTGTCCATGTACTTCTCGTCCAACGTCAGCTTAATGGTCTCCCCCTTCTTCAGTTCCACCTCGGCAGTACCGCTCTAAACCATTGCACAACAACAACGTTCAGTCAACAGCAGGCTGCGGTAAAAAAGCTCAGTGTTTTCACGTGTTTTCAGTGTGTTGCACGTCCTGGGCAACATTTTACACCATTAAATGGAATCATTATTTTGTTTTGTTTGTTATTATTGGTTCCTCTCTTAACAGAACAAAAGACAGTAAGCCCTCGGACACAGGGATAGTGAACGTATTTATTTCTGAGATTGTGATGAAGAACAGCATCAGGCGTGGTAGCTGTGTGTAGCTAGCCCACGGGAGCTATCTCAAGCAGTGCTCTAAGTGTGGTTGTTGAACTCACCCCCTTGATGAGTCCAGTCCTGATCTCGGGTCCCTTGGTGTCCAGAGCGATGGCCACGGGCCGGTACTCGTTTGAGCCGGGGACAAAGCTCTCTGCTGCGTCACGGACGTTCTTGATGGTTTCGGCGTGGTACTAAATGTTTGGAGAAAGGATTTATTAAATTGCGTGCTGATTTGGTTTTTGCACTGACTGCATAGATTATGTAACAGTTCCTTTTTGAATCATGAGCACTATTAAGCTTTCTTAAAGACTCAGGTATGAGAGAGAAACACAGATGTACTGTTTAACTATTGAGAAACTGACTCAAGAAACTGAAAGTTTCTTCATTAGATGAGGAACAGACACGGCTGCTCAAGGTCATATCACGTAACAACATACAAAAAAACGCTAGCCTAGGAAACTGCGACACATGACATTGGCACGTGCCATTGTCTAATTTTAGTACTCAAAGAACAGCCTTCAACAGACTCTAAGAGGTGTGGTTGATCCCTTTGTGTGGTCATAAGGCTAAACCTCAGATCACAAATAATTGCACAATGCTAATTTACAAAACTGAAACTAAACCTAATTAGTAGTTTGGAAAGAGCTCATAATGTCCCTGGCTAATGAGGGATAGCCGTTGGGTCCACTGAACACTGCTTACCCGCCGAGCTAGGCTAATAATAGCCGTACCGACAACTGACACACCAAGGAAACGGGGGTCCAATTTCATCCGTCCTCCTTTAACAACTTTTTCATCTACATTATTGTGGGGTCCTAGACTGATACTTTCCCCATTCAGTTGTGCTTTAGAGATACTGAGTGTGGAAATTAGCTGGGCCAGATATAAATAAAAGTATAATAATTCATTAAACTTAATTATCAAGTATAATACATTAAGTATCATGGAATGCGAATGGTTTTGGAGGGTTGATGATCAAGTACTCAATGTACTCTCTTTAGTAGTATCACAGCTGGTGGTGGTATCATCATTTCAGTGTCACCCCGTTTAAAAAGGTAAAAAGGCATGACTTTTAAAGGCTAAAGGTGGGTGGTTTTAGATCCAGATACTTGCTCCTATCCAATTGGATACTGCTAAGCTACATCCAACACGAGACGCTGAAGGGCAAATGTAAGAATAGCACTCTCACTCGCAGCCACCGATTTGGACTCTGGGACATGCTTAAGGTCAACTTTGGAGAGAACTTCATGGAGAAATTAAAAAAAATACTTTATGGCGATACTAGTGATGATGCTATTGACGACCGCCGGAAATCAACAAACTCATCAACAAAATGATGCTTGAATTGATAAATGTCGACTGATAAAGTGTATCACTCCAGACTGACCTCATGGGTTCCATGAGAGAAGTTCATTCTGGCGATGTTCATCCCAGCCTTGATCATCTTCTTGGCCATCTCCACAGACCGGGAGGCCGGCCCTGTGTGGGGACGGGGAGGAAAGGTCAGGTGTCCGCAAATAAAACACACTCCAAAACCCAACCCGACCCTGGATGGCGGCAGGGAATGTAAGGTACATGGGCATCCTTTTTGTAATTTTGTCATGAATCAGAATGTATTTATTTACCTCTGTATATTGTATTAGAATTATTTTGCACATGGCGTTTTGTTTTCCATTTTGAATGTGTATTCTTATTTTACTTTATCAATGCTGGGGACTAAAGTATTATCTTATGTTACTATAAGTGTGGGTTTATTATAACTGGGTACTCAAACAGAGGAGGGTGTGTGTCCGCGCGTGTGCGGACACACACGTGGGGGGGGGATGGTCTGTGCGTGTGTGTGTGTGTGCTTGGGTTTGTGCGTGTGTGTGTCTGTGTGTGCGTCCGTGCTTGCTTGCGTGCGTTTGTGTGTGTGATTGTGTATGTGTGCATGGGGGTGTACCGATGGTGCAGATGATGCCAGTGTTGCGGGACACAGCCGGCTCCGAGTCGATGTCCAGGAGGCACATGTGTTCCAGGTGGGTGTCGGCCATGGCAGCAAGGAGCTGCTGGGTCTTCATGATGGCGGCGCCGGTTTCTTTAGCCATGACTGGATACCTGGTGGGACACAGGAAGACCACAGGGTGCCGTCAGACCCACGGTGTGCTGAGCTGAGGTCGGTATAGGACTATTTGTAGACATGGAACTATTGAAACCTTGATATCTGAGGCCTTATTGGCAGGCCCCTTCTTAAAGGCTTGATGTTGACAGTGACCACTACTATGGCTTTCTATCTAAATTCCCAGTCCAGGATGTGACAGAAATGATCACAGAGTGAAAAGGTGTCATTATGGCATCCAGCAGAGACCAGAAAACCAGGGATGCTCTAGAATGAGTTCGGAAAGATCTTGTCGATGCTACAGATGCATGAAACATAAACAGGCCATTAAAATGACTTCACCTAGGTGACTGACAGAAATGCCCTTTGCAAAGCGCAACATAAACAGTAGGTCTATACTGGCCTGCATGACTGCAGACAAGCTACTCTGCATTCCACTGGACATGTAAGCTGAGCAGTGCTGGTTAAGGGAGACTCACACACAATGTCTGTTGATATGATGTTCATCTTCAAAGAAATATGGGACTTGTTTGCACGCAAAATATAATATGTACCTTTCACACGAATCCAATGTATACTGCAGTCACAGGCCTAAATGAAAGTGATAATGCAAGTGCTCTGTACTATCAAGTTGTACAATTCAAGTTCTATAAATCTATATTTTATCGAGATTAAAGTCAAGTTCAGCTAGTAAGAGTATTAAGAGACCGTTAGATCTCCCAATGAAAATCATAATGGTTGGTACTGGCGACCTTCTGTGAATCTTTGGATTAGGGCAACAGTTTACTTCAACATATGTCTACATTTTCTCACGAGGAAGTTTTTATTTTAGCGCATACATAGATACACTACAATTTCTCCAAACTATGTACCCATATTTCATAAACAGGTGAGATAAGGATCATGTTCTTAATAGAGACGGCGGGTTTCTTTTTCATTGTTAGTAATTGATTTTGACATAATAAATGCGCTATTAAACAAACCTGCATAGGGAAGAAATTAGAGGTATAAAAGCCATTCCTCGGAATAAAATAAAAGTCCTTCAACAACAACAAAAAAGATGTGAACCCAAAAGTGATATAAGAGATGGACTCACCTACTGGGAACTTGCAGGGACCAATGCACCGATTGCTTAGGCGCGCTTCACAGTTATTCACCCAACTGGCCGGGACTACTTTCAACTGCGACAGGGGGCAGCAGTATCCATCCGATGATATTGGAGTAGCTCTTGGGAGGGACTCACTTTCGATGCCCCTATAATTGTTTTGTTGAATGTTTCGTGTAAAAGTTCACATCTGAAACCTGAAATACCAGGTAGGACAAGTTTGTATCCTAAGTCAAATAAATAAGTACGCTGTCTTATTGACCAAAAAAAAAACACTGGCATGTGGCTCCAGAGGGATCTGTAGGCCTACATGCCATGAGCGTAATCGATATGTTGGGCTATGAACATAAGGCAACAGCTAGCTTTTTAGATGTCTTTTGAATAAGATGGATCACAAGTACGTCTTAAGTCTTAGATGTTCTCTTAAATTATTCTCAAAATTGATCTCTCTCTCTCTCTCTCTCTCTCTCTCTCTCTCTCTCTCTCTCTCTCTCTCTCTCTCTCTCTCGCTCTCTCTCTCTCTCTCTAATATATGATACACGTGAACCTCCTAAGATTGCGCAATTTGATTGGTTCGCTATCTCAGGTAGGCGAATAATCTTCGGCGAATAATTGTTAAATATACTGACTTCCTACACTTGTTAAGGGAGATGAGGTGTCCTATGTGCACAAGTTTCCAGTTCCTGGCACGTTATGCAGCGGACTTTTGTATCATGGAATCATTTTCGTTAATTACCATGTTTTTTGCAATCAAAAACCCCTTGTAAGTTTTGAATCCGACACGTCCATAGAGCATATACGTATTAGTTGTGTCACACAACTTGTGTGACAAATAACTTGTGTGGCATTTGCACTTGTGGTAATTTAGAAGCATATTTTAGAAGTATTCCCAATAATTTAATTGTAAAGACAGTTCTATCCCTATAGACAGAATTGGTCGAAGAGTCAAAAATGTTTAGCATCTAAAAAGGCATGTATACCAAGTTTTAGAAATGCTCCTTCAGCAGGGCTGCAGGGCTGGTCGTTTGGCATTTTGAACGTGAATTACAGCGCCCCCTATGGACGAAATGGTACCATAACGTTAATACAAATGCCATGGACATACTTTAAATCTTTTGGGGAGTTAAAGAAGTACAATCAGTAAAATAGATATCTACAAAAACTCTCTGAATACCATAGTATCTTGTTTGATGAGGATCCTGTCCAAAGTCTATTATATTACAATATAAGACAATACAATGTTAGACAATATAATACACCTATTATTTTCTATTGCAGTCTATTTTCTTCTATTTGTGTGGGTAAATTGAGTGTTTAACAACGTCCCTCAGATGTATGTCACTCTATAGGGCCTAAGCTGACCATAGCATTATACTAATTAGGCTCCCGATACCTCCAACCAATCACGTTGCTCCGAGCTCTAAGACGGTCTCTCTGGTGTTGTTAAAGGGAAGCAGGGCCGAGGATCACTGAGTGACAGCCAGATGGCCACCCTGGCTATCTCCTTTAACCATCCTGGCTATCCCACTTGACCGTTTGCTGGCAACTGGTGTTGTTTCTTTCCTCTCCATCCATGTTTAATAAATCTAAACTCGACATATACTTTATTCAGATGACTCAAGTATTACTGGCTTATTTTAACAAATGAAAGAAACCAGAGACAACTTTATTTAAATTGTACTGCATGTCGATCAAGTCAAGGCCAAACACAAACACAAACATAGACAACAAAATGAACAGATGAGTTTGGTAAAGAAGTAAATTGTAATCAAACATCTTTGTCAATTTAAAAATTCTGTTGGCAATGTCAGAGGTACAGTGACATATCAGTGATGTCCAAAATAAGTGGACTTATTATACACCCAATGCATGTCTCAGCATGCATGACTGAAGTGTCGGTCAAATTTGTGTCAAATGTGATCACTTTGAGACGGCTAACAGGGGTCAATGCAGGGAAACAGACTAGTTATAGGTAGGAATGCAAAACAGTGGACCTAAATATGAGCACAACGGCTGCTTCATTTACCAACTCTCTCTTTATCACCTCTCTCAACTCTAAGACCAATACATCCCTAGAACACATATTTCCTTTAAAGGTTTTCTGCAATATTATTGTGTTATGAAAGCTTTTAAAATATCGGTTTCCTACTCACAGTAAGCCTGTCTATTTTGAAGAAAGCTATTGGAAGTGGAATTCAACACAAATTAAATGGCAAACGTTTTCTGGGTCAGCCCAATAGGCCTACTGGGCTGAAGGGAGGAGAACTGTGTGGATGGTGCACTAGCCCACAGGCACACATTTGTAAAAGACCATATGGCTCTCTGATGATACAGCAAGGGGAGAGGTCTGTCTTATAAACCATACACTGTACATTTTCTATAGAACCATTGCTGGTTTAATTGTCGCACCTTACTTCATTTGATAATTATGTCGTATTTGTATAGTTTCACGGGTCAAGAAGGCAAGCTCCGAATGCTATGATAACAGAACGATCGGGTGCGAAACTAATGTAGAACAAAGCATTGTTTCAGTTACATGCCTCGTTAGACCAAATGAACTCATGTTTAATCAGCCATGCAAATTAGTTAGCGCGCAGAAAAATATGTCTCTCAGCCCTTAAAGGTTCCAACACCACCCTCCACTCACCATAAAAATTAACTCGCACCATGCTGACAGACATGACTCAAAGAAGATAAAGGTTGCGTGTGCCTTTAAGAGAACAATGTCCCCCGCTACATGTCTCGCTCTGAGCCTCATATGTGGTGGTTGGCATCAGCTGTCCTCAGTGCAGTGGGTAGAGCAAGGACATGTTTTTCCTTCATATTGTCGGAGCAAGGTAAATATTGGAAACATCTACCGATCACAGGGCAAAGCAGGCGACAAAAAGGAGGAGAGAAAAAGGAGAAAAAAAGACAAGAATTCAACTTTTTATTCAAACAGCCTATGGAAGTTGATGAGGTTTTTCTTGGGGTAAATACAATTAGACGCTGAAACAACAAGCAAACCAGGATTGCTATGGAACCACAACCTGCCTCATTCCAGGTCGCTGTCCCATGTTGCCAACCACCTCCACCACCACCACCAACACATAGTCCTCCTAAACTGGACCAGAGCAACTTCAAGAGGGTCGGACGCAGAGAGGACCCCAATCCCCATCCCATCCCGGGGCTGCCAGCGGACATCCTCCACATGAGGGTGAAGGAGGGCAGCAAGATCCGGAACCTCCTGCGATTCGCCGCGGCTCGCATGCAAGGTCCGGGCCAAGGCGGTGGGGGGGTCCTGAGGCAGGTGGTCTTCACAGGGTCGGGCCGGAGCCTCACCAAGACCATTACCTGCGTGGAGATACTGAAGCGCCAGGTGGGAGGCCTGCACCAGGTGTCCAAGCTGTGCAACAACACGGTGAGCGAGGCGTGGGAGAGCCTCCGGAAGGGAGTGCCGGGGGTAACCATATGCCGCACGGTCCCGGCCCTCACCATCCTGCTCTCCAAGGACCCCCTGGACCCCCAGGAGCCCGGCTACCAGCCCCCACAGAGGCTCCATGCTCTCCCAGAGGAGGAGGAGGCGGAGCGGAGAGACCAGGCCCAACCGAGGGACCCTCATGGTACCTCTTCACAACATATGGCCCCCGGGGCAAAGAGAGTCTGCCTGGAGGAGGGAAACAGAGACCTACCCTCCACGTCGTCGGTTTGACTCGGTCTTAAATGTCGCCAACTAGGACTATTTTTTTGTAGAGATGATGTTATAATGTTTCAGCTTTGATATTATTACATTTTTGTAAAGGCAGGAGAGATGACAATTTAAATCACAGTAATAACATAAATTGAGATATTTGGAATATCTGTTCGGCTAAATTGAATAAAGAAAGCACAATATATGTGTGTTCATGGCCTGCTTCATTATCTTAACCTATATGTATCTCTGACAGGAGCGTAGGCCTACTAGGGACCGCATAGTAACCATGCCAGCACACAAGACCAAAGCCAGGAGCAGATCGCAGGTCTCCAGAGGTACAGAACCTACTCTTTAGGGCAATGAATCACAGCCATCGTTTCTGGTTTAGCCTTTTTTTTAGGTTTCAGTTTCATTTTGAAATATTAAATGATCCACTATATTTGGTTTATATTTGGTTTATAGTATAGGCCAACTCAGTGTTACATTTTTCACTTTGTAACTATTTTACTGTAGATAATAAAACAAATATAAATAACCATAATTCTAATTATAAATATGATCAAGTTCTATTATTGATATCTTCAGGAAATGAATGAGGAAAAAACGTGTATTTAATCTCCTGTTTTGACTTTTAAAAGTACGCATTAGAAGTTGCCATTATCTTTGTTATGAGCTAAATATCCCATTAATTTATAACAAATACTATGTTTTACTTCTGAATGAATGGCGACGGACGACTATACAAATTAATATTTAATCAGTTCAGTAATATCGAACAAAAAATGTACTGCATTCATCCTTGACAAAACTGGACAAATAATTGGCCTGATTAATCAATACAATCATTTCTCGGTCCATGTTTGGCGCTTGACGTTTTACGCATGCGCATTGTCCACATCCCTGTGGTGTACGTGAGCAGCGACCAGAATCGCGTCTTCTCTCCGAGCACACCGCAGTCCTCCTTCCACATCATGTTCAGAGCAGCCGTCCGTCTCTCAGTCTCCGGGGTACGGAGTTTAACACGGCCGCAGCTAGGGTGCCAAGGTATGTCCATTCATCTACCATGATTGTCTTGTACTTGTGGATTATCAACGGCTCCTTGCGATGACTTATCGGCTAACATGTGAGCTAGCTAGCGTTAGCTCCGTTGAATGAATGTTGCGCAAAAAGGGAAAGTTAAAGTGTGGCTGTACGTGAACTACCCGACATTGTCAATGTTGTCATTTGTGTATGTGATCTTTGGAGGTGGGGTGTTGAAACGGTCACATTTGTGGTGAATAAGGTGTGTGTCCTTGCCGTGACCCATTCGGGCCCTGCTAGCTTCTAGCTAAGCCACAACAACACCGCTAGCGTCCACTGAGCCGATCCTAATGCGTCAGTATACACGGTTCTAGTCGTTAACTGGCGACCTACATACTAACCGATCATGGTCCTTAAATACACCATGTCGGGCTTTCCGAGTAGCTGCCATACCCATGGCTTTCTGGGTAGCCAGGTCACGGCCATTACGTTGGCATAGATCCAGCTCGAAGGCAGCGTTTTACCTTGCTTGACCTTAGATACGTTATGGCTGTGCAATGCTTGGATTTGCTCTGTAAGAGTGGACTATTGACACCGTGTTTCCGATCTCAGTGAACTGTTGGTACTTCACCCTGCAGGTGCCTTGGCCGCCAGATGTTACTCCCATGGGAAGGTGGAGACGGATGAGGAGTTTGATGCGCGCTGGGTGACCTACTTTAACAAGCCCGACATCGATGCATGGGAACTGAGGAAAGGTAAGTGCAGGACGTGGTTAAGGAAAATGGAGGTGTACACAAAGTGTTCAGCCTTTGATACTGAAAACACAATGCTGCTCTGTCACTGCTTTAGTAGGGGTACGTTGTCTAGGGGGCAATGGTATGGTAAAAGGATGGATTGGCTTTGTTGTTACTTTACCTGTTAATTCAGCCCTTCGTCACTCATTTTATACATTAAATTTAGCATGAGAAATAGTCAATGTCTTACACAAAGGCATCAGGGTCGAAGACTTTGCTTTGGCTTCCTGCCAAAGCAAACCTCTCATGAGTTTGTCGTTTGCTGCACAACACAAAACAGTGAAACAGGAGTAGGATGGTTTTTACTTCCTTATCTCAGCCTCTTTTAAACCTCAGCTGAATGCAAGAGGCGCTATCAGATTCGCCTGGCAAGCCGCCCAGGGTTCTGTTGACTGTGAGATCTTGTATGATCTTGTTTTGACCGTGGTGAGCACAAGAATAGCCAATAGAAGTGTTAAAGTGGGGCACTGTCAACTTTGTTATGATGAGGTACAGTTTACCTCCAACACTTAATGTATCATTATTCATTTAGCATTTCTGCACCCCGGGAGTGACGGCTGTATCAAAATGTAAATAAATGCTTTTATTTTGTAGTTTGTGTTGTCCTCAAACTAAAGTTTTCTATCCTCGTCCTTCCTCAGGGATGAACACCTTGATCGGGTATGATCTTGTTCCTGAACCGAAAATCCTTGACGCGGCTCTGAGGGCCTGTCGAAGGCTGGACGACCTGGCCAGCGCCATTCGCATCTTGGAGGCTGTTAAGGTACTGTAAATGAATTAAGGGTTTGGGGAGTTTGTTACATTTTGTAATTGATAATAGGGAAATAGACCCTTCATCTCTTTGATATTGGGTCATTATTGGTTGTTTTAGTGGATTCAAATTATTTTGATTTTCCCCCAGGACAAGTCTGGCCCCCACAAAGCGATCTACCCATACCTTCTTCAAGAGCTGCAGCCAACATTAACAGAGCTTGGAATTTCCACACCTGAAGAGCTTGGCATTGATAAATTATAAACGGTATGTATTTAATTGTCAATTTTTTTTTTTTTTCTCTGCTCTTTCACCCACCTAAACCTTGTTCCAACTCTCACTTTCTTCTACTTTATTTCAGTTCTGACAAAGTGGATACCACCAAAACCTCTGTTTGGGACATCTTGTGTTTATCTTTGCCTTTTGGAATTGTGTGCTATTTAATTTGGCCTTTTATTAAGTTCTTATGCTTGTAATATATATTGATGAACCTAATAAAGGACTATTGAACTAATAAAGTATTTTTGTGTCACACACATGTGTTTGGGTAACTTATGTAATTGACTACAATGGCATACTCCTGTTTGTCCACTAGAGAGCAGCATTTCCTGTGAATGTAAAAGCAAATCATTTTACTGTACGCTTCCTCAATCTGTGCATTTCAGGGAAAATGACGTCATAATAAACTCGATTCAATAAAAATTTTGTTTTTAGTTTATTCTTGTACACTTGTTATTGAATGTTGCCAAATGTTTGGATGAATTTGTAAATTATATCATAAGCATACTGCTGCATATATCCATGTTAGTAAATTGTCGATGTGTGCAATAACGACATTATTGTTGTGTAATTTTATTTAGGACTATTAATGGAGGGCCTAGGAATACATTTAAAAAATGTTGAATGAAGTCAATCTAAAATGTGAGACTTGCATTGGTTTATTCAAAACGAACGGCATGGTATTCTTTGATTGTATCAAATAAGGGATTTTTCGTTTAAATTAGCACACCGTACTTTCTCTGAAATATATTATGCTAAATTTAAACGTTTTCTTTGCTGTTTAAGATATTATTGAATTGAGCTCTAATTTGGACTATTTAAAGATCCACATTTAGCAGGACAGCAAATTGTAGGCCTACTTCTTCTAAAATCGCTTTGCCACTACCACCCACGTAGATTGCGGTGACTTTACAAAGCCAGTATAGAAGAGTGACATCAAATCCAACTTGTGAAATGCAAGCGTGAAATTGTGATTGGAATGGCATTTCTTTTTTTAGAAGAACATTAATGGTTCTGCGTCTCCTGTCTCCCCACTACTCTACATTAACAAAGATCAAACCAATCCATGCTTACATGTAGGTGGTCAACTCATGTTGTTTCCCCTCTACATACAGTATCGTGAATAGAGATGCATAGGAAAGCGGTCTCCAGGCGCTTGGGGCGGGCCTTTCATTCATTCAAATTGGGGGTGTAGACAATCACACAGACAATCAAAGATGTGAGTGTTTCCACGGGCGGTGACGAGCGAGAGAGGTAGACTCAGCGCTTACTATCCTGTGGCTCAATTTCACCGGTTTTTACCCCCACCCTATACGTGGCTGTGCGCTTCAAAACACATCGAATCGGTGGAATATGTATTGTTCTTGATATCAACCGTGGCTTGTTATTTGACTTGAGGAAAGAAGCGACAACTAAGAGAAGGCCCTCCGGTCATGATGGATTACTCCAAAGCGCAAATGGTGAGTTTCGACTAACCAACGAGAGAAGTCCAGTCGAGTTAGTTACAGAAACAAAGCGAGCTAAGAACAAGTTATCAGGAAGATATAATGGTACTGATACATTTGGTCCTTTGTAAATATTGTGTTTTAACCGTGATCAGTTATCGAAGCCGCGTCGTGCGCAAATGAACGAACTTTTAAAAATGTATGGCGACCTATAGGCTCCACTGTCCGCGGAAATGGCTTTTCTATACGTGTTGTTGCGGATTCGGTCTGTTGCCAATTCAATTAACGAAGGTTCTTCGTTTTTTTATTCCTAATGTTGCAATACGTGTTCTGGTTGTGCTTACTTCATTTAGTTCATTTTATATCTGTAACCCAGTTTCTAGCGAACACGTAAACAATGTACTCGAGCAGACATGGTTTAACCATGTGACTTTTTAAAGCCATTTCTAAGCAGCCTATTGGTAGTTGAGAGAGAAAAAAAAAAAAGGCCTATTTATTTAAATCTTGCCCTTTTGGCTTAATGGAACTCTTGAGCATTTATCGAAACGGATTATTTATGTAACATTTTGTATTCCAATTTCATTTTTCTTCCCCCACTGATCAGGAGGGTAGTTCTGCAGGAGCAGCGATCCACCAGGGGAACCCAGCCGGGGTGAAGCTGGAGGCAGTGATGGAACATCTCCAGAGGCAGCTGGAGGCCAAGCTGGACCACCCAGACAAGCACCTCCAGCAAGCCCAGCTCCTCTTCTCCAAGCACTCCGCCGAGGCCCGGGCCTTCGGTTCCATCCCAGACTCCTCCTACTTTGGCCGAGGGGCCGCAGACATCAAAGCCCACCGGGTCGGTGGCGGGCACCAAATGTACGGCGTGGACCCAGGGCTCCGGAAGGGGGACCTGGGCGGGAGCTACTATGAAGACGGCGGGGACGAGGAGCGCAAACTGGACGAGAGCGAGGGCACCGACGAGATGGACGAAGAGGACGACGACGATGACGAAGAGGACGACGACGAGGAGGGCGTGCCGGGGTTGCAGATGAAGAAGCCGCGTCTCCACCAGGACTCCGCCGCCTACTACTCGGCCCTGTCCCTCGCCGCCTACTCGGCGTCGCCGCTGGCCGCCGCCAAGAGGCCGGCCTCCCCGCCACCGCTGGCCGTGAAGGAGGAGCCAGAGGAGAAGGAGCTGGCGAGCTCGGCCGAGCGACAAGGCTTCACGTCACCAGATGGCTTCGTCGACTGGAGCTTTGATGAATCATCCAAACACGTAAGCTCCTCCCCAGTATCTGAGTGGCACTGCTGCCTGGCTTTTATGGCCCTAACCCTCTTTAGGTCTGTACCCCCCCCCCCCCCATCCCCCCTATAGAACGTGGCTCTAGCCTCAGGACCCTAATGCGTCAATAGTCATCATGTCATGACCCAAAATTTAAAAAAAAAATGGTTCTGCCAATGTTGTAGTAAGCCACCGTACCTTCATGTACTGATAAAAACATGGAGCGAGCAAAAAGCTGCGGCAAAAGGGGCTAAACTTAAGGAAATAAGCCATTGATACGTGACTTAACGGGGAATCATTACTTAATTCATGGGCTTCTTTCAAAAGATTAGGGTTTGCATATGCTCTGTGACCCACTTAATAATGCCCTCGCGATTGGCCGAGACCCACCAGTTGAGAATCACTACTTTTGAATATGGTCTTGCAGGGTGGGTAAGGCGGTTATTTGCATAATCACTGTAAAGCACAGGCTTCAAAATGAATCTCTTACTTTCAATACTCTTTTTTTATGAGAAACTTAAGTGTAGGCGTTGTTTATGTGTGTGTGTGATTGGTGTTTGTGTTTGTTTTGTGTGTCTGCTTTCATCACTGTTGAACTTGCACCTGCTGTGAGTTTGGGCCATTTTTGCATGGCGCCGACGTAAGCGCAGAGTTCTTTCTGGCAGAGTGCCCATCCAATGGTGTTTATTTAAATAGCCGGGCTGGGATAATGGTTTCTGCTGCATCCAACCTCGTGTCCCCACTCATGGATTTTCTAAAGGGATTTTTTTTGGAGCTGACTAAGCTAATTAGATTTGGCTCTGGTCCAAAGCTGGCTGCCGCTGAGAGTTTTTAAGGCGTAGTATAGAATGGGAAAGTCAAACTATAAGGGCAGAGAAAAGAGTGTGAAAGAATCTAAGTATTTGATGTAGAATGGCCAGAATAGCTAACGCAAAATGGTTTTAGTCGTTCTTAACTCCAAATAAAACGTATTGTTGGACTTTCTTTGGCATTGTTCCTCAGCAGAGTCTAAACCTGACCGGGATCAAAAGGTTATGAACATGCGGTTCGTTTTTTCCCCCAACTCCGTCTAAGTGTGTTTTTCTCTCTCATGGTTGGCTCTGTGATTGGTTGTAGGCGATGAGGCACCACTGATGAGGCCCCTCATCAATACAATAACGATTAGCAGGGGCCTTCGGACAGACAGACAACATGTCACAGCTGCACAGCCCATCCGAGTATGAAGTTATTTACCGTACGCAGCATAGTTATTTTTTATCTTAAGCTGTAAGGTCACCTATTTTGATCAATCAATCACCCAGCAGGTTTTAGCAATTCAACCACTTTGTAAAAATACATGCATAAACGAGTCCCTAGTTTATTGTTGTTGCATGAGGCATTTTTCCCAGGCTTACTACATCCCCTGCTGTAACCGTGTCTGCCCATAAGGATACCATTGCATAAATTAGCTGTCGCTTGGCAACACTTAATGGCAGCTTGACTCAGCTGCATGTAATCAATAGGGACTATTCCATTGTTATTGAAGGCAGGGAATGAGAATAGTGGCTTGTTTCCTCCGGTGCCGGCACGCGCTGAAGATGAATTGCGGTTCTTCAAAATAATTCATTTAAGGAGCGCAGCGCCATGACTAGTTGTGCAGTCTATTTTAAGATTGGGAGATGGCTTTTACGTTATAAAAATATGTATCTGGGATGTAGCCTGGATACTCGTTTACAGTAATGAAAGGCTTTTTGATAGGGGAGTCTGAAGAGATACGAGATAGGTACGGGGGTTAAACAAGATTAAACTATTCTCAGGTTACATTGGCTTCTGGAGCACATTCAACCCTGGATGCTTAGTGATTATGTAGCAGTGTAGGAACAAATGGGTGGTATGGCTCTAAAAATGTGTTATATATTATTTAAGGCTTATTTTAGGCCTAACCTAAGGCTCGGCTAGACCACCACCACTAAGGCTGTTACTCTAGAATTGTAAGAAATAATTTAGGAATTTATATTCTTTTTTTTTTTCTTGTTTTGAACTTCTCTAAATTATCTTTTTCTTTTGTATTATTAATTAAATAGGGATCCATTTTGACAAGTAATTCATGTTTCAGGTAGATTGCAACTTTAGCGGTTGAAAATACATCTGGTTTCAGAGGGCACTCTTTTATAATGGGGAAATGTGAGGCCTAGTTGTGCTAATTGGACTGCTATTTAGCCAACCTCCTGTTGAAAGCCTTTGTTCGGCTCCCAGGCTGTTGAATAAGCATTGTTTAAGGTGTGGTTGACCACCACCATTAAATGGGATACAATGGTGGATAAAAAGCCCTATGTCCTTACTATCCCCTCACACAGCAAGGGGCCGGATAAGTGATTTCTTCCCGAGAAACAAAAAAGAGGCCCTTTAATTCGATTTAGATAAAAAATTAACCCTCCCACCCCCTGTGGTTAGTGATTTTGAGGGGGCGGGGGCAGTTACAGAGACGGGGGATTTGTGTTTTTATTGGCACGCTGCCCGGACCATGGAATCAGTATAATGAAGCCCATAAGTGCTGCATTATGAAACATTCTAGAGTTTGCTGTGTAAAATTTTCAGAATATCTTGGGCCGTATCCGCAGGTTTTCAAGCCAACAATAAAAAGTACAACAGAAAATGTCCCCCTTCGATTTAGAGAAAGACAAAAAGAAGGGGAGGGAGTGGAGGGGGGGGGGGGGATAAAAAGCTGAATGAATGGAAATGTTCTCCACCGTAAACGTTGAATGGTATCTGGACTCCCATGGCTGTATGTGTGAAAGCTCTCGGAGCCATTAACTGAAAGGTCTTTGTTGATGGATCCACAGTAGGTCTCACTTGGTCATCAATAAAAGCTGGGAAGAGGGGGGGGAAGGGATTTATTTACACTTGATGGCCAAAAGCCTGAGATGTTTATCTATCTTTGCCATCAATGGGGCGTGCTGGGGAGCTGGAGACCCTCTTTCATTAGAACGGCAGGGCCGAAGCCATTAGATGTGTCAACAACCCCTAACACCAAGATGGCTACTCGGGGGTTGGTGCGCTGGTGTTGTTGGTTGTAGCTCAAGATCCCAGAGCAGATGTGTTAACGTTCTTTTGTTTTAGTTTAGGATATAGAAAAATGAAATGGTTTAATAGTGTTTTCCTGAAGTTGTACTCTTTTATATAATTTACCATTTGAACACATTCAATGAAAAATTGCAAAAAAAAATACAATTAAATATTGATGAGAGAGTGTGTCAACAATTGTGACTGTGTCAGTCAACAATTGTGTTTCTTTAATTTAGTGGCAATAACCGTAACGCAGCACACATTGATGTAAAACGGACCAACTGTAATTCTAGACAATGGTTTCCAACCATACATATCTGTAGGCGATTTGTAGTTTTCTTGATATTTCTTTAGTTTAAGAAGATAGCATTAAGAAAACCACGTTCACAATATATTTTGTGTGGTCTTTTCGTTTCATGTCATACTGTCGCTATGTGACACTCAGTGCTAGTTAGCAGACAATGGCTCTCGGCGGGCTTTTCCACACTGTTGCACACAGCAGCCTCCCACTGTTCTCCACTCGCATTCTTTAACCTCTAACTGTCACCCAGAATGCAATGGGGGGGAGGTGACAGAAGCACAACGTGTCACATTAACTGTTTAATGGGGACGGTGCCCTTTTATTAATCCCTGTTATGCTATTCACTGGTGATCGCCTGGTGTTCGCCGACATCCGATCCCATATCATGGAGGCAGCAGGCCTAAAACCCTGATTATTGGAGAAGCCTGATGGTCAGTCGGGGAGCGCAGCCTTTCTGTGTCTTTTTTTAAAAGGTCTGGAAGGTTGCTTTTATATAGTGTTATATGTATAACTCCTTGGAGGGAATAAACAAGGTTATGGCTCATTTCCGCTCATCTGACTAGGGGCATGAGGGTCAGTGTCCTCTGGCAAAATGCGATGTTATATAATGTTATATGCTATGTTATATAAAGGAATAATGTAAAGTAAGGGTCCATTTTGCGGGGTTAGATGAAGATCATACAGGCCCTTCCTGGACTGAGGAAGTGGATCAGACTAGGCAATCGCAACCTGCAAACTAGCAAAATAATGTTTTCTCTTCTTTTCTGATGGCAGAGAGCCAGTGCGGCTGACCGCACCGAGGAGAACGAAGGAGGGAAGGCGAGGGGAGAGCCGTCCAGGGACTTTGCAAAGGTCAGTTGGTTTTACAGTTGAACAGGGTTTAACTGGGAAAAACGGTTAATGGTTAATTGTTGAAATGATAATGGCTGATGGCACGACGCTTGAAACAAACTCTATGAACTTCCAGCTCTACGAGATAGACGGCGATCCAAACCGGAAGGAGTTCCTGGACGATCTGTTCATCTTTATGCAGAAACGCGGTGAGTTGTGCGAGTTCATAATGCGTTAACGGAACATGGCCGCCGCCACAACTATATAGGGTAATCCTTCCAAACTGACCTTTTTCAAACAACACATAAGACTACACATGCTCATACTTATTCAGGCACGCCTGCACAACCCTACCTCTACCTTTCCTACCACAAGCCTTCCTCCCCGCACCCAAAGCGAACCCAACTCAAGTCTAGATTTGAGGGGGAGGTTAGGAGGTTAAAGGTTATTTCCAACCGGTTTATATACAATGGTTTAACCCTGATCGTTACTGCAAGCGAAGAGGTGAAATAATACATTGACTCAGTAGTAAAACCCTCTTGTGTTCCTTGCACAACCCTCTAACTTCTTCTAGTGTCGAGGTCAGTGGTTCATCTCATCTTTCATCTCGGGACCCAAAAGACAATTTCAGAGAGTCTTTGGTGTTACCAAACTGGCCTCAGAAAACCCGAGCTCAACCAGAATTTGTACCAATTGAACTGTAGAAACGCCAAAACACCAATTCTGGCAGTTTTCTGAGGCCAGGTTGCGTCCAAGGTTACCTTACCATGGTTCTTACAAACACTGGTGGTCATGATGGTGGTGTTTTACGTTGTTGTTGTTTTTGTTGTTGTTTCAACACACAGGCACTCCCGTGAACCGCATCCCCATCATGGCCAAGCAGGTGCTGGACCTATACCGCCTGTACAAGCTGGTGACGGAGAAGGGGGGCCTGGTGGAGGTGATCAACAAGAAGATCTGGAGGGAGATCACCAGAGGACTCAACCTGCCCACCTCCATCACCAGCGCCGCCTTCACACTCCGCACACAGTACGTTGATGTCACCTCTATTTGAACTTTCATTGTCCTGATGGTTCTTGGTGGTTCCTCATGGCTAGTTTATTTATAAAGGTGGTGTAGATAAGATTTGAACAGTTTCAAAGAGAGCAAAAAATCGCGGCAGAGGGCAAGATTTGGATATTGGAAAACGAAACAACTGAAAAAAAACGTTCCCTCCCTCCTTATCGCTCTTCGCCATTGTTTCGCACAGCTGTGTTTGACATGCAAGATGGATTCCCGAACCTATCAGGGAAGAGATGCTCAGACATGAGCAGCAGGCACACAGTCAATCAGAACAGATGTCATCAGAGAGCATTTCACTCCCAATTTCTGCTAACAATGAAATGCTGATCCTAAGAAGTGCTATCTACAGCACCTTCATTCACATCCCCCATTGTTTAACTGATTGGCACAGACGGCACATCTGAAATACAGCTGTCTAACCCCCGCAGGTACATGAAGTATCTGTACACCTTCGAGTGCGAGAGGAAGAGGCTCAGCTCTCCAGGCGAGCTCCAGGCGGCCATCGACGGCAACCGCCGCGAGGGCAAGCGCTCGAGCTACACCAACAGCCAGTACCACTACTCGCCGTCGCCCACCGCCGCGCCACGCCCCGCCCCCCTCAGCGTCCACGCCGCCATGGGCCACAACGGCATAGGCTCCTCCCCCAACGCCTCCTTCAAGATGAACTCAGGTGTGTGTGTGTGAGTGTGTGTGTGTGTGTGACTCTTCCCCAATAGTATGATGCAGCCTTCTTCTAAAATGGATTGTTTTTCTTCCTATATTAATGTTCACACAGTATCCCTAGGTGACCATAATTGTTTTTTCTTTTTAGAATACTTACTTACTTACTTATATCAATAAAAATAACCAAACCTACCCACTGCATGCATTTTAAGATTGTTTACTCTGTACTTGTCAACCTGTACTGTTGACTTTGTGTGAAAAAGTAACGTCAAACATTGCACAATAAAACGAACACGACAACACAGTGAATGAGTGAAAATAACAATGTTATGCAAGCACCAAAGGAACGACATCCTAAAACCCAAATGTGTGTTTTTTGCTACTTCCTTTAAACTGTCTTTCTTCCTCATCAGTGGAGTCTTCCAACCCGACCCGGCCCAACGGGCGGCCCATGGTGCTGGCTCTGGGGCAGCAGCAGCTGGCCCAAGCCGCCGCCCTGGAGCACCTCCGGGAGAAGGTGGCCGAGGGCCCCGACAAGACCATGGCCCGTATGGCGGAGGAACATCAGCGCCTCATGCAGCAGGCCTTCCAGCAGAACCTGCTGGCCATGGCCTCACACTTCAGCTCCATGAACCACCTCAAGCCCAGCGTCACCCCGGGTGAGCTGTGGCCATCTAGTCATTCCACTAAACTGGGGGGTCATTCCAGTGTAGCGGAAATTCATCCATGGTTCATATGACTCGTGTTTCCTTTATGACTCATTTTCATGCTCTATGTTCCCATCCCAGAGAGCAAACCAGACCTGTCTTTGAGTATCGGCACCAACGGGGCGGCCGGCATCAATGTGTCTGTGGAGGTGAATGGCATCGTGTACTCTGGTGAGTCATGGGAATACACTGTTCTGGACTTTTTTTAGATGGATAGGTCCATCTCGATCTACAGGCCATACAAATCAGCACTTGACTCCCCCCCAGTGGTCAGTTTGAGACGGTGTTTCTTTCTGTCTCACTACAGGAATGCTCTATGCCCAGAAGGCGGGGGGCGCGCCTGTGGTCTCGCAGAACGTCACCCCTGCAGGGACCAGCGGCTTCAGCGCGCTCTCCTCACACAGCCCCTCCTCTTCCTCCTCCTCTTCCTCCAAGTGAAGCGGGTCTCTCGGACTTCTGTCCAATAACACCTGTAACTGATCTTGTCGCACACACACACACACACACACACACACACACACACACACACACACACACACACACACACACACACACACACACACACACACACACACACACACACACACACACACGTTCCTTTCTACTCACCCGCTGTATGGCAATCTTAGTGAAATCCACACGGAGTTTTGTTTCTGTTCATGTGGTCCTATTATTAAAAGGGTTTCCAGGTTATTTAAAAAATGTAAATTCAGACAACACGTTACCTCTTCTGTCTATTATTATATACTATTTTCAAAGCTAGTATCCTCCTTGGAAATGTTTGCTTTTAATACAGTATTAAATGCCGCATACCGGGGACACCCATGACAATTACTAACTCCCACTCTCTGCATATCTGTATATGTATCAAATGTCTGTCAGTGGCTGCCTGAATGCTTGTGACCACCTTTCGGATATAACCACAAGAAAGCAGAACATGAGTTACAAAGTGCAGCTAAACCATAACCAAAAAAAAGCCCCAGCTTCATGTTGTGCCTCTCTTTGTGTGACCTTATTCTTAACTCGGCAGTGGATTCAGCCAGGAGTCCCACTACCGAGAAAGCCTACAGGATTTGATATGAATGATATGGGTTATCTTTCATCAGGGAAATACATTTTCCATTAACACCAGTTTTGGGTGGGCCCAAAATGAATCATCCATTTTGTGTCTATAAGTTATGGTTTAATATGCATGCTTTTTTGAATCAATTGTGTGACGATGGCAGTGATGGAGAATTTAAATCAACAGACTTTGGTGGAAAGTCGCTTTCTCAGGAATTAATTGGTAAGCCAGGTTCTTTCATCAGTGTCGTTTTGAGTGTCTACTGGTGTGGTCGTTTTTTACTGTACTCAAGAGAATATATGTTTATTGACCTCACATTTTGACCTTCAGAATATTGAAGAATATTACAGAATATTGTAGGTTTTGTCAAGTGAGCGCTGAAACGCACTACCTCATTCCTTCAGAGTAATACATAAGTGCAGTGAGTTGGTGTTATGTATATTTGGACAATCAAAAGGACATGAATCTCTCAATGCAATAAAATGTCTTAACTGTGAAAGCCTGGCTGTCTTTGTCTTTGACTAATGTAGTTTCTGCATGAACATGGCCAAATTCAACACACACACACACACACACACTTTAAGTGCATGGCAGGTTGGTTGTAGCAGTAGATCCTGTGAGTACATTTTATATATATTTAGTTTTAACGAAAATAATCGAGCCTGATCACAACCTCACACACATTTATTTACTTTATTGTAATAAAATTATTATGGTTCAGGTCATGTACGCATATGTGCATGACCTGGAAATATGTATTCCTTTTTTAAAAGGTTGGATATTTCAGAGACTTAACAAGGGCAACCACACAAGTATATGCTGCACGCATGTGAGCGAAGAGTTAAAAGTTAAACCCTGTCACTGCGTGGTGCCATGCATCTAACTCAGGACTGGATACATTAATGGAAGCAACAGCTTGTGATGGGGGATGGGCTCGTTCTGGTTTACTGGTTTACTGCAAGGGTGGACGTTCCTCCGGCAGTGAGCAATATAGGCTTCCTGGATTACCGCCGCAGATACACTGCCGTCACAACGATGAGATATTACAGAGTGGGCCGCCCTGCCACGCCCCCCGCCCCCTGCGCTCCGCCCCATAGCCAGAGCTCGCTTGGTCCCACTGGCGTAGGAGACTGATGTCCTGATGCAACAGGACAGCTTGGACTACAAGACACTCTTCCATCCATGAAAAGAAGAATGATTCAACTTTTTTTTGAGACGTAGATGTAACTTCTTAGAATGTGAGATGCATTGTTTACTTTATATTTGTGTTCTTGCCCGCGCCAACTGACCACTCTGTGATGTCCAACCATCCAGTAAGTGTGGCGGCCGCCAGAGCAGGTGTTTGGATTGTGTGACTGCAAGACTTTGAAGCCACTTCGGAGCAACATCTCAGACCGACCCACCCAGACCCCCAGCCGTTCCTGGGACCGGGAGGCGTTTCCATAACCGGAATGCCTCGTTTTTTATCAACAGAGAGAATAGTAATCCTCTCTTGAGTGGGAGATGGACACGGCGTGAGCAGATCTGTTGGGTCCCTGTGTCTCTCAGGATTTCCTCCCCTCCACCGACACCATGCCTTACCAGGACGAGGAGCACCCCGGCCAGCCGCTGTGGCAGTCCGTGCTGATGTTCTGCTGCAAGGGCATGATCGAAGGCATCATGGTCATCCTCTTCTTCTGGCTCCTGGTGCAGGTCCTGTTCACCAAACAATTAGAAGGTAGGGGTCCCCCGGTCTTCCTCACGGGGGAACGTGTGTTTGTAATTTCAAGGTTGCAAATTGTACGTCAGGGCTAGGAGTGTCCTCCATCATTCCCACTAGCTGCTCAAAGATATTTGTGCTTCTGATACAGAAACTCGTTAAGACACAAGTTAAGAATTCCTTAAGATAGTTGTGTTCCACTTTTTTGGATCTCCCTCCCCAGTCCAGCTCCAGATCCTCCTCCTGTCGGGCCTGATGGTCTTCTGCCTGTGTCTGATGCTGGGCTGTGTCCTCTGCTGGCGGAGCACCCGGACCCCCTCGTCCGATCACAAAGAACGCGCGACGGCGGTCGCCCCGGCCCCCGAGGAGCCCTTCGCTCGCCCCCAGGACCCGCCCCCGCTGGCTCCCTCAGCCGCTGCCGCGGGGCCGCCGTACGAGGAGCCGGACGGAGACATTCTGGAATACCCCTCCACCTCCTGCTGCTCCACCCCTTCGGAGGACGTGTTCGCCTCCCTGACGGCGTCGCCCTGCGCCCGCTCTTCTCCTCGGGGCACGCCGCTGTGTCTCTCAGCCCAGCCCGCCGAGCGTGGCCGGGCCTCCCTGCCTTCCTTCCCCAGGCTGGGGCTGTGGTCCAAGACGCGTCGGATCCTGGAGCGCCGCTGCACGGTGACGGGGGGCCAGGTCTCGTACAGCGAGCGCCTGCGGCTCACGGGCCCCGGGGGGGCCTCCCCTCCCACGGCGGAGGAGCCCATCCCCCTGGCGCCGCTTTACTACGGCTCCGGACGCGCCGCCACGCCCGGCACCGGCGCCGGCGCCGGCTCCAGCCCCTGGATCCACTTCACCGTGGCCTTCTCCCCTGAGCGGCGCGCCCTGACCGTCACCATCCACAGCCTTACGGGAACAAGCTACCGCCTGGAGGACGTGTGGGCCGAGGGCAGCCTGTGCCCCGGGACTGGGAAGGCCTCTGGGCATAACGGCGGCCTGGACTCCCTGCCCCAGAGTCTGGTGCTGGTGCTGACTGTGAGCTCTGTGGAGGAGCTCCGACGCGGCACGCTCAGACTGTCTCTGCACACGCAGCATCGCCCCCCCCGGGCCGAGGGCTCCCTTCTGGGGGAGCTGGAGGTCCAGTGTGCAGACAAAGACTGGACAGCGGAGCGTCCGATCCACTTCACTAAAGAACTCAGTGGCACCAAGTGTGCACGGAAAATGATAATGGCCTGCTGACTGTACACGCACAAGGAAGATGTGTTTCTGACATAGATATGCAGTGGGATCTACCATTGCAAACCTTCTGTCTATATCTTCTGTGTGGACTCAAATGATTTATTTCCAGAAGAACAACATATAAAATGCTGTATGCTGTCACGTGATGTGGTACTCATGATGTGGTACTCCATGCGTCGTTCAAAGCACCAGCCCATAAGTACTGCCCTGATTATGTTCTCTCTCTATCTGTATCCCGTGACCTTGTGTCCTTTCACCCCAGAGTGTGAACTCCGTGGAAGCACCGCCGTTGAGCAAGCCGGGGCTTAGTTGCTCGCCGCAGATCTTAGCTCAACTCTTCATTCTGCTTCAGTATCAGACCCTTGCCCATCGCGTCAAAGCCATGGTCCTTAAAGTAGCCCAGCTAGACAGCCTCTCCCACTGGCCTGCTGCTCCAGGTAAGGGAATGGCGTGAAATCAACAGTGGATGTGTCAAAACGGAAGGCAGTGGACTCGGATTTAACAGAGTGGTTCAAAGGGCATGCAGGCATGCAATGCTGCTTTACAATAGATGTATTATGTAAGCAGCGGGAGTTGCACTCGATTTTTCTTTTTAAGCGCAGAGGTAAAGTAAGTCCCTATGTTTGCTTTTAATGTTTGGAGATTAAATGTTGTCCTACAGCATCAGACAAGATGAGGATCATCCCCCTTTTTTAATGACATGGCCCACTAATCCCTCTCTCACTATTTACAATCCTCCAGACAATGTCCCTGGGCTCTGTAAAGAACACATCTCTGATTCAACTCAATCAAGCAGAGCTCTGACATGACATTAGCCTGTCCCGGCAGACACACATGCCATATACAAACTGTTTATCTTCCATTAACAATGACTGAAAGGTCAATAATATCACATAATTAATCATAACTAGTAAAAGGTTTATAAGAACAGAGAAGATGGTACTTTATTAATCTCTGACTGGGTTTTCAGTAATATATCGTTGTGGGAATTGGGGAAAGAAAATTAAACCTATTCAATTGAAATGATCACAGGACAAAGAGAGAATGTACTAGGTTGAATTAAATACTCTGTCATCAATCATGCAACAGTTTGCGCCTGTGTGTATTGCTGTAGGCTACCAGATGGTGATGAACTTGCACCATGAAGGCACGTTGATCTCCACCAAACAGACCCCAGGGTGGAACACCCCTTTCCTCTTTGACCTCCCTCCAGGTGAACTCAGTGACATGCATATAAACCTGGAGCTCATCGTTATGCAGGCAAGTATCCCCACATTGAGATTACAATTCAATATATTCAAATGCATATCCACACACACACACGCACGCGCACACGCGCACACACACACACACACACACACACACACACACACACACACACACACACACATACACAGACAGACAGACAGATGGACAGACGGACAGACGGACAGACAGACAGACGGACTGACAGACAAACACACACACACAGCTTTCAACCATAAACATTTCTTAATCTCATTCTTTCCTACACGGGCAGGACCAGAGTACGGTGCTCGGTCGAGTCCTGATTGGCTCAGAGGCACCGGAGGCGGGACGTGCACACTGGAGGGAGATGTGCGATCAGGGACAGGTGGAGCGTGCTCAGTGGCACGCCGTGCAGCCAGATTCCTCTGTAGACATCGGTTCAGACATTTTCGCCTCGTACAGCCAGCCAGTGTGTAGTGCAAAGTGGCTTCGGTGCATCTCTTCTTAGGTGGGGGCTGCGCTCTGGTGGCGGAGGAGGGGTACATACACACTCACTGGGACATACAAGGGACAAGGTGCACTCACTTGTGTGTTAACCTGTTAGGTGCATGCGCAAGTCCCAGTACTGTTACGACTTGTACAGTTTGAGACCCGGTCTCCGTGTTCCATTCTGAATGCTGTTATCAAGTGTGTTACAAAAGGGATATGATATTAGGATTAAGTTTTTTTATTACGTTTTCATGAACATCATCACACTTGCACAAACGTTTACCCACTTGGTTATGTCACATAGAACAAAATCATAATATAGCCCTTATTATGTATACCACTGCAAATGTTGATGCAACCAATTGTATAAAAGCATATTTATTTGTCATCATAGTTTGTCATTGTTATTCCCAAATTTCTTTGACTATCAGCTAACAGCTCCAGTCTATCTAGCTAACACATAAAAGAAGAAAGTGACATATCGAAGCCATTTGACCTGATCATGCCTGGGCCCTAAATCCAGCTATTAACCCAGTGAAGAGTGAAATGTGTGAGATTACAGTCACACTACAGTAAGCATCCATCTGCACAGCAGTGATGCTTCTGAGAAGCAGCAGGGATTATCACTCTCTGTGTCGGCACATGTGAGTTTCTGTCTGAAATGCAATCATAATCTGCTCATCGTGTCTGTCTGTGTGTGTGCGTGCGTGCGTGCGTGCGTGTGTGCGCGTGTGTGTGTGTGTGTGCGTGCGTGCGTGCGTGCGTGCGTGCGTGTGTGTGTTGGTTACAGTCACAGTTACAGCCTACAGATGCACTAACTTATCACTAAGGGATGTGGTGGCAGAAAGAGAGAGAGAAAAAGAGAGAGAGAGAGAGAGAGAGAGAGAGAGACATAATGAATTGTTGTGAAGAAGGAGTTTGACAGGAAATGCGACAGAATGATCATGGTCATGAATTCAGCCATCATCCAATCAACTTTATTCAAAGTATTTCGACCAAGCTGCTCTGGTTGTGGAGTGCACTAGGCTGGTTCATCCTTGCTCTTGCTGTGTATCTTTCTTCTCCTCCTCCTCCCCCTCCACATCTTCCTCATCCTCCTCAGATACAGGCGCAAGGCCTGAGCCATAAAGCTCATTTCTACACCTCAGTAGCTCCTGTTGTCGTTGACTCTGCAGTGTGTGTCAAACATGGAAACAAGATTTACAGCCCTAAAGCACTTACACTGCATAATTATGTATAGAAAACGCAGTACCTAATATTTGCACCTGAGTGCTTCCTAAGTATCTCTTGTACCTTGATGGCTTGGGACTTGGTTGCCAACTCTTGTTGTGGACACGCGTGGGTTTGAGCCGCCGGTTGACTGCCACAGGCCTTCCCTGAGTCTTTCCTCTCTTTGAAGAGGTTTTTTAACTTCATTTGAGACAAAGACAGATATTCAACTTAAAGGCGGTGTGTACCAAACAATGAAAGGGTGAATTTTTTATCTGTTGTTCTCACCTGCTCTGTGACCATTCTGCGCTGCCTGTCGTGGTCCACATGACTGATCGGTTTCATGTTCTGTCTCTCTGAAGATGTTCTATCATCGGTATCCTATGCAAGTGAAATATGTTGGACTTATTCAAAAAAAATATTTAACAGCATTTCTGTTGGCAGTATTCTATTTACCCAGTGACCTTGGGTGAGTGTTTGTATCCCCTGGACAGCGTTCAACTTCACAAGCTGTAAGTAAGCTCATCATGAACATAAAGCATGAAATTAAAGCATACACATTACCAACAATTGTTATTTTTGTTTTTAATCATATTTTTCTTAATATTACGGAGAACTGAAACTCTACCTTCAGCTTCAACGCAGAAATCGTACTTTCGGCCTCCGACTGCTCTGCCTCTCTCAGTATTTCTTGGACCTCCAAAGCATGCTCCCTAACACATGAAGGACTTTAGATACTCCAACAAATCCCAAACAAATCCTACCATAGTCATAGCCAATAATAATCAATCTGTATTCACTTAACATACTTTTCCTTCAGTTCCACCTGCATGTTTGCCAGATGTTGGGCCATACTTAAAGCCCCAGTGCTTTCCAAAATAACCTGCCAATATAAAAGAAGAAACACACTTAGTTTCAACCCTTAATGGCATAATTCAGACTAAATCGCTCTATAATGGGAGGGACTTGACAATGCAGGTCCAATACATTCTCCTGTGCTGGCATTCTCCTGTCTAGACGACCACTCATCTTCTAGAGGAGGTGGAGGAGGAGGAGGAGGAGGAGGAGGAGGAGGAGGAAGATTAGTGCATATTTGTTTATCTGTGTATTAAATCCACTTATGCCTGTTTACTCATCCTTACCGGTGAAGGATCATTCAGCCTTCCATTGGGGTGCACCATTGGCTGCCCTATCTTGGGTGGCATGCTGAGTCTTAACAAACAGATAAGAAGACAGGCTTCAGAGACAGAGCAGAGAAACAAGAAGAGAGTGTATGGGCCGATGACATATTTATAAATGTTTACACATTCTTGGTTTACACTTACATTGTCATCGTCTCTTTGTCTACTGTCTGCACAGCCTCACCTACTGATAATATACACAAGAGTTAAAGAGATTAAATCCCTCTATTCACTTTTATTTGACTTGTCTTAACTGACTCAATACATTGATAGATGTACCTGGGCGTTCACCCTTCTGCGTGTGAACCAGCTCCTTGCTCCTGTTCTTTTCCAGTTCCAGTTGTTGTTTGCATGCATCCAGTTCAACACGCAGTATTGAGTTAGCCTCCCTCTGTATGCATATATAAAAGTCATGAAGGAGTCTCTGTCTCGGATAACAGTCGTTGTTTAGGTCCAGTTGATAAAGATGTAAGCCTTCACAAGTTACCTTTGTCCTTTTAAGTTCTGCCTCAAGGTTAGCTTTGTGCAGAAGCAGCGCCTTAATTTCTTCTCTTTGAAGGGAAAATTATTTTAGTGACTGAATGTATTCTTACCAATAGAGATTGTGTGTTCAGTCAGTTTGCTCACTTGTCTCTATCCTGCTCAGTTTGAAGTCCTTGAACCTCAGCAGCCAGTCTGGTAGCTTCCTCCTGGAGCTGAAGTGATTCAGTTCAGAGACAGAACCATAATCGGTTCCAGTGCAAAGCAATTATTGTCAAAATACAAAGACCAACTGATGTGAAGATCAGAACTGACTCAAGGCCCAGGCATAATATTAATTGGGTACTTTCATTGGTTTCATTTATTTTTTTGCGCGTGTTTTCAAAAGGAACTGGAGATGTGGAAAGTCTTATTCTCCTTTGGTGCAGAACAAAGTCTGAACATGGAGTTGTGTGCACACAGCCAGTCTAACCTTGTGTCCAGGGTCCAGCTGTTTCATGGCCTCCAACTCCCTCTGTGTGGAGCTCAGACTAAGCGCAGCCGCCTGCCACTTCTCGTTCCAGAACGAGGCCAAGGCCCTGAGCTCCTCCTTGCCACTGAGTCTCTCAGACTCCTGCTCACCACACTCCTGCACCTTCATGCAGAGCTCCTCCTCCTTCCCCAGGACCTCAGACTCCAGACACAGACAGCGGTCCTGCAGCCTCTGGTGGTCTGCATGCAAAGCATCCAACGTTTCCCTGCAAACATATGTTTTTATGACATGTTTTTATGACAATGTTACTATTTAATGCCATTAATTATGTGCTTTTTAAATTGATCCCAAGCACCTAACAGTGAATTCTGATACATTAAAGAGTTTTTAGCCATCATCTTCCTCTAGAGTGCCTACAAGTAAGCTTTTGACAGTCGCAATTTAACCCAGTACCTTTCAGGTTGAAATCAAAAACCCATAGCCACTCCAATAGCATGTTGCCTGATGGATGACCTCATGCATGAATGACGTCCCTATTTCACCTGAGCTTTCTGCGCTCTTCCGTCCACTCTGCTAGCTCCTCCTCTCGTCCATGTGTATTACGGTCACCCAGAATCTCCTCCTTCTCCTGAATCAGCTGGGTGCATTGGGCCTTGAGTGTAGACATCTGACAGGCCTGGCTATCTCTCTCCGCCCTGAGCTCACCGAGCTGAGCCTGGGAAGTTTCCAGGCTCTGCTTGACCATCTTGAGTTCACTTCTCAAAGTTTCGTTGACCTGGCGTTAAGCGAGAAGTAAGAGTGTGACTCATGTGCGGAGGATGTGGGGGATCTAGGGTGTGACTGCATCCCAATCCAACCTTCTCACCTCTTTGACGGATTTCATGGCCTCCCTGATCAGGGCGCTGTCCTGGCCCTGGTTCTCCTGCTCACGGAGCTGAGCAAACGCCTCCCCGTTGTACTGAGCCTTCCCTTGCTGCCTCAGACGCACACCCTGGGCATGCTGCTGGAGGTTTGCCTTCTCCAAGGGGAGACACATATACGCATAAAAAGCATGCGATCCACTAGCAGACGACAGTTTGTTACATGGAATTGACTGTTGATGACCAAGTACAGATAATGTAACAACAATGTACACACTCATTCAGGGTCTGGGTAAACACATTATGGCAGATAGGGAAGAAATAAAACTGAAGGCAATGTCACTAGATGTCACAGGGTACTGCCAAAGGCAGTCGATAGTTGATTAACATATATAATGTTAACAGGATGTCTTGTAATAAGACAGGGGAGGGGACAAAAGCTAAGATTGAAATAATTGTATTTAGCTGAAAACTCATTTCCATAGAGGTCCCATATCTATTCTATTCGTACCTTGTGTTTCATGTCCAGGAGTTGTGCTGTAGTCTTAATGCTGGGCCGTGGTTGGCCTCTGCTCTTCATGAGGTCGTTTGTGTCTTCCAGACGCTGCTGGGCCTCCTGCAGCCTGTGCACCAGCTCTGCCCGCCTGGAGCCCCGTTCTCCCTGGGCGGAGTGGAGCTCCCCCGCCCGCGACGGGTCCAGGGGGAAGCCTGGGATGTGCTCTGGAGCCAGGTCTGACGTGGACATCCACTGCCTCATGTTTGGCAGCGGCGGTCCAAAACCAACAGTGCTGGCGAAAGGGCTGCTTTTAACAAAGAATTTGAAAAAGTTCAAATCCAAGGCAACCAGAATATCTGATACATCTTTCAACAGACCACTCACTAGCAGTGACCTGCATCTTTATTTGAACAGCATGTACACGTTTTTCTTCTCACCAGTGGTTCGACAGAAACCCTAACCCAGAGACAGCAGCCATGCCACTATGTGCTGAAGACTGTCAAGAAAAATAAACAAAAATTAACGGATCTGAACGCTGATCATTTTACAATCACAGAATCACACTTGAACCTACAAGATGACACTCTTGTCTTGGACGTGACCCCCCTCTCACCTGGGCTTTAAATAGACACGCGTCGTCCCATACATCCAGATCTGCGAGGGCCAACCGGCCGGTAGGTTTGAAGGAGCGCGTGGAGCTCTTGGAGAAGCTGGACTCCCAGTCATTCCTGCTCCTGGTGAAGGACAGGCTGCGGTCTTCGTCGGCCCACATGTTGTTTCAGAGTGCGAGATGGGGCCAGGACACTTGAGGGCTAGATGATGATGATGATCACAGTCTCCAGTCGTATAGCAAGTGTGACACTATTCTCGGAGATGTGACTGGCATTTTCCACTGCTTGTTTGCTTGGTAACTAGAAACAAGCTGTACATTTGAATTCCTTTGTTTTTTTTTTGTATCATATTGTTTCTGCAATAATAATGTCTGAATGTATCCCCTGCTGTCTTTTGTCTGGAATATGGTTTCATTGTATGTAACCCGCTTAATACATTTGATTGTGAGTTGGTCAGCACACACACACGCACACCATAATCACAGTATCTATGGTAAACATAACACACAGAAATATTTGGTTGGGTGTGCTGTCCACAGAGAACCTCACCAGCTAAATCTGGTGTTCGCTGTTTGTTATTAGTGTTGAGATCATCTCTACGTACTATGGTGTGAATCAATAACAGACTCAATGACCTCTCTGAGAGGGGCCTGCATCTCAAACAAACAGTAATGCTTAAATGTTTAAAGATAGAGAGAACTTAGTGTTAAAATCTAGTTTGTACTAATGTTATATTTAAGTAACATTGTCAGAAGCTATATTCGTTTTAGCCTGTAGATTGTTTTTTGTTAAAGTGTCTAAAGGCTCTATAGTACGCGTATGCTATTGTTACAGCCCAGTGTCAAATACTGCATGCTCCTGGCTCAATACAAAGTCATACTAAAATAATTACATTCAACACCTCAATCTCTGTTTGTTCTCTTTTATTCATATTACATATTTAAAAATGTTATCCCTTTTCAAATTACTTAAAATGTATTAAAAATAACCAAAGTGATAAAATGGAAATATAAACTTTAATTTGGAAACAAACAATCCCTACTTTTACTTCGAAGAAAACTCACGCAGAAAACGGAAATGGAAAGCGAAACGCCAGCAAACAGCGGGTGACGATACACGAAGCTAAGTGGCTAACAGTTCAAAGGCGCAATTTTGTTTTCCTTTGGTGTTTCAGTCACAGGTTCAGACACAAGCAGTGGTCGAGGCAAAACAAAAGCTCCATTAGACCGTTTCGAAAAAGGTAAGACTCAAATTATGCGTATTCCTGCCGATGTACGTGATTAGAGCAACTGGAACGGCGCTAAGTTCAGGCAACAACACCGCTAGCTAGCATCGCGCTGCAGCTAAACGATGTGCGAACAGATGAACACAGATATCCTCTAATGTTGCACACTCAATCAAACCCTACACCCCATTATATTTTCTCCTTTCCGACCTGCATTTCTTGTCGTTGTAGGACATGGCAGCCGATTGGTTGGGTAGTTTGGTGTCCATCAACTGCGGTCCGACGCTGGGAGTGTACCAGGGAGAGGTGTCCTCCGTGGACCAGACGAGCCAGACCATCTCCCTGAGACAGCCCTTCCACAATGGGGTCAAGTGTTCCGTCCCCGAGGTCACTTTTAGGTAAAGTTAACATATATAATACACATTTTCTATGTAATGTAACGTTATGAACTGTTTCCATGTATTTCTGTCTGTTTATGTACTGGATATATCGATAGATAGATATGATAGCATTTACAGATATCTATCATAAATATGATGGATAGATACGATAGATATCTATCATTTCTATTCTATCTATCCATCAAATCACTGTTGTGGACCGACAGCATTGTTATTGTTTTTAACGGTGAAGTTATGTCCTCTTCAGTGCGATGGACATCAAGGAGCTCAAGATTTTGGACATTAGTAATGGCTGTGCGGTGAACAGCGCCTCTGTGTCCAGCAAGACTAGCAGTGCACCGGTCGCCGTGCCAAAGGCTGACCCCAGGGCTCAGGGGAGACTCAACTCTCCCCAGCACTGCTCCAAAAGTTACGGTGAGCGACATCTGGATGTGCCTGGCCAACCCAAGGCTTTCCGTCGACGACACAACTCATGTAAGTGTCGATGCGAAGCGAGAACCGTTAACGGATGCCATTACCCACCTCAGCCGCAACGTCAGTAATGTAGAATACATTAATGTGACATTCACATTCTGCGTGTAAATTTTGTTATTACTGCTCATGTGATGTTTATAGCTATTTTTTCTTTATCTTTTGCATTCATTTTAGTTCTGTGAATATGTGGCTAAGATAGTGTCACCCAAATTGCACATTCTCAAATAATTAAGTGCATCTCATTCATGATTTTTGAGGATTAATTCAAATATATTGTATTTCCCATACCATTCAGGGTCTTCAAGTAGTCGAGGGGCGAACCAGCCGACCCCCAAGAAGAACGGGGTGAAGAACGGGGGCGGTCCCATGAAGCAGCGGGACGACGAGTGCTTCGGGGACGCCATGGACGACGGACTGGACACGGACTTCGACTTCGAGGGCAACCTGGCGCTATTCGACAAGGCCGCCGTCTTCTCGGAGATCGAGGGCTCGGATCGCCGCGGCAACGGCACCAGGTCGCGCGGCACGCCCCAGGAGCAGACGCCCACGCGCTACCGCCACGATGAGAACATCCTAGAAAACAAACCCGTCGTGTACAGGCAGATCAAGGTGCCGCAGGCCGGGGCCAAAGAGTACTGCACCGGTACGTCCCTCCACACTCAGTCCATCAATCAATCAACCTCTTTATTTAACCAGGTGAAAATTCATTGAGGTTAAAATTTATTTTCTAAGAGTATAACCTTGCCAAGAAGGCATCACTATGATAAAATAAGCACAATCAACAGTCGCGTACAATTCTCATAAACCACATTCATTATGTGACAGCATTAATTAATATACAATAGAAGATTAGGGACCAGACTTTGTATGAAAATTAAAAAATTAAATTGTTAAAACATTTGCTTTAGCGTTGCATAACCTCAGGGTTGGTTGGTCTCTTGACGGTGTCCCTGCCTCCTCTGGCTAGACTCGGGGCTGGTGGTGCCCAGCGTGTCCTACGAGCTCCACAAGCGGCTGGTGGCGGCCGCGGAGCGCCACGGCCTCTCGCTGGAGCGGCGGCTGGAGATGACGGGCGTGTGCGCCAGTCAGATGGCCTTGACGTTGCTGGGTGGGCCCAACAGGTGAGCACGTGTGCACCTGTTTGTAGGCCTCTAGGCAGTCACGTTAAAGCCCCTGTGGGGGGCTACAGTGGCCGTCAGCACCCCTGAGCTTCCATCCGGTCAGGACTACTTGTGTACCGCACAGCCTCACAGACAACCTCATTGATTGGCTTATAGAACACATTTGAATAAAATATTGAAATCAAAAACTTGTAGCATTTCCCTGAGAGGGAAAAGATGCTACAAATTTGAAGAGGCATTTACTTATCAGAATCAAAGATTGTGGTTGCTTAATTTAATTCTAAAAGCAAATTAGGCTTTCATGTGTAGTGCTTTCTCAAGTAAATTGCTTGGAGAAGGCTGTCACTCAAGATAATTATCTCTCTAAGAAACAGGCAGTGGTAGGCAAGTAAGTTAGAGTTACACAACGCTTGCTATGCAAATATCGGCATAGCAACTACATTAGACCTTCAAGGCACACAAGTATTGGAGCCACAGAACACGTGTGAAGCCCTGAGGCGTATCAAGATCACAACATGACATTCATCCATGTGGCAGTAATGTCCTCGTGAGCCCCTGCTAAATATAGGAAGACAATTTGTTTCGGTGCCTCATTCGGTGTTCTCCCGCAGGCTCACGCCCAAGAATGTGCACCAGCGTCCCACGGTGGCCCTGCTGTGTGGCCCGCATGTCCAGGGGGCGCAGGGCATCAGCTGTGGGCGGCACCTGGCAAACCACGAGGTTGAGGTCATCCTGTTCCTGCCAAACTTTGTGAAGATGCTGGACCCGGTCACCACAGAGCTCGCAATCTACGGCCGGACCGGGGGGAAACAAGTGTCGAGTATCAAAGGTACAGCCGAGGTCTATGCTTGCCGTTTATCAGAGATCACAAGCGAAGATTTCGAGCTAGGTCAGTCAAGAGTCGGGGCCACATCACACCAAACGTTCGTCCTCTCTCCACAGACCTGCCCGACTCCCCCGTGGACCTCATCATCAACTGTCTGGACTGCCATGAAAACACATTCCTGATGGACCAGCCTTGGTACCGAGCAGCCGCCGACTGGGCCAACCAGAACCGAGCGCCGGTGCTCAGCATAGACCCTCCGGTCAGTGGACAGGGGCTGGCGGTGGAGGCCAAGTGGTCCCTGTCCCTGTGCCTGCCGCTGGCCCTGGCCGAGGGGGCCGGCAGGGTGTACCTCTGTGACATCGGGGTGCCCTGCCAAGTGTTCCAGGAGGTGGGCATCAAGTACCACTCTCCCTTTGGCTGTAAATTTGTCATCCCTCTGCACTCCGCGTAGCGGCAGATTGGCTACGAGACGACACATCTTCTCACCACCGTTGGCCGTTTGGGTATTTCAAGCCTTAAATTCCATGTAGGGTGTAGTAGTGGTTACTAACATTCACCGAATTTACTCAAGCATTGTTGCGTTGCTCAAGTGCGCTCGTTCTAAATGGCCATTGTCTGCTCCCCGTCTGTTTGCGAAGGGCTATGGTAATAATCCTTGTTATTTGTTCAGTTGTTGATCGATGGACAAATGTGTTCCTGGGTAACACGTAAGCCACGTTTAAGTTGCTCATTAAGACTACAGTAGCTGTGTAGCGTCCCATGTTATGAGCATGATATTCGATGTTGGAAAAGAAGGGCCATTGACTTATTACGGGACATTAAGCTGTTATTAGTTTAAGCTCTTGCCATTGAGGAAATTGCTATTCAATCTGCCATGTGCAATCGTCGGGCTGTGAGGTTAAATGTCTGAACACATTGGTTTTAGGATAAGCTGGTTGAAATCATTAGTTCAAAAACAATGTTTTCTTGTGTCCCTCATTTTTTTGTACACCTGGTCCATGTTTTCAGCCAATTGAATTTTCGTTACCAATTACAGAATGTATTTAGATACAAAAAAAAGCATTGACATCTATGACCTGTTTCTAAACAAGACCTATTTTCTATCAGGCAGCTAGTATTGCGTTAAAGCGCCTTCCACAGGTATACAGACACATGCTATTGGTGGGTCTAAGGTCACTTCTTACCTGAAAGCTGTGTCCAATGTTTTTGACTAAAGACTAAAAAAAACAAGATAGAAATCATTTAGTTAAGTGGTGTCCGTCAGGATTAAAGCCACTTAAGAACCTTTTTCAGCTTTTGAATATTGAAATGTGAAGAATGAGAAGTAAGATGGACTCTTATCTCTGTGGCATTGCCATTAAATAAAGTGTCTTCATCTTAAACAATGTGTTTTAATTGCATATGCGTTATTCCCTCCCTACTATTCTGATGAATGCCTTAAATAGGGGGTTTAGAGACAACCAAGCGCTTGCCGTTTAAAGAAGATTCAGACAAGATTTCTAATTTGATGTATTCAGTTTATGTATTTATTCATTCAGCCACCTGGTGGCAATAAAACTACATATATTATTTTCTATAATGTATATATTTTTGCCTTTTCAACACTACTTCCCTCCGGTGATTCTCATATTCAGCGATTTTTATGAGTGTAAAGCATAAAACACCAACAAATTTACTGAATAGTTATTTTGAGCACATTTTTTATTTGCTTATCAGCCATTCTAGGCATAATAAGACAAACATTTATTTATTATATAACTGGAATTATTCCTAAATGAAAGTATGCATTTACCGAGAAGATAAGAATAGATTGAGTTATTTATACGGATTTAAAGTCCGTTGAGCATTCGAGATACAAGGAGACTGCATCGATGAGCAATCTACCGTGACTGCGCATGTGCAGTGAAAAATGAAAGGTGGGGCAAAACTTGAATGTTTATAATGACAGAAGAATGTTCGCTGTTTATAGTTTGTAGAAGAGTAGGCATTTCCATATGCGTTATTCCCTCCTTGCTTAATTGTCTAACCTCGGACTTAAAAAAAGATGGCGAGGTAAACATTCAGGGAATGCAAACGCTGCGTAGTCTTTTTTACTAAATGATGTCACGGAGTGCGCCAATATTTTCCATTTGCCTATTTTTTTGTGACTTGTGTCGGACAACTCTGTATCGGTTATAACACAGTTCTCCACTTTCGGGACTTGATGCATCCTGCTGAACACGGACGCGCTACCGTAAGCAGATCTTCTCCGTAGCCTGCTCTCCGGACAACTTTATTCCCAGGTAAGCGCATTGTTCCCCCCCCCCCCCCCCCCCCCATCTCCATTCTGGACGTCAACTAAACCACTCTGAAACTTGAATTAGGGCTACAGCTGCTTTCGATACAGCTCAACAGATCGCACTAAACGGAGCCCTATTGTACACGTTGGGCTTGTTTCCTGTAGGGTACTGTGTTTCCGAAAGAGTAAGCACATTTCAGCCATCCAGGACCACCAACAATATGATCAATATCTCAATGCTTTCTCTCGATGTTCTCGATACTGCTTCAAGTTACTGAACAGCAGTGTAATTATTAGTGATTATGAATACTTAATGATTCAGACAAACCCAAATATAGCAACAGCGCATCTTTGTCTGTCTGTCTATCTATCTGTCTCTGACTGTCTCTCCCTCTTTCTTTCGCTCTCTCTCTCTCTCTCTCTCTCTCTCTCTCTCTCTCTCTCTCTCTCTCTCTCTCTCTCTCTCTCTCTCTCTCTCTCTTTCTCTCTCTGACACACCTGGATGCCTGACAACTTAACTTGTAATTAGAAAAACATGCCACAGCAAGGCTAAGGCATCATCCAACATGGGACCGTATTAAACAATAGGCACCCTTTATAACGTTTTTGGATAATTGATTGTGTTGTGGAGGAAACTCCACTACCTAAACGAATAGACTCAGTCCCATGGGCACGTTGCGAACTTCGGCCTGGCAACTTGTTCCTGTTTGCACGTCATGCCTCCACCAAAGTCTTAGACTTGCCAAAAAAAGTGTTTTTCGGTGAAAGTTCCTGTGATACTACTCATGTGCCTCACCCACTTATGTAACAGACGTCACAACATGGAAAGGTGTTGTTACACAAGATTCCAGCTGTTGTCCCCAAGCATGCTGTCGATCCCCTTCTCTGTGGCTCCACCAACCTTCAGGGCTTTGGGCCACAACTTTACTTTACGGGGCGCACTCCTTCATGTGGTTCACACCCTAATTATGCAAACCTTTAGGATGTGGCAATAATCCCTTCAACCCTCTCTCTCTCCTCCTCCTTCTCCTTCTCTCTCCATTTCTTGGTCTTGCCACCCTGATGCTACCGCAATGATGATGATGATGATGATGATGATGATGAGGATAAAAGGGCAGCAGCATCAAAGCAGCTGAAGAGCCATCTTCAAGGGGGGGAACGGGGACAGGGGGGGCGGGAGGGATCGGGACGGGCGGCGGGCTGGCAGGCAATCTTGAGGCCCCCTGCAGTGCCCCATGCTGTGAAAGAGACCCACAACTAGCAATTAACCGCCAAGCTCTCCATCGTCCTTACCCCTGAACCCCCATCCTATCAGGGCTGCTTGTGTACCGCACACAGCTCCACAGACAACCTCATTGATTGGCTTATAGAGCACAGTTCCCCCAGAGGGAAAAGATGCCACACATTTGAGGAGGCAGAGGGTAAGGGTTTATTTTATTCATCTCAACAAGCTACATGCTACATAGCCCCCCCTCAGAACAGCTAGCCTGTCTTGAACCCAAGCAACAGGTTTTTTCTGCTCTTCCTCTGGTGTCTTTTACTTTGCAGGCAGAGAAGGGAGTGGCAGGAGGTATTTGAGCCTGTCTGTTCTTGCTTCGTTGTTCTGACTGCCATTGGAGCCGTTCACTTTGAGTGGGACATGGTTACCGTCATCCATGCTGACGAAGGCACCTTTGTCTTGGTAGACATGCAGAAAGCAATCGACCTCGTTTCCGTTGCGCGCACAAGTTAGCGATAGATGTGGGCTGACAACGTTTGCTCTTTGTGATCCATGGTGTCAAACGAAACATTTCTGGGTTGTTTTGTTTGTCTTAGGTCGTATGTCTCTACTGCAAGTTGGTGTTGTGTCGCAAAACAAGTTGTGGGCCCAACGTTTATAAGTCATTTCGAATAGACTTCAATAGACCACATGTTTTTTTACATATTATATTGAGTTATGTTTGACATTTTAGTTATGAGTTATGTGAATAAAAAGTGTGCTTTTTATTGTATGCTGTGGGGCTCATGCTCAGCACAGTTAGGATGGCTTCGGTCAATACAACTCATTGCAAAGCAGATTGGCTCAGGAAGAATGGCCCTGTTTGTTTCATGAAAGGGGGAAAAGCTGTGGTTTCACAGCGAGGCCTTTTGGAAATGGAAATCATAGCTCTTACCCATTGGGGCTGTGAGACAGGCTGAAGTCCCGGCAGACTTTTTGACTAGGCAAACTGGGATGCATTCACTGATCCACACATGGAGAATTAAAAGACTGCTTTGTTTGCGAGGCTTGGACAAGTACATCCATTCCGCTTACAGTGACATCATGACTTACCAACAAACTTTGCCCGAACATATCCTGTTGCTGTCAGACCTAACCGAATGCCAGCCCTTCTGTAATGTATTAGACCCGAGTGAATACGGGAAGGCTATGGGTTGGTCATAAACTGAGATAGTTTTCGTCTCAATGGGTCGGGTGGGAATATACCCTCGTAGGTTGTGGCTGGTTTGGGATTAGGATGCGTGCAGTTAGCTGTGTGTGCGTGTGTGTGTGTGTGTGTGTGTCATTGGGGGTGCAATAGTGCTCAGTAGTAGCTTAAGATGTATCTCTGTGGGGAAATGTTTTTACTTACACATTTCTCTCTGTATACTATGACAGCTGTGGCGTTTCCCGTGTGAAAACAGCCACTTCCTCCCCAGCGCCCGTTAAGTCAGCGATCTCCAGAGATTACTTTTTCTGAGAAAAAAAGTTACAAGATGATGTGAACTGATGTGTGGGAGATACTTTTGCATTGGTATTTCAATGGGAACATTTTGATTTCGTTTGAAATATAGGGTTTTTGAGGCATGTATTGGTTAGTGAGCTGTCTCTTTCTCTCTAAAGTCGGATGGAGTCGGTCTCTTGATACAGTCAAATCACCCGATGCAGGAAGTGCATAATGGACTCTATATGACACGGCGGAGTGCCATGACCTTATTTGGGGAGGTGATTGGATGCAGAGCTGTGAATGAGATCTCTCACTCCTTCTCATGGAACTGGCTGAAAGGAACTGACGCATAGAATATGGAAGTGATTGGTTGGTTATATTCTGTTCTCAACCTCAGACCAATGACTATTTTTAAGCATCTGCTAGGTTGATGTGTATGGCAATAAATACAGGAATAATACAGAAATACAAGGGTCACTCACTGTTGACCCGCAAAAAGCTAATTATGTCTTATTGACAAAGAAAAAATATATATTTGGTGAAGTGAAAAGTCCTCTGCCTAACATTTCAAAATGTTAGCATTTTTGAAGCATTATTATTGTATCAAACATTCTAACGTTTAAAAAGTGAAATGCTTATCATCATCCTGATTCGTTTTATTGTGACCACACATTCAACTCCTTATGAGACCTAAATTGGGGTTATGATAATCCAGTTTTGCTTGGCCTAATGATTTATTATGTGCATTAAAAAGTATTTAGTAAACAATCATAGGTACTGTAGAAGTACAGTGCTTAAGTAAAAAGTAATCCTGTCTTGTAAACCATAATAAACATACCTATAGTAACTGTGATATATCAGGAGAAGTAAAGCGTAAAGCGTGATCGCAGGTTTAAATTACACTTCAACGATAAGAATACATTAGAATTGAATTGTATTTTTTTTTTCAAGTGCAAAACTTGTCTACATCACGGAAAAAGATGAAATGCATAATGAAAGCATGGCATGCGCTGTAAGTTCTGCTTTCTACTGCCCTGAGCTATTTTTACACTCTGTTCCGCACATACAGGCTATTGCCGCAGATCATTAAAGGGCCCATACTCTACCATCCAGTTTGAGTGCGATTAGCAAATTACAAGCAGTTTCAGAATCGGTCCTGCCTTGTAGCACAGTGGCAAACATTATTATAAATATATAAAGAAGAAGAATAAAAATCTGTGTGTGTGTGTGTGTGTGTTTGTGGTCTGATGCAGTTAGGTTGTGTCAACGGTGAGAGGGCAGTGCTGCCTCCCCAATACCCCGAGTATGACTGAGGTCCAGGTAAGCCACAGAAATGCTTAGAACGCACCTGATAAATGATAATGGAACATTGTAAATAATGAACATAACATTATTCATTAGCTTCTACTCCCGCTCCTCTCTCAGGCTTCATGGCCGCAGGGCACAGAGTGTGTGGCCAGGTACAACTTCAGAGGCACCACGCAATGCGACTTGCCTTTCGATAAAGGAGACATCTTGACTATTATTTTCGCTACAAAGGTAATACTGTGTGTGTCTGTGAATGCCAGGAAAACGACTGCTTACTTTTTGGCTTGTGGTGAAGGATTAAATTGTGTTTTTGCTTATCGTTAACCGGTTTATTAATATCAATATATATATATTTATTATGGTGGTGTGTGTGTCTGTGTGTGTGTGTGTGTGTGTGTGTGTGTGTGTGTGTGTGTGTGTGTGTGTGTGTGTGTGTGTGTGTGTGTGTGTGTGTGTGTGTGTGTGTGTGTGTGTGTATGTTTCTGATGAAAACAAACACTGTGAATGCCATTGTAATCTTCTGATTTGATCTTCGGTTCCAGGACCCAAACTGGTATAAAGCGAAGAACTCGGCGGGCAAAGAGGGAACCATCCCAGTCAACTACGTCCAGAAAAGGGAAGGAGTGAAATCCGATGGAAAGCTGAGCCTCTTGCCGTAAGTAAAACGCACTCGTCCTGACTCCTGTCATGGGGTGCAGGGTTGTGTCTCGTGGCGGAGGTGTTTGACTCCCTGCCAAAATGCACCGGGTCCAAACTCCCAGCGTGGGACGCCCACCTGTCAGCACCGTCGAGCCACATGCCTAACCCACCAGTGTCTCAATGACGAGTGTCTGGACGTACTGTCGCTGTGGCTGGAAGCATCTGCTAATTGCTCATATAGTCATGGCAATAATTAACCAGAGATTACCTTCTGACACATGGATTGATTAAGATCCTCTTTACACTCACTCACTCACTCACTCACAAATTGACATGGTTTACATGTAACTTCCCCATACGTGTGTTGGTCACCGGACAGCAGCCTCTGTCTCCCCTGTGGTGGTGGCCAACATTTTTCTACCGTACCCCTTTGTCTCTGGCTGTGCGGTGGCTGGCAGGAGGCAGATGGCGGATTTTTTTTATGGCGACGGTGCTGTCAGTGCCGTGAATGTTGACCACAATTGGGTTGGGCTACGTTTGTAATTGCAGAGCACGGCTCGTTTGTTTCCAACTGTGGTGCGTGTGAACTCTGCACCATTTCCTGTTGCATTTTCTTTCGCTCTATCTCTCAAGAAAAACAATCTCAAAAGATGACTCGCAAGACGTGTGTGTGTGTATGTACGTGGGTTTACATTTGCATGTATGGGTGGGTGGATGTGTGGAAGTTTGTATGCGTGGGTGTGGGACTGTGTGTGTGTGTGCCCATGTGTATGTGTGAATGTATGTATGTATGTGTGTGTGAATGTGTGTTTGTAGATGTGGGTGTTTATGAATGCAGGTGTGTGCATGTGGGTTTGTATGAATACACTCCCTCCCCTATCAACAACTGTTCTTCTCTCCCCCCGTCCCCGTCAACAGTTCTGCGCAGGGGGCTGGTAGGGGGAATTCGGGGGGGGCCCTTCAGTACCTCTTGTATATAGGGCCCAGAATTTGGTGCTACGCCCCTGTGTGTGTGTGTGTGTGTGTGTGTGTGTGTGTGTGTGCGCATGTTTGTCCTCTTATGCATGCATAATAATTGGCATAGTGACAACCTGCCTACCCACCTGTTCTAGATGGTTCCATGGGAAGATCAGTAGAGAGCAGGCGGAGCAGCTGCTGACCCCACCTGAGACAGGGCTGTTCCTGGTACGCAATAGCACCAACTACCCCGGGGACTACACTCTGTGTGTGAGCTGTGAGGGCAAGGTGGAGCACTACCACATCGTCTACAAGAACAGCAAGCTCACCATCGATGCGGAAGAGTACTTTGACAACCTCATGCAGCTGGTGGAAGTAAGGAGGAGGAATAAATGGGGATTTCGTGTTGATGCATTGCATGTTGTTTTGGACTAGCTCTCTATATTGTTTGCGAGTTGTCACATGGACTGTTTAAGTGAGAGTGTGCTGTTACATGAACCAATCATAAACAGGAAATTTCAACAGAGGATGTGGGCATTTGTATGCATTAGTAAGGTTCATCAGTGGACCTAGCTTGATCACTGCCCTCTATTGGCCAATGTGGAGTACTACACGTGAAATATAAACCGTTTTAACTGTTTTCATTCAAGGGAATCCTATTGGACATAATCAAACTGCTCTTTCCTGTTTTGCTTACAGCACTACACTGAGAATGCAGACGGCCTGTGTACCATACTCATCAAGCCAAAGTTGGAGGAAGGGACTTTTGCTGCCAAGGACGCATTCCGCAGGAGTAAGATTCTCACGCTCTCAACGAACACATATAGAAATCACACCCGATATCAAACGTCAAACCACACGCTAAATCGCACTTAGCCAATGCGCAAAAAAATAATATATATTTTAATAAGACAAACAAACATCAATTGGAGATTCAGATTTAAATTGAAACTTTTAAAATGTAGCTCTGTTTTCTCCGATACAACGGCGTCTGTTTCTAAGGCGTGCCACGTGTGCTGGTGCGCTTCACTATTTAGTCCTTTGGTAGACTAAGTCGACATTAATTAATGGAAATCATGCATAGGATTTTGTGAATAAATCCATAACATCCTGTCATGTGATATCACAGGTGGCTGGGCACTGAACAGAGAGGAACTCAAACTTCAGCACTCGATAGGAAAAGGAGAGTTTGGAGGCAAGTACCAGTACACTCAATAACCATTATGTTACAGTCAATACAGGGGATATGTCTTGAATTGTGTTGAACGGACCCGCTTTTTGGGAGGTTTTGCTGATCCAAACTAACAAAAAAACTAAAAACAATGTGATGAACAATGTGATAATCTGCTATGTGTGCTTCTCAGATGTCATGCTGGGAGACTACAGAGGGTCTAAAGTTGCAGTGAAATGCATAAAACACGATGCTACCGCGCAGGCTTTCGTGGCAGAGGCATCGGTCATGACGTAAGTCACACAACAAAGGCACTGTATTGTGGACATGGTATGAGTAAAAGTCTCGATGAAGTACCTAACAGTACAATCCTCTTTCTTGGTAGGCAACTGAGACACAATAACCTGGTGCAGCTTCTTGGAGTGATTCTAGAGGAAAAAGGAAGTCTGTTTATTGTGACAGAATACATGGCCAAGGTAGGGCAATATAAACCTATCGTTGCTTTACACGGGGAATGGGTTAGCCTAGCGATTGTAATACTTGCACTTGGTTCTATGAACATCTTTACTGTACCGACAGCGATATATTGTTTCACTTCTTATGACAAATGTACTTATTGTAACAAATGCACTTATTGTAAGTCGCTTTGGATAAAAGCGTCTGCTAAATGCCCTAAATGTAAATGTAATAAACCTTCATAGTAAAAAGTATCAGACTTTAGATGATCAATCTGAAGTCTCATGGCAAATGAGCACAAATATGGGTTTCTCTTTCTTTTGCTTCACATTTGTTTCGACCAATCATGTTCCAGAGGCAGGGATCTAATCCTAATTGGCTATCAACAGTAACCACGAGCCTGGGACCTGATCTGTTGTGTATGTGCTCCTCAGGGCAGCCTCGTAGACTACCTGCGCTCCAGAGGTCGGACTGTGCTCAACGCACATTCCCTCCTAAAGTTCTCACTGTGAGCATATCTTCATGTTCATCCATCATATCACAGAAAGACTGGTTGGTCACTTCAAAAACAATTATGGAAATGCTAACGGTAAGTGATGTTTGTGCTCTTCTTCGACTTCTCCCCCACCTCCTCCATCTCCAGGGACGTGTGCGCTGCCATGGAGTACCTGGAGGCCAACAACTTTGTGCACAGGGACCTGGCGGCACGCAACGTCCTGGTGTCGGATGACAACATCGCCAAGGTCAGTGACTTTGGGATGACCAAAGAGGCGTGTTCCACCCAGGACACCGCCAAGCTGCCCATCAAATGGACCTCCCCCGAAGCCCTGAGGGACAAGGTATGGACCCCCTGTTAGTATCGGAATGCAAACCCTCCATTAATAATATGATTGTATCAAGCCTGACTTGCCTTTTCTTTTCCATTTTTGTGAATAGCTGTTTTCCACAAAATCCGATGTGTGGAGCTTTGGAGTGCTGCTGTGGGAGATATACTCATTCGGCAGATTGCCTTACCCAAAGATCGTAAGTCTCTATTTGCCTGACTAAGTGGGTAGGTGTGTGATAATAATGAATTCCTGTGTAATGCATTGACCACAGCACTAGGTAGTGATGATCAACTTATTCACACAATAGCCTGATAAGGCGTTGTGAATTCATGTAGCAAATATGAATGTGAATACCTTTCAGCATAGCTTGCTGATTGATGAAATATACTTAACATCATTCACTCCTCATTGCTTTCCAAAAATGTTATTAAATAGCTTCCATGTTCAATTATTTGTAATTAGTCCTAGTCTGATGCTTGTCAAATGTTTTTGCCTCTATTCCACCATCATTGTTCCAGTAATAACGTCCATGATTTCATCACAGAAAAAAGTGAACTTGAAATGTATTAAAAAATATATTCAATCCCCTACTATTCCACCATTATTATTCACCAGCCTCTGAAGGACGTAGTTCCTCGCGTGGAGAAGGGCTACAGGATGGAGGCCCCAGATGGCTGCCCCGACGTGGTCTACGACGTCATGACGCTCTGCTGGAGCCTGAACGCCTTCGCCCGGCCAACCTTCCATATGCTGAAAGAGAGGCTGCAAAACATTGAACACTGAAGGAACGCTGAAAGAGCCACCAGGCAGAGAAAGGACTTGGAGCGAGTACGGACATATCCCCTTTGCGGACACCCAGTGAATCAAACATGAAACGACCAAGAACTGCAATTGCCTTTAAGTATTTGGAGAAAGATAACCATTTTATTGTGATTTTCTTTTACATATTGAAATGTACTGAGAATGACTTTGGCATTCCCTTGCCTCAGGAGGCAAGTTATAGTAGCTCCCTATTCTTATATTTTGTTTCTTTTCCTCTGCTATGTTCTATTGGGTAGAAGGCTTTTTTAATCGGTTTTAATCGGTTATGGTAGGAAAAATAAAGAAACGTTCCAGAAAGAATCCCATTTGGGGAAAACGCATTCCCTATACTCAACGTTGCAGATGTCTTCCAATGTTCATGTTAGTATCATTCATGGATTTTTCTCAGCGGTAGCCTTTTGCTTTCAAATTCATGGTTACAGTAATAACGTTTGTATGCACGGTCCGCAATTTCATCACCTATTGTCTTACAGAAAAAAGTGTACTTGAAATGTATTTAAAAATATACTCGATCCCCTATTGATGTAAATCGACTTGTAATGTATTTTTGTGACTTGATGGGAAATTTGCCAAATTGGCCCATTTTACAAAATAAATATACTGAGCATAGAGTTTAAATGTGAGTACACTGTGAGTTTGCAATATAATATTAGTTTACAAGGAGTGGGCTTCAAATATTATATTTTATTAACCAAGTATGCTTTTGTCTATTTCAGTGTAGGCAAGTGTACTGCAATAGAGTAGTCAGATTAAGTAGCCCCAAAATAAAAACAATTCAACCTAATTGAGCAACTAAGTTGATCTTGGATTGGTCGAAACACTTACAATATATATATATATTTTTTGAATACACTTTTTATAGAGTCCGCATTTTATTTATTTCACCCGACCTACCATGAATGTATGTACCTTTTCAAATAAACCTTTGTTTCCTGGGGACTACATTTGTGGTTGCACGCTGAATGTTCCTCGAAAAATATGCACTGAAAACAGGAAAGCTGTCAACACCAGATAAGCGCTCGAAAGCCTCTGAGAGATAAGCTCCGTGCGTTTGTTCATAATGGAAAAACAGGCCGATATCTTCTATCGGGAACTTCCAAAAGTGGTAAGTGTTTTTTTTCCCCACGTTGAATGTCTTTCCATAACACATATTTTTACATTTCTTGCAAACTTGAACCTCTGCGGTGTGTTTTAGGAGCTACACGCTCACCTCAATGGCTCCGTCAGCTTCCAGACCATGGAGAAGCTTATTGCCCGCAAGCCTCATCTTAACATCGAGCACAACATGACCGCCATCCGCAGCGGCCAGCGGAGGACAATGGACGAGTATGTCTCTGGATTATGTTGAATAAAAACGATCAAATATGCACGTTGAATGAACACTTGGATGCACGTTGACGGTCGACCTGCACTGTAATGAACAGTTGCGTGCACGTTGACCTGCACCTTAATGAACACTTGCATGCACATTGACCTGCACCTTAATGAACACTTGCATGCACATTGACCCGCATTGTTATGAACACATTGCCGCATTGCCACATGTTCACAGCAAGCCCTCTTATGTCCGCAGGTGTTTTCGAGTTTTTAAGGTGATCCATCAACTGGTGGACACAGAGGAGGATATTTTTATGGTAAAAAAAAACCTTCTGGGTGGAATATAAGACGTGTTTGTCGACGCTTTACAAATGGTCAGTTTCTTAACCAGCTGAATGGTTTCTTTTAGGTGGCCAAAGATGTTGTGAATGAGTTTGCAGCCGATGGCGTCAAGTATTTGGAGCTCAGAAGTACACCAAGAGAGGAGATAAAAACAGGCAAGATAACACCCAATTTGCTGTATTGTATTCCATACCTTTTAAAACCAGAGGGGGATTATAGTGATTGTTCTCTCATTATTAGGACTGACAAAACGGAGATATGTAGAGACTGTTCTTGAAGCCGTCAAGCAATGTAAAGGCGACGGCGTAGATATTGATGTCAGGTATGTTTGCAATTACATTAACTGTATCTGACAAAAGATAGTGAAATCAACTTGACAGTTTGTGTATTGTATTCCTTGTTGTGTTCAGTAACATTGCGTGATTTGTATTGAGATTCTATTTAATTGTCCAAATATTTATGCATTGATTTCTCCTGTTTTCCTCCCCCAAGGTTCCTAGTTGCAATTGATCGAAGGAACGGAACTGAGGTTGCCATGGAGACCGTGAAACTGGCCGAAGAGTTCATGCTGTCCACAGATGGCTTAGTGGTGGGGCTCGACCTGAGTGGAGACCCAACGGTCAGTGAAACAACGATTGAGGCGCATGCTGCCTCATGATTTCATCTCTCTCTCACTGAGTACTTGTGTTCGGTTTTAAGGTGGGCCATGGCAGAGATCTACTCCCGGCCCTGGTGAGGGCCAGAAACTGTGGACTGAAGCTTGCGCTCCACCTGTCAGAGGTACGTGATGTCTACCCATCACGAGATGGCTGCCCATGCCAACTTCTTTCCTGAAAGCTGTGTTTTAAATTGAGTCTGCTGTTGTGTTTTCAGGTCCCCTCCCAGTTGGAGGAGACTGAGCTGCTGTTAACTCTTCCTCCCGACAGGATCGGCCACGGCACGTTTTTGCATCCCAACGTTGGCGGATCTCAGACCCTGGTTGATGCAGTGGTGAAGAATAACATACCACTGGGTGAGTGTGAAATGTTCACGATTTGAGTCAAGACCACACCAACCGGTTTTAAAGGTGAATATATTATACTACCAGGTGTGAGTGTGATTAGCTGTTACAAGCCGTTTGAAAATCTGCCTCTTCTGACATCACAAGTGGGCGTGTGTCCACCTAGATGTGTGCGAGATAGATGAACGTTTGCTACAGTCCACTGGGTAGGCTGGTAGACTGATCTAAGGGGACACGCCCACTTGTGATGTCAGAAGAGGCAGATTTTCAAACCGGCTTGTAATGGCTAATCACACTCACACCTGGTGGTATAATATGTCACCTTTAACCCGTATAATGGATCATATTCTAAAACGTCCATTTGTGTTGTAGAGCTCTGCTTGACGTCTAATGTCAAGGGTCGAACGGTGCCATGTTACTCCGAACATCACTTCAAGTTCTGGTATCAGATGGGACATCCTAGTGTGATATGCGTAAGTCTGTGCGGCCCTATTGGTTTTGAATTGTCACTGCTCAAAATTTAGTTTTTCTGAAGTTCTTAACCAAGCATTTACATAGTTCAACGGTTTTATTTAAAACAATTACTTTGAATTGCTCCTAACAATACAATTTTGTCTATACAACAGACTGACGATAAGGGAGTCTTCAGCACCAATCTATCTCAGGAGTATGAGCTGGCAGCGACCACATTCGGGCTGAGCCATGAGGACGTGTGGAAGCTCTCCCAGCAAGCCATAGATTGTACTTTTGCCCCAGAGACCCTGAAGCAGCAGCTGAATCAGAGGTGGATTGACCTACGACCTCGTGTTTTCCGATGACATGTCATGGAGTCCTACCCAACGCCATTTTAAGCTCTGTCCAAACTTTTTATTATAAAAAAAGGGAATTTGATTCTGATAGACATTAATGATAGGCAATGCTCTGAAGAGTTATGTTAACAGTCAATCCTTTCTTACGGTTTATGTATGTGTATTCTGTGTTGACTAGACTTGTGGTTATTGAACAACAGCGCAAACATTGCTCCACAATTGTATAAAATATATAAGTTCATTGGTCCAACATCAAATCTCATCTCTTCTTTCCAAATTTGGCCTTTTTGCCACCGCCCTTCTTCAGTTTGCCGTGTTTTGGCTCCTCTGGAACTGCCACATGGCTTTCCACATCCAGCTTCCTCTTCTTGTCGCTGTGCGTAGTGCAAGAGTGTTAAAATCCTATATTTTCACAGCAGAAATGTGTTCAAAACAACTCTTAAACCCCACATACCTCTTTATACTGACGACAGCCGGGTTCCCCGCCTTCTTCAAGACATGGTCCCACTCGTCATCGTTTCCACGGATTTTGTACCTTAAGCAGAAAGGAAAAGTGAGTTTCAATGTGCTGGGAGAATGAATCAATTACAGCAGATAGTAAGCACAATGGTCCGAATATCGGACAACAGTGTTCACCTATTCAATGATAGTTTTTGTATGGACCTGCTCATTTAGAGGGAGAATTCCCAACAAACACTGCCCATGGCTTGTACTACTCACTCTTCAAAGTTCAGCTCCTTGATTTTCTCCAGGTCTTGCTTGTGTTTTTCGTCAAACTCCTTGGCAGCCTCATTCTGCCAAGGAAGAGGTGAGGGGTTGAGTGGCAGGACTTTAAAATGATTTTGCAGAATGATAACAAACATAAAATACGTTTAAATACCAGATCATCTGTCAGACTCCCGACTGTCGGCTCCATGGTGATTTCTTTCGACGCCACCATCTCGGCTTCGACAGCCTGCTCTTGCACGTTGCTGAAAACCTAGGAGAGGTCATAATATCTGTGACCATGTGGTTCCAACGCCTCTCTTAAAACCGAATCGACTCCGAACACAATGTTAGCTTAACACCCAGGGGCAGCTCCAGGCGCCCACTCACTTGCACGATCTTGCGAATCAGACGGTTGAACAGACCCATGAGCTGTGTGCCTGGCAGCTCAATCTCCTTCTCCAGCTGGTTCACCGTCTTGTGCTGCAGCCCAACGCCCAACAGCAGCGCCTGGACGGAACCAAGAGGACTGTTAACACTCCATAGCACACTTTTTATATAGATGACTATTTTCTCTATGTTTGGGCCTCTGTCCACTTCAAATAAATGATCTAATAATTTATTTTCGATAACTGAAAATGCCTTTGACAAAACCTTCCTGAGGGGGTCTCTCAAAACCAAGGTGTGCATTTATGTGGACAGCTGAAAACGTATACTTTAGAAAGATATATGTATACGTGTGGACGGGTCCTTAAACGACAGTCGCAAAGAAAAACAACGGGATGGTGGGGGAACGACACCTACACACTGGGCCGCGGAGAGGGAGATGTCGCCCAGCTGCCGGAGGAAGAAGAGCTGCGCCACCTTGGGCACCAGGTCCATGATGAGGTGGTAGTCTACCATGCTCCTGGAGTACAGCTCCATGCGCTTCAGGTCGTAGGGGCTGAAGTGGATGGCGAGCTCCATGCTGCCGATCGCTGCAGGGAGGGGAGAAGGCAATAGGAGAGATGAAGGAGATGAGTGAGGGGAGATGGAGAAAGTGAGAGATCTTAGATCATTTTCAGGATAGGTTTGAGTGGCGGAGGTGGTTCGACTTTTTGACACAGCTATAAAGGTTTTGGTTTTGGGGTCTGAGGCCCCACCATGAATTAACAAATGTTAATGGTGATGTAAAAGGATCTTTACTTGTAAACATGGCCTATAGATTTACATTTACTAAATCAGATTCATAAATATGTCAAAATCACTTGACCCTTGGCTACACGATGCAGTCGTAGACGATGACATCGTTTTTGAAGTACCTACTGGCACCTTACGCAAAACAGTAAAGGGCCAGTAAAGGCCACCAGTGAACAGAGCCGGTCGGGGGCGGGGGTATTCAGTTGGTTGTAATCTACATCCTCACCGCTAGATGCGACTCAATTCCACACACTGGACCTTTTAAGCTGAAATAGCACATCCTAATAACAAAGAAGAATAGCAGCAGTCCTACTGTTGGCCGTCTCCTTGCTGTTCCGGTTCTGCAGGATGTTGAGGGCCATGCTGGGCTGGAAGCTGCTGAACTGGTAGGAGAGCAGCGAGATGAAGCGCCGTCTGAAGTCTGTGGGAAGCAGAGGAGCCGCTATGAAGGGGTGTTCGGGGGTGTGGAGGCGGCTCGAGGCGTGATAGGGTGCGCTCGGAGAGACACGGGAGGATAAAGAGGTGGTTGCTCACCTGTCCAAAACGCAGACAGCCACTGAGCCTGCTCGGAAGCCTCTTCCATTCTGAGGTCCTTCAGCATCACACAGGAGTGCTCCCCCGTCAGGTCATTCTGAACACAGACGCAGACAGACACAGACACTCTTCAGTAACAGACAACATCCATCAATCACGGATGGAATGCAAATGAATGAATTCTCTTCCAGAAAAAGACACTATAAAAAAATATAAATCCCTTCTCACTCACAGGTGTCTGTCTTAGATAGACCGGGGTGTAGCCAGCCCTCTTCCAAAATCTGTCATTTGAAAGAAAATGATACATACCATTAAATCTCCGTCTGTATACAAAGAGGCTACGAACTGAGCAAACCGGCCTTTAAGATAAAGCTCACCTGAGCAGTTGGGTGGTGAGACCATAGGAGACGCCCAGGTAGTGGAGTCGCTCCGCTCTCCTCTCGCTCAGCTTCAGCAGCAGAGGGGGGAGCTCCTTCCTGGGCGTGAGCACCTCCTCGAGCAGGCCGACAGCCTGGATGGGTGATGCATTGACCAGCAATTACCGTATTTCCCGCACTATAACGCGCACCGGATTATAAGGCGCACCTTCAATGAATGACCTATTTTAGAACTTTTTTCATAAATAGGGCGCACCGGATTATAAGGCGCATAGCATAGAAGATACTGTGAGTGTGATACTGTGAGATACTGGGACTGTGAGTAAGCGCAGTAAAATGCTGTGTGCACTGACTACGATAGCCGTAATGCTGCAAGCGGTGTGGCTTTATCGTAGTCGTAGTGAAACATTTTATTATTATTATTAAATTGTTTTTATTGGTTTTTCATACTGAAACATTTTGACAGAGCGCCGTTTACAACCAGTATGGATCAACCAATTAACCAATTGATCCATATATAAGGCGCTCCGGATTATAAGGCGCACTGTCGTTTTTTGAGAAAATTACCGGCTTTTAAGTGCGCCTTATAGTGCGGAGAATACGGTAACTTACAATTCATTTAGAATCCATTTATATTAAAGCTTTTTTTTTTTTTCAATCTTCCAATTTCATGGCATCCCAGCCAAACGCTTGTCTATCATTGAGGAATAGGCCCTACCACCAACCCTTAAACTATGACAAACCCTAACCCTATAACTAATCCCATTACTAATCCAAATCCTATTGCTAACCCTAAAACAATTTCTAACCCTAACCCCTATTACTGACACTACCTCTACCCCTCAAATGAACCCCCATCTCTGGGGCGCTGAGTTCATCTTCATGGCTCTCTGGTTGTCTTACCTCGCTGCCGACAGTCGTGATCTCACTGTTGCCAGTGTGTCCGTTCTCGGTCATGGTGGGGAACTTTCCCTCGTAGTACATCTGCAGCAGCTCCAGAGTCCTGGAGCCGTAGCCCATCTGGGGGAAGGAGCCACAGTCAGCGCTATAAAACACCTTCACGTGGGGAACAGCTACATCCAACGAACCACGCGGCAGAGGGGTCTTTTCTTACCCCTTGATAGTCGGGGTTCACCGCAATGCGCACGACTCGGGCGCCGGAGAGACCGCCAAACTCTGGGTCTTGGAACTGGAGAAGGGAGAGGGAGGAAGAGTTGTACCAAGATGTGCGGAGCTAGGGTGTTACCCAGGCACGAAAGTAGGTTGTAAACATTCTAAGATTGGTCGCTTTGCATTCGAGTTACAGCAATTGAGTTGGATTTGTGTGCACATCCAATCGTTCCAAATATGAACCGACAGAAGCTTTACAAGAACGGAGAAGAGAAGAGAGATTCCTCTGGAAAGCAGTCCTCGTCAACGACCAAACAGAGCCGTGACTTGGTGGAGGTGTACCTGTTCTGAGACGGTCCAGGGGATCAGGTCCCCAGCCGCCTTCTTCCCTCTGGACAGACTGTTGAGGATCGACTGCTGAGAGATCTCCCCTTCCAGACAAACCTGGAGGAATAAATCATACTTCTGTCGGTACAATTTGGGCCGAGGCAGCGGCTTTACTCCGAAGCATCTCACCGGGGAGAAAGGGATCAAGCAGTCCATGCAAACCAAAATAAATGATATAGTAGCCATCGGAACCACAACTCGTGGTTATTTTATTTGTTGCCCCTAGTGATAGTCAAGCAGTGCACAGCAGGACGTGATAGGGTTAAGGGGGGTCCTACGTACCTGCACCACGGCCAGGACCTCTGGCAGGGAGTTCTGTGTGGGGGGCACGGGGGGCAGGAGACAGAAGAGGTGGTGGGCGGGCGCATCGGACAGCAGCTGGAGGTCATTGGGCGAGTTCTGGAGCCGGGGATGGAGGGAAGAGGAGGGACGGTTAGGATCTCCAGATAGGAACCACACCAGGAGCCGAGAACTGTACCTTGGGGAGTGGAGAGTTAACCGCTCACCTTGTAGTGGGAGGACACGTAGAGGGCCATGAGTCTCTGCAGGAAGACCTCGGAGGCCTTGTGGTAACAGAACAGGGTGTCTCTGTTGACATAGTACCTACGGGAAGGCGCTAAGGACAACGACGGAAGGAAAACAGCTGCAGCACTCAAGGGTGCATTGATCAGGTTAGGGCCGGATAGAGTAGTGCCTAGGGCGCCGCAATCCCCCAATGTCAATCAATGGCAATCCCCCAATGCCTACTGGGTAGGCATCCCCCAAGGATGCCTACCCTACCCTATCCTTAAACAAGGTGCCTTGTTGAAAATGTTAAATTTGTCATGGTACCCTTTCCCATCTGACCCGCACAGTCATTGAAGTCAGTTCCATCTTTCATGTTCGGCCATTGAAAAAGGATACAGATCACAAGTTTGAGGCAGCGGGCAGCCAGATATGAGCCTGGGGATGTTCAGGCAGTCCAGACAGAGCAGCTCATTCAGCCACTTCTCCACGGCGTCCCCTGGGCTGTAACGGATGGACTCGTGCAGCGAGACCTCATGAAGGGAGCGGGCTGCATGGAAGGGGAAGACAGAGTCGTGAGTGAGTGAGTGAGTGAGTGAGTGAGTGAGTGTGTGTCTATAGTTTACAATATAGTGGTGGAATTAGATAAGGGCTGGAGGATAATTTCACCTGAAGCTATCCGGACGGTGTTGGTGCCCTTATTCTCTGCAGACATGTTCTGTTGACTGTCAGAACTCTGCTGTCGCAACTGCTGGATCAGCTTGAGGGACAGAGAGCGACCGGTGCCCTCATAGCTGGAGATATGGTGGGAGGAGGGGATACGTTAGACATAAATAGATACATTACAAAATCAAATGTAAAAAGAAAGAAAGAAAGAAAGTAAGAAAGCAAGAAAGAAAGAATTGGTGTGGCCTAGAGAAGGCTGAGGAGTTGGGAAGAAGAAAGAGAAATCTCGATATAATGGAAGAGAAAAATATGTAATATGTAATGGGAGGGAGTGAAATGATTGGAGGGAGAGGACAGGTGAGAGAGAGAGAGATGAGAGCTAAAAGCAGTAGTACTGCTACTACGAACCCATTGATGGTTGAGGCCATGAAGACCAGGTAAGGCCCCAGCAGGTTCTTCACCAGGGGGAGGGGAATGGCTGCTGCCTCGTCAATGACCAGGAGCTCAGCCTGGCCAAGCTTGACAGCATCACCCGGGTGGATGTACTGTCAGGAACAAAACACGAGCGGTGAGGTCGGTGTAGTGGGTCCTTCAAAATACACACCAACCCGAGACGGTTCCCCTCGTATAGTTTTGGAACGACTGGGAACAAACGAGTACAGATGAGCTTTCAGAAGGGCCTGGATGCAGAAGGAGGGGGGGGGGGGAGGGCGCTGGATCACCCACCTGGATGGTCTGCCGGTGCTCCTTGAAGATGTTCACCCGCACCACCGCCTTGTTGAAGTCCGGGTTCAGGGACTGGATGATCTCGTAGTCGAGGTGCTCCTACGCGTCACGGCGACCGGATACACAAAAATGATGTGTTAATGTTGTCATTTATTCATTCAAATGTATTTCAAATGGGCAATCGGGTAAAAGAGGTTATGGTCAGGTGCCTTACCTGGTACTGGAGAGCGTCAAATCCCTTGAAGATGAACTCAAAGAGGGTGTGCAAGTTGTCTGGGCTCGGTGAGGTCACAAAGATGTTGGAGTAGCTGTAGAGGAAGTTCAGCGCATCGTGAGAAACAATGGCCTGCACTGTGACTAGAACCTATCTGTAGATGTCAGAACCGGGCTTGATGGGATATGGATAGATAAACCAACAAGCCTACCCAGTGGACTGTACCAACTGGTAGGTTAAACTATTGATCATGAAGCTGGGTGGACACTACCACTCGTGATGTAACAAGTATTGATAAAGGTATTTCAAAATCAACCCATTCAATTAAAAACAATACCCTTGGTAAAATATAGGCATTTAAAATAAAACAAACATTAACAGGTCCTTACCCGAAGGCGACGGCCCCAGCGACAGCCAGCCCCAGTGCTGCTGATTTTCCACGTCCGCGGGCGGCAGTGAGAGCCACCGTGCTCCTTAGGGTCTTCTCCGAGATGGCCTCGATGAACTTCAGCACAGCCTTGGCCTGGGTGAGGAATATAATAAAGCACGTTCAATTAAGCCCACAAGAGCACCCACAGGTCTGAAGTAACAATACAACACTTTGCGGGCAATCACAAACACATCCTGTGAAAACAATTCTAGACGTCACCTACTGATACAACTCATAGTTCACATGCTATAACCTAATGGGATGTAGCTCTCGGGGGGGAGCTGCTGCGGACGTCATACCTGGTCCATGGTCTTGCAGTTGTCCACCAACACGCCAACCGGCTGCGTGTCCTGGAGAGAAGCCTTCAGGTCCTTCAACTCCTGCTCCCGCGGCGACAACAGATCGTCCTGAAGGAAGTGAGAGGGCTTTGCGATGAGAAACATTCTACGTGACCCTGTCGGTGAGTGGCGTGCTAGGGTGAAAGGTTGACGTGGTGCAACAAAAAAAGTGTTGCCAATTACCTGAGTCTTTGGAGGAACCGCCTTGATGGCGGCCATGTGGGTGGAGATGGGCAGGACGTTGAGCTGGTCGTCGATGACGACACACATCTTGCAGGAGGCAAGGGAGAGGATAAACCTGGGGGAGGGTTAGAAAGTAACTTCATGACTCTGTGGCCTAGTGAATTCAGATACAGGTCATTAATAAGCGGGTAGAGAAAAGGCATGTTTTGGATTGAATCCAGAACCTTTAAGTTTGGAGCACCCAAGCCAGTAGAATATCATGCCATAAAAGACACCTTTGTGACCATGAATACGTAAAGATGCAACCCTGCCAAATGAACGCACCTCTCATTGAATCTTCCCACCACGTCCTGATGGGCTTCAGTCCTGTATCGAGAATGGACATCCTGCAACCACAGTTTGCATTAATCCACGGTTCAGCAAAAGAACTGCTTAAATACCATGTACACAGGAGAAGAAAATGTGAAGGACTTACCATAGACATAGTGTACAGCTGCTTGAGGGAGTTCATGGTCCTGAGCAAAATGACTACGATTCCTCCTCCCTCAACAGTCTCAACCGTCCTGGCGAGCAGGTTAGGAGTGAGTGCTTCAAAGTCCTGTGAACGAGTGTATAGAAATGAAACACATAAGAAAAACAAACTTTGTTTATTTCATGAATTGTGATCTATAGGGACTAGGAGCGATGGCTTACCTGCAAGACACACATGCCGAAGGTGTTTCCTAGGATTTTATGGGTCTCTTTATAGTAACAATATCGGATGTTGGTAGCGGCGACAAAAAGTTCAAATGGATCATCCTGCTTCAGGTTAAGGGTGCCAGATTTAATCTTCTTTTGGAGTTGTCTCATGCGCTTCTTTCGATTGCTGTTGAATAAAGTGACATTATGTTATCGACACAGTTGTATATAATGATATATATATATATGTGTTAGGCATTGCATGGAATATGATGGTCACCTGCTGAAGCCCAGCTCTTTTTTGTAGCACCACAGAACAGAGGGTCGTGCTTTCACTGCAGCTTTTGACAACATGTGATGGAGGATAACAACCTGAAGGAAAGATGGAATGCAAATAGATCAGCGAATCGTTGAAAATGACGCTGGTGCAAATGCAACCGGAATACCGTACACATGTTTTGCCTTAAACAGGATACAAATAAACGAGATGTACCTGGTCCTTTCCTCGATCACCAACAACAACGAACAGGGTCCGATGTTGCAGAGCGACACCATTCTCAATCTGAACACGAATCCGATTGTCGATCTTCTTTCGAAATGTCGCCATTTTCGTAAAGCTAAAAGCAAATTATAGTTTATATGAGATCTACGATACATTAATTGCTGAAAACAGGTTAAAATTAAAGAGTGACAGACTGGTGAGGAGGAATCTCTTGTCAAAACTGATTTTCGATCATAATGCAGATTTACATAAAACATACAATAACTCTGGAAATAAAAAGTAATTATTGAGTATTACCTTATGTGTCAACCTGATAACTAGGGTTAAATCATTAAAGTCCAGACTCTAAAGAACTCCAGTGCACCAGCGCTCATGCTGTTGATAAACTCACGTGGGGACACCAGTTCGTGAAGGACCCCGGTGACGTGTATTCTATGCGACGTTAGTACAAAAAGCTGCCGCAACTCCATGCTGCAACTTCAGCCTCATCGTTTTGCGTGCTGCAGGCATACTTGGGAGCCAGAAAACGGCATGTTTTTACTCAGATATGAGATTGACTGTCATGCTGTTCAGTTCCATCCAGAAAATACACATAATTAAAGTCATATTTATATTATGCATCAAGGGATAGATGCGTTTTATATACAAATGCACAGATTAGGGCAAAGGTATGCAACACATCTTTATTGAAACTTTTGAAGCAACATCAATTTACAAAGAAATGGAACCATTCAAATTAACAAATGTTCTTTATAACCAAACAGACAAATTAAAAATAAAGGGCTGAGAAGGGAGAAAACAATTTGTAGGTTTGGACCAGCAGTGGCAGGTGTTTTATTCATACAAAAAAATAACTTAATGAATCTTTCAAGTTTACAGGAACATTGAACGTGGGCCAGCGTAAAACCCATGATTGGATTTACATTTCAAACTCGTCTCAACCTAAAACGTTCATATTATATGCCATCAACGTGGACACACCTCAATAAAGAACCAGGAAATGACCACTGATTAAAAACAAAGAATGGACATAAATGAGCCGGAACAAACAACGTTTTGATTCTTTGAATTTGCAGTGTGGTGCAAGTTAGTCACAGTCAATATCAGAGGGCGTTCAGGAGCGCAGGGCCTGAGCCCCTCCCCGGGGGGCCCCTCGGGGCCCCTGGCCTGTCCCCCGCTTGTAGTTCTGTTGGTAACCGTCCTGAGGAAGGAACCATAGACAGCCATATTAAAGAACACACCGATCACACCAACGATGAGATCAGCCCTGGCACCAAAAAAATAAGAAAATAAAGTACTTAGATGCGTCGCATCTTATCCTAGCTATCTTTGTTGTATACAGGGAATGGGTTAACCTAGCAATTATTGTGGCTTGGATCTATGACCATCCTTACTGTACAGACAGCGATATATTGTAAGTCACTTTGGATAAAAGCGTCTGCTATATGCCCTAAATGTAAATATCACGACGACTGGGTTGGCCCAGTGGTTTCATAATTTTTAACTGGATTGGATTACAGTGCAACATTGATCAGCTTTGGCTGAATCGTGTGCTAAAGTCCTGCCGTGAAGTGATGTAGTGACAGTGTACCATTAATGGTGCAGCAGAGAAACAATGAGCTCCATCCATCCAAGCAACAGGCCGTCCATGTGTTTAAGAAAATGTTCAGCGTTACACAAAATGTGCTGACTTGACAGGCCGATGAGGTCGATCAATGGGGCTTTGGCAGGTTAGGATGCTGCAATGGCGTCGGCTATCCCGATGTAGTGATCAATAGAGGCTGTTTAGTGCACTTTTCATACCCGTTGGTAGTTTCCATTGGGGTAGTCCCGAGGCGTGTTGAACTGAGTCTGACCGTATCCAGAGTTAGCAGTATTGGTGAAGGGGGTGCGATAATTGTCATTGTACCCACCTACAAAACAAAAGTACAACGTTTCTAATGTTATCCGGTTGATGAGTGCACATATACTTATGGTGCTATGTATGCCATCTGGTGGAGGGTGTAATCTAATAAAATGCGTGCATACATTCCTAATATGGGCAGCCCCAACCAGAGAACTACCTGTAACACCTTCAGCAAATGCTTTGACAGCCGCACAAGCAGAAGTACTGATGGGTGCCATTTTGACACCTGTCTCTAATTTGAAACTGAGCCACCTCATATCAGAAACGGCGGGTCAGCCTCTCTACTCCAGGCTCTAGAGCTACAAGTGATCGTATCCCCAGGCCTCTATATTAACTTGAGCTTCTGGGTCCCATTCACACCTCTGAAACCGTTGGAGGAGCCTCTGTAGCCGTTCATCACGCCCCGGGCGTTGCGGGGCCCGCCGCGAGCCATGCCCCTGCTGTTATAGAAGGACTGCCCCTGGCGGTTAAAGCCCGCGCCCTGCTGCGAGGCCTGCTGCTGCTGGCTGCCCGACTGCTCTTGAGGATGGAAGGCACCGACTTCTGGAAACCACAGGGCGGTTGATGAGCACATTTCCACCACAGTGGACTGTAGTGACAAACACGTTGACACATTGCCATAGACACACTTAAAAAAAAAAAAAAGAAGCAAGCACTTACCGTTGGGCTCACCGGACTGCAGCTGTTCCGACTGCATCTCGGAGGCCTCCGCGGAGAGCGGGGCCTGGCTGCTGAAGCCCTGGCTGTAGCTGTTTTGGTATTGGCTGGCCTGGTTCAAGGCCTCCGTCTCGCTCGCCGGAGGGATCGGGGCGTTGAGGTTGAACACCTGACAAGTCAACACAACACAAGAGTTCATAGTTGTCAAACAACGAGACACCGGTCAGTGTCTGAGTCAGAAGGTTGAATTTGTCTCCACGGTCAAGCGATACACAGCAATGACCAGAGAACCTTGTTTAGTATCGTTATTGGGTGGGCCTTACTGTCTGCATGGACTGGAATGGTGCGGCGTTGACGTTGATCCCACTGCTGTGGGGAGCCTTGGAGACGGGCTGGAACACCTGCGTCTGAGAGGCCGGGGACAGGGCCGTGGAGGCCTGCTCAGACAAAGACAAGGGGGTCTGACCAGAAAGGAACATTATAACACATTAGCCATAGTATGATTAGACCAAGACGTTTCCATCTGAATGTACAACACCAAGTTCACAACCTCGCATGTTAACAGTGGGGAGGTTTGAATTTCTAATGACTTGGACTGATTGATACAAGTCACATGCTGCCCCCTATTGGCAAGCCGATCGGTTAATCTGCTAACTGGGCAATTCATTTGTTAGCATCAAACGGTACATAACAACGTCATGAGAATCCTTCGTGGAGTAATTACCTGAAGGGTTTCTAAGGACTCAGTTGATGGCCTGGGCTCTTGTGCGTGGGGGGTCTGGTACATAGGAGGGGGTGTAGGGGAGACGATGGGGACCTAAACAGCAGCAATCAAGTATATTAAATCATGGTCTTTTAAATGGATTTGGTATAGATTTTTAAGGCGATTGCCATCATCACGGCGACGTACTTGCGTGGGCTCAGATTGAACAGGAACGGCGTTGGGTGCTGAGAGGCGGGACTCGGGGCGCACTGAAACAAAAACAGCATCAAAACATCAACGCTTCGTCCCAGTCACACAACGACATGAGCCTTCTGTACAATACACAAGGGGACATGGCAACAGCCGGTTCGGACCAGGGAGCCGTACCTGGCGGACAGACCATCTGGGGCATGTCCACAATCTGAGGGGGCTTCATCGGCTGGGCCGATACGATGGCTGGGTCAAGAGGTGGTCCCTCAAACTCCAGCATGGAGTCCTGAAATGTGGAGCCAAAGCGTTTAAACGCACCATGTCGAGCGTTAACGCGTCCGCTCTGGAGATAGAAGCTTGCTGCCGCCACTCACCTGCATGAAGTTGTAGGTTCCCTGCATCTGCTCCATCAGGTCCTGCACCACCTGCTTCCGGACCAGGGGGTCGCTGGGAGGGGAGGCGGGGGCTAGGGACCCCTGGTTGGGGCAGCTCTCCAGGGGCAGAGCGGAGGGTGGGGGCTGCGCCGCCTGCTGCTGCATGACGACCACGGCCTGAGAGACGATGGGAGGGGTGGGAGCGGTGAGAGGAGACACACAGAGGAGCACCCTGGAATAACCTCAATGGATAGGAGGTTGCGCTCAAATTCCCGCTTGTTCGTCCTACCTCTGTTTCGGCGGCCCACTCGCCCGCCTGCTCCTTGTCATTATCCCGGTATGTACCATCTGGAATGAACTGTCTGTTTACAAACTGGAGAACGAAGAAGGCCCGTCAGTAGCGACCGCAGCAACAACAACGACGACGAAAAACCACGACGACAATACACACAGGAGGGATGCAACCTCTTGACCCTCGAGAAAAGCAATGTCATTCTAGACTTACCTCTGTGGCTTCCACCGCGATGGGCTCTATGTACTCCATGACTTCTCCTTCTGTGAAGGGGCAAACATTGAATGAATGATATGAACTCCCACCCTTCAATTCAATTGAGATTGAAAAACCCCTCAAACAAGCGTCGGCTCTCAGACGAAGGACCCGACCTGGCTCAACGCTGGGCTCCTGCACCTCCGACGGCTCGACCGCGGCTCCCGCCGGCACCTCCTCTTCTTCCTCATCCTCCTCTTCCTCCTCCTCCTCCTCCTGTTGCTGCTGCGCTGGTGGCAGCTCCCTCTCCTCACACACTCCGTTCTGGTGGGCCGGAGCCTTGTCGAAGTATCCACTCAGCAGAACCTGGTCCAAGCTCTCCTTCAGCGCCTTGTCTGGAGAAACAGGACAGGGCTTGTGTTGGGGGTAAGCCACACAAGGAAACACGGAGAAACAGAATAGAGCAATGGTATCATTCCCCTATAGATGGATGGATTCAAATTGTATGATCCTTTTTTTTTGAGGTTGGTTATAATAGGACATATTCAAAAGAATTGGCCAAGCAGTCGGTCGTACTTTACACTCCTCAATGTTGTCTAGTATCACTCCCAACAGGATTTTAAAGGTTGGCCACAGGTGAGAATGAATCATAGGCACACAATGACATTATTAGCATTTTATCAGGCTACGTAGTTACTTAACATTAAACTTCTGTAGCGCTGTTACTCTTTGTGCAGAGGTTGTCAAATATTGCCATCCAATTGTGGGGATTGTAGGGCTGGCATAAATACACTATTTCAAGCTCCTGCTAAAAGTAAGGTTTTTCCAACAAGAGAGAAGAGAGTACATTCATAGGGTAATTATTTTCCAAATAAAACTTTTAGTTTTCCGTTAAAAACAAATGTTAAAATAACATGTTAAAACGAATTGAACCACTTTAAAAAAGGAAAAAAAATGATCAGTTGATAAAGTGTAATTCTGTAGTAGTGGTCTCGGCTGGCTCCATTTCAGACTGGGAAAGAAATGCACTGCAAATTTACAGCAGTGTTACTAATCTCTGAATACTAATTCAGAAAACCTAACGATTATTCAAAGCTTGAAATTATTTATTCTGTCCGTCAGTAAATTCGGGACAGTCTCCTCCCCTCTATAAGGGGACAACAAAAAATAACACCAGCTTTTTTTTAACGACTTCCTCTTCAGTTTCATCACAAAGACCAAATACAGCACAAACATGCACAGCCACTTAAACCTGAATAAACCGGAAACTAAGTTTCCATCAACTGGTGTAAAAACGTCCACAACGTTGCAACACCAATAGGAACTTGAGTTTAGACATTCTGAGCACAACATGGTGGCTGGTTTGTGTTGGCAAATAATGACACATCATCAAGTATGATGTTGCTCAAGTTACTGCCAGCAGAGATTTTCCTCAGCACTTGGGTCCTACACACAGCAGATCAGTTATTTATTGCAATACCCATCAAAGCTGGCTTTCACAAAACACTAATGTTTCTACACCAAGACTTGAAATTAATCATTGTTGCATAGGATGGATGCAGCTGCAAGGCATCAAACCACATCCATCCACACACACTACTTCATTTGTGATGCTTGAAGCAACACAGCACTAAACTTCCTCTTAGCCAACGACCCATCAACGCAGATCTCAATGGAGTGGGGAGTGGAAATTGGGTCACCAAGGTCGTTGCATGCTACAGAGACCTGGCCGGTGGTGTTACAGGCGACGGGGCACCTGGCACCCTGCCTCACTGCCGAGCCAGAATAAGCCCACAGGACCCGAGCCGACTGCAGCAGTTTATGTGCAAGTACAATGCCAGACTGCTGAAAATGCACCACTCCAATAGCCCCGGGGCCAATAATCCACACCTCAATGCCATGCACATATTTCCTGAACAATACAACACCAACAGGGGGTTATCTCTGATAGTAGGAGTGCGATTCTGTAACGTCCGGTTGACTCAAAAATCAAATGACGTTCCGCGATATTCCACTTGCATCAACCATGTTCTGTTCAGGAACGTTCATTAATTAACAAAGTCGGACACAGAAGGACCAGGTTAAACAATGCAAAATGAAAAAGAATTGTATCCGCACTATAATATCGTCTTGTATATTCCTTGCCGAATCCCGTCACTATACATAGTTGATATGAATGGGCTGAGCAGTGGGCTGATTTAGTAGTGAATACATCCTCCCAAACACACAGGCTGACGTTGCGGTTGAGCGCCAGTGATCAGCAAATGGTACTGCGCATTGATTTTTCTTTCCATATGGAAGAAAATGGTGGACAGATATGGAAGGAAGAGTGAGATGGGGAAGTATTACCAGAATGTAGTTATGGCCGAAAGTACACTCTTTAGGTATTGAATTGTGGATGTGAATTTCATCCTTTCATTTCTGTTTGACCAAATCAGGCGTGGATTCCATAGGTTTAAAACAACATTTGCCAAGCTTCAGGTCAAACTACTATTTAGACAGCAGTTATGCAGCAGCAATAACATGTCACAACATACAGCTCAGCTCCCCTTAAGAATGGAATTTACATGTACTTACATGTTGTTCCGACCACAGCCTTGTCCCGCCCTTCCATTAAGTCCCAGAGGTGTGTAGATGCGTCCTCATACTGGTCAGCCAACCTGCATAAAAGCAGACAACATCAACGTTAACAAACCATATCCGCCACGATAAAGCCAGTTGCTTTGCACGAGCCAACTCTAGACGCAACCCCCCTGGACCCACCTGACGTTCTGGTCCCGGTCCGGCCCAACCAGCTTGTAGAACTCGTCCAGGGCGCTGAGGTCCCCGTCCGTGAGTAGTGGAGAGCCCCCGACCCCCTGCCTCAGCTCCTGCCGGACCGAGTCGTCCCCGAGCCGGTCCAGGAGGTACTGCAGCTCCAGAACGTTCTTCAGCCTCTTCTGCTCCACCTCCTCGCGCTGCAGCTGCTCCCGCCGGACCGTCTTCTTCACAGCCTTCTGGATCTGGTGGTGGTGATGGGAGTGATGATGATGCAGATGAGTGGTGATGATGAGGAGGGTGATGAGGAGGAGGATGGTGATGAAGGTGGTGACATGGGTTCCAGTTTAATTACAACAGGAACGAAACACTATGGAACACCACCACTCAGTAAGGATAACTAGTACTGATGCTTACGTCTTGCCCCAGCGTGACAAAGCCCTTCTGCAGCTCTCGGGCAAACTCCAGGTTATTGACTATTTCCTGGTACTTGGTTAGAGCGTCCTATAAAAGAACAGAGGGGTAATTAGAGAAAGCACAACCCGGAGTTAATAATTAAATGGACTTACAATTCATTTATTAGACGGTTCATCGACTCACCAGCTGGTCCTGGTTGAGACGCTCCCCTTTATTTTTCTTGGCTTCATAATCATCCAACTTGCCCTGTAACAGTCAAATAAAATAAAATGACATTAACCTAAACACAGCAATAGCTCAGCATGGATTAAGTATGATAGTGGGTATAGAAAACGAATATTGAACGACTATAACAGAAATATGAGGCAATACATTAAAGGTCTGTGAAGCAACAACAAAAAAAACAGGGCAGGAGGATGATATTCACCTTTTTCTTCTCCATGTTGCGAACCTTCTTCTCAATGACACACAGCACCTGTTTCAAAACCTCCGACTGTCCCGCTAGTGAGATTTGGCCCAATGATGCTGGAGCGGATCCCACATCTGGGCTCGCAGCCTGAACTGTCCTGTTCCCAATCATAGCTGAGGGCATCTACGAAAGATGCAAGTGTAATGGAAAAGCATATGAAATAGCAGGAATATGACAATTGAATAGAACAATAACTGGGAATTAAATCAAATAGATTGATCATAAATACTCATCCATTGTTAATTCAGCATGCAAATTGCCATGTTAGTACCAATTTAATCCAGGAGCCTGACAACAATATGTATACAGAATTCCCAGCGCGGGTAATGGTTGCTACTGCCAGCAAAACAACATCCTGTCAGTAAGGTACAGCCGTAGACCAAGCCAAATTCCACTACATATGTTAGCCTGTAATCACAGTAGGTTGGTATAACGGCCTTGGCCGCACTGTCGTGAATGCGGCTAGCAGTTAGCACTGCCCCTTGACAAAGCATCTTTTTGCAAAGCTATGGTTAGCTTGCTGGCCAAAATAACAGCGTGGGCTAGCTGCAACCCGGCGAGCTATCCCAGGCATAGGACCCTAATTGTACCCACCTTTATATCCTATATCCACAGGGGGCAAGGTGTTAAAGCAGTACACAGATAAGGCAAGAAGAATAGATGTGTTGCTTTATTGTTATATTTTCTCTGGTGTGGGATCCGCCCCGCCGGCCTCACCGACAACTGAGACGGTTCGGAAAGCGAAGAAACTCTTTATAAAGACGAGGGTCCGCTTTGAGGTGTCAGGTGTGTGCCTTACGAAAAAGAACCGCTTGAAATGCATCATACACATCAATTAAAATACATTTTGGATTTTTCTAGATTTAAACAATCTTTGGATAAGGTTATTGCTCAATATTTGATGCGTACAAAATAACAATCAAATTGTTCGTTTAGTGTTTGTACACCGGCGAGTTAAGGTCGAGCCACTTGGCAGAAAATCTGCAAAATCATTAGCATTTATTGCTGATATTTATGGGAGACATTTGTGCATGAATTTAAAAAAGGGGTTAACTGTGATAAAAAAAAAATATGGTCTCGTACATATCAAAGCCCATAGTCAGAAATGTACAAACCCGAATCGTCATAAAAAACAATATGTTGATATTGATGATATCTAATTATCTATCGATGCATCTAGAAGTGGATGGGAGTGCTTCAAGTGGATCCAACTTTAAATCTTTAAATCTATAGTTGTATGTTGTCAGCAGGTTCTCTACGTCGATGGTTGCAAATGGGTTTGTCTTTAGATAAAGGTTAGAAGCTTTCAGAACATTGTGTTCACCGCAGATCTGCATTAAGTAAAAAAAAAAGACAAAAAAAAAAAAAATGTTCACAATATTACAATTTTATAAGAAATCAAACATTTAATAAGGATGTTCCTTTTGTCAGTAGAATGTGTGAAGAATTTCCAGCTCCATAAAAGTTTTAATTTTCGTCAGCAGAGGGCAGTAAAACTCGAATATAAAAAAAAGGGCTAAAGACGTACACACGTCTCTAAAAACATAGGGACATGACCTTGATGCAAATGATTTATAACACAAACAATGACTCAGGTTCATCATGCAAACAATGGCTCATGTTAATTGCATGACCTCTCTCTCTCTCTCTCTCTCTCTCTCTCTCTCTCTCTCTCTCTCTCTCTCTAATTACTTTAATCATGGATTTCACTCAATATATTTTGAACACTTTCTCTTTTTAATATTGACTTGGAGAAACAAAGATTAAAATAACCAAATATTTTTCCAGTCAAATGCAGTCCAAGGGAAATAAGAAAGAGTGTAGAGGCACCTTATAAGGCCATATGATTGTAAAACACAGGAAGCCGTAGGCGTGACGATAGGGCTCTCTGATTGCCCTCGTCTGTCGATAGTGTGTTTTCTTTTCGCACTAATACTGATTAGGCTCGGATGCACACGGGCCAATGAAGCTCTTGCTTTTTGCATAGGCGTCTCATTTCCTCAGACTGCTGCAGTTCACCCAGAAAACAACTCTCTAACAAGGCCTGGGTAGTGCTCCGTTGACCTCTGAACCGCCATCCCTCGACCCTATTTTACTTCCTGGCTTGTCTCACATCTTTGTTTTAATGATATTGTAGCAATTGGAATATTCAGTGACATATCCTGAGCTGACAATAACAATAAGGCCCATTGTGTTTTTATTGTGCCATGAGAATTTATTTGAACAACCCATTGGATTGGATTATGAACAAACACAATGGTTTAAACCAACATTTTCCATTTTACTCTTAAACTCCAGAGCACCCTAAACACTCTATAAATCAGGAAGCCCTACATAATATAAGTGACACAACCTACCAGAGAGATTGTCCAGTGTTCAGACTGCTTGAATTCCCTAACTCCATGTTCAATCTGGCCACATGAATAAAACCCTTTATGGACTGTATTTAAAAGACGATGTTCAAAACAGAACCCTGTACACTCACAAGTTATGGATGTGGTTATAACACGACACATTCCATATTTTCCTCTTTCTCTTCCTCTGGGGAGAGAAGGTGTCTCGCCATGTCCAACCCATACGTTCACAGCTCCTCTGACATTTAGAGAGTGAGCGTTTCCATCTGATGGCTAGAGGGTGGCGTATATTCTTTATGGTGGGCTATATGTGTGGTTGCTCTTATCACACACAACCATCTGGAGCCTGCCTGCCTATCTGGAGAGCCATGAGTTGGGTGCCATCATAACAGAATCACACACACACACACACACACACACACACACACACACACACACACATATTCGCACACATACACACACACACACCTATACATACACATACATGCACACACACACACACACACACACACACACACACACACACACACCTACACACACACACACACACACACGCACGCACACACACACACTCCTACACGCACACACACACACCCTCTCCCCACCAGCCTCCAGGAAAGCTGCATCTGTTAGCATTCTGCACATCCTTTGGGCCGTCTTTGTCAGCCCCAGGAAGTGTTGATGGGGGGGGGGCTGCAGGCTGATTTACATTTAACGTTCAAAAGCTTTGGTTTAACTTGAGTGTGTCCTTGTGTTTAGCAGCGCAGGGCGTTGTCGAAGGATAGGAAGACACCGTAGGTGTAGCCGGTTAAAACAACACAACAACAACACAGATAGTTCATCAAGGCAGGTGTGATGCACATACTTCGGTCATGCACTGTCCCAAATAAAGCAACAACATAATCCTACACATCCAATCACATCTTCTATTTAGCTGTCGTATCATACCCATGAGTTGGACCTTAATAGCGTCTGACTTGCTCCTTATATAAGGCCACTGCATCCTACAGCAGATGAGCCCTAGGGTGCACTGCGCCTCACACGTTTGGCTGCAACCTTCCTCTGGCTGAGGAGAGCGGTGGTAGTGGGCTGGGGAGGGGGGCGAGGGGGGGGGTAGTCTTTATCTGCTCGCACCGACCAACGGCTGTGGCTGGGATTTCCCTCCGACATGCAGCCCCAAGGCTCCTGGCCCGTGATGATAGGAACGGTACAAACTGCTTAGAGTTGTTGTTTATACAAGTTTAATACAATGAGGTTCAGGCCTACACTTCCTTTATGATCCACCCCCCCACCCCCTTGTCTTCAGTTCATTTGTCATTTAAGGGTAAATGTTGCAAATGTAAAGACTTTTTCGTCTCTTGTAGCCTATAATCTATGTGTAAGGGTCAAAAAAACACATCTGAAATGCCCATTTTAATCCTGTGTTGACCACATGTTAGAGCACAATGCCAGCCCCATGCGTTCTGCTCACGACTGAGTTCACTCGCGTGAACGAGCGAGTCGTGCACCCCGCTTGTCGTTATCTGTCGCTTTAAGAACAATTTCCTCCCATTGTCAAACAGTCGTGAGCAGGAAGAGGGAAACGAAAGCAGGGGCCAAAGGGGGGGGCGGGGGGGGATGTGCGTATTTAAACGCGATGCTGCACAATAACGGCGATCGTCTCTTAAATTGCCCTTCTGCAGGCAACTGGGGTTTGGGGAAGACAGAGACGCCCTGAAAATAAGGTCTACGCAAGTGGTCTTTTTTAATCGGATTAAATGGACGTGAAGGATCAACATAGTTTTAAAGTCGCTGTTGGATATACTATTGGGCTCCGCTTGGATGGTTCAAGTGATCACGCTTTATTGGCTCGGGAAACGACCTCCGTCATCCGTTTGGGATACAGCATCACAGCCGACCAAGTTTAACCTTGTGCTGTGACACGGTCCACCCGGGACACTCAATGAACTAATATTATTTAACGACAGACACAGGGTGAAGTTGCGTTTAGCGGGCGTTTGAACAGGTGCGGTGACGGTCGTGGGACGTCTCAGTCTGCCGCCGCCCACTGAGCACTCACACCCCGCAGATAAGAGTTGACTGTTGGAATCTGAGACGTGCGCTTCATCGAAATCGGATAGTTTGTTTTTTGCTTCATTCTGGAACAATGTCATCCACGATAGAGAGAAAGACGATGGAAGCAAACGAGTAAGTAGGCCTATCCTGTTCTTGGCCACAGCGTCTTTAGCCATGCATGCACTTCATGAGAACAGGGCTGCTGCAGGTTTATTGCAGCAGCATTGAGCAGATGCTTTTATCCAAAGCGACTTATAATAAATGTATCTGTCAGAACAAAAGAAACAATATATCGCTGTCGGTACAGTAAATATGTTCATAGAAACAAGTGCCAAGCACAATTGCAAGGCATTAAAAACTATTTAGTTTTTACCCACATCAAGTATCATTTCAGGCAATGCATAAAGTTTCCAACATTTGACTTAAAAATAGGGGACATGAGAACTGAGGATGGAAATAAGCCATTGGCAAATATTTAATCTGCTTTGCATTTGCCTTGCAAATATTTAACATTTTTGTTTGTATGCCTATTATCTTCTAGCCTTTGTCTGAGAGATCTCTGAGAGCTAAAGCTAGTGCTTAACTGAACACGATGAAATGGTTCCCTCAAGTGGTCGTTTACTACAGATACCAACTTTAGCCAACTTATTACTAAGGCATAACTATATCAAGCATGATGGTTATTCTACGAAATTTGGAGAACTTGATTTCATGAACATGGTTAAGCTTCACATTATTTGGGCCAATGTACAGAACCGTCAGCCTCGGTGATGATAAATTCCTGATTAACTGTGACATTGGCACAACAAACGTGTGGTCATGAACCAGAACGTGTTCCACTGTTTTCTATCCCTTTATTGCTTAATTGAGTCTGCTACATGTAAAGAGTGTACTTAGCTATCGTATAATACCCATGAATTGGACTATAATAGCTTCTGAATTTCTCCTTCTTGGAGTATGAGGCCACTGCAGCATCCTACAGCTACTCAGAGTCCCCCCCCCCCCCCCCCCCCCCCCCCAGGGAGCCCGTGGACGAGGTCCTCCAGATGCCGCCGTCGCTGCTCACCTGCGGTGGCTGTCAGCAGAGCATCGGCGACCGCTTCTTCCTGAAGGCCATCGAGCAGTACTGGCACGAGGACTGCCTGAGCTGCGACCTGTGCGGCTGCCGGCTGGGCGAGGTGGGCCGCCGGCTGTACTACAAGCTGGGGAGGAAGCTGTGTCGGAGGGACTACCTCAGGTGAGCCCCAGGCCGGTCTCCTGGGTCGGGGTTCAGGTTAGCGTCTGAAGTCTGGAGGGAGACGAGGTCAAATTTGGGTGAACATGGCGCTTGTCGTTGTTCAGCTTCGCGTTTGTGTCGTGCACACTGTGTAGACTCTCCACTGCCAGAATACAGATATTGAAACCCCCGCCCCTGAAAGCTTCATCCAGCTGCTGTTTGTATTCGGTCGAACATCTACTTAAAGAAACAGGGAAGAAGGTGTGATTTTCGCCCATTGGGTTCCTGGTGTTCGGCCCCGGCTCTAAGCTGTCTCCCCCCAGAGGTCCTGCTCTAAGGGTCCCTCGTCCACGGGCTCCGTGGACGAGGGGTCGCTGCTGCAGTGGTCTCATACTCCAAGAAGGAGAAATTCAGAAGCTATTATAGTCCAATTCATGGGTATTATACGATAGCTAAGTACACACTTTACATGTAGCAGACTAAATTAAGTAATAAAGGGGTAGAAAATAGTGAAACACGTTCTGGTTCATGACCACACATTTGTTGTGTATAAAATGGAATAACTGTAAGTGTATAAATCATTTTGTATTGGGATGCTATCACAAGTGATCAGTGGTAGATTCCCTATAAACTCTTGTTCATCAACTCTCCAGATGTGCAAAACGTTGCGTTTGCAAACACATGTCTTTTTTTACACCAGCAGAGGGCGCACGTGTAGTTCCAGAAGCGGAAGATCATACAAAAGTTTTGGCGGTGTAGTGCTTCTCTTTCACAAACCAAATACACGTTTCTGTCCTTTCTCCCCAACAGGCTTTTCGGTCAGGACGGCCTGTGCGCATCCTGCGAGAAAAGGATCCGAGCGTTTGAGATGACCATGCGTGTACGCGACAAGGTGTACCACCTGGAGTGCTTCAAGTGCGCCGCCTGTCAGAAGCACTTCTGCGTGGGCGACCGCTACCTGCTCATCAACTCGGACGTTGTGTGCGAGCAGGACATTTTCGAATGGACCAAACACAACAGTCATAGTATGGTCTAGAGACTCAGAGGAGATTTTCTTATCCACAAGAAGGCGACATTATCCTTTCCTCCCCTTTGGTTGACGTCAAAATCAACATTTTTTTACACCGACTGTTACACTGATGAGCCCACCACGTAATGCATCTCATCTACGTGTGAAATGATTACGTCTAGCTATGACTGGACTGTTCTGCAGTAGGTGTAGACGATGGAAGGTCATACCAGCACAGAGAACCAGAAAACAATCAATATGCAATAAGTCATGTTTGCAGAGACTAGAAATGTAGAGTGGATAAATACAATTAATCCATCGATTACTGCAATGGTCAAACACTGTTACAAAAATCACTTCTTGTGGATGAAATTACAAAAGGGGTTTTGATATATTTATAATAAAATCTGAATGATTGTATTATATTGCCAGGTTAAACTGTTTGATGCTCTCTAGTGACCTAGGGAATAATTGCAATATCAATGTTATTCATTTGGATATTTCCACTAATGGTTTTTGTAATGAAAACAGATTTACACGTGCCAATACATTTTGGATACATAATCTGTGATTTGTTATAAGAAATAGAACAAATAAACGTATACATGTGTCCTTTTGTAATCCCAACACGTTCATTTATATTTCACATACAGCTTTGACGACAATGGGGTTGCTTATATCGAGAAAAGATAATGTTAAAAACAATTCTTGTCAGGTCTCGTACATTCAGCCCTGTTCATGCATGTACATAGTTCCGCCAGAAGAGGTCGTCAGAACTTTAAAATGCCATTAAAATGCCAACTGACAACAGTAGCCACGCATGACGTGCGCGCCTACATCCAAACCCGTCGAATTTATCACACAACATAATCAAGGGGTAGGCCTACAATTTGTTTTGTTCCAAATTTGTTTTCAAGCACGCACACTTCTGGGAAGACGACGCTGGGGCCCTAATGAGGCGATGATGTGACTCCATTGGAACATGCAACGTCTGAAGAATGTTCTGGTTACCGGCTGTCTGTGCAAGCTGGTACCCATCAGAGTGGTTACGCTCCTGTCTCCGTGCCTGCCAGCTGTCAGATCACTCTGTGAGCGGCCGCGAGGCACGCAGCTCGGCCGGTGCCATCCGTCAAGCGACTGCCATCACCGGTTATCTTTACGAGCCTAATGGAGACCATGGACACCGCGTTGTGTGCGAGCCTCGGAGTTCGACGAACAGGCTGCCTGAACAGAAACCTTCGGTTAGAGAGAGATACGGTGTTAACTGGTGTTATTAAGCGGTTAAGGAGCTAATTGTGGAACAGTTTGGATGGCACCATAGGAGGGACAAGGGGCCCTGGGATGATGTTTTTCTCAGAGCTGACAGGCATTTATTGAAGGATGGCACGGGATCGAAAGACCACAGATTGGACCGGAGGAAAAACCCACCCACACCGAGAGCAGGATCCTCATGTGAAAACGAATCTGTTTTTCCCCACATGAGTCGGGATGCATAGGCTACGAGTAATGACGGTGGGACCGGCCTTCCTGGAGGTCTGAACGTTGAGGAACAGCAGCAACGCAGCATGAGTCAACACAAGGAACCCTGTAGGCTCCTCACTACAGGAACAAACTGGTCTACTGTCCTGACACTCCTATCCACAGAATGCACTCCACTTAAAAAACCTGCAGTATTCTACCAGTACACCGTCTACAACAAAACCACACGCAAAGCACGGATCACCGTTAACTCCAACGCACGTATTGTTTTCTCTGTTTTGATCTAACCAGAGTTAGGAAGCAGAAGTAGCAGTTTACAGAGTTCACCGAGTACGGTTACTTCAGGAGAAACCGAGGCGTCATCTCGTGACATCCCCGTATAAAAACAAAACACACGGCGCTGCCTCGAACAACGCCCGTGGCATCGGGCCGGCCCCGCTACCTGTGATCCCCTGCCAGTTCGGTTGGCATTGGGTTCCTCCAGGTCCCTGAGTCAGGCCAGACCCACGACCCTCAGCTCTCAGCTCTCAGCTCTCCCCAGCAAGAGAGCCGGGAAAGCCATGCGCCTCTCGTGTCATCCCCACCAGCTGCACACAAGGCCCGGAGTGTAGTACGGGGTACTGTCTTCAGGAGAGGGGGGCCTGCTTCGTCTCCAGTGCCCCTGAGTGTCCCAGCGTGTCCCGTGCGGGGGTAAGAACCTCTAAAAACATTCAGCTGTGCTCATGGAAACCGAGGAGACTTTCGGGGGATAAAAACCGCAAAACGGAGAGCAGCTTGTTTTTATCAAGCCCCCCAACCGTCCTGAACTTACACATCCCCCCATCCCCAACCCTACGCCCTCGCCCCCCCCCCCCCCCCCCACCCTCCCACAACCACCACCACCACCCCCCTCCAGTGTGCCGCCACTTGGTCTGTGCTGTAGTGTTCAGCGTTGGACAGCAGATGGCGATTCCCCTCCAACGGAATGGCTTTGACATCAGGTCCGCTCGTGAGAAGAGAAGAGCGCGCTGTGCAGCATGTGGAGCAAACAGAAATGCAGATACAGAGGTAATCAACGTCTCAGATGGACGACGGGGCGACGGCCGAGCCGGCGGCGATGAACCACGCTTCCTGACGGCGGTGCAGTTCAAGCCCCTACCCTAGCGCACGCCAAGACACGGCGGTGGAGCTGGAGAGGAACCGCAGCAGCGTCGACGGTGATTCATCAAGGCACGGCGATGTCAACGTCAGTGAACGCCCCCCCCCCCCCCCCCCCCACCCCCACCCCCCCCCGGTCTGATGAAGTGAGCCGTCGGGTATTGATCACGGGCGCCACCCTCCGCCTTCTCACTTGCACTCACACTTTATCAGATGAAGAGCCCTAATGGGGAACATACTACCTCCTGGGTCCGGCGAGATGTGTCTGTCAGGAGCCTGCATTCCTGCTCAGATTCTCCCCCCCGATAGCCGGGTTCACATCGTGCCCAACGGTCTGGGTGGAAGGGTGAGGGGTGGTGGGGGGAGCAGAGGGGGGAGGGGGGGACAGGGGGAGGCACGTGTAGGTCAGAGAGAAGGTGAGGTGGGGGTGGGAGGTGGGGTGGGGGTAGGCGAGGTGTGCGTGTGTGTGTGTGTGTGTGTAGGGGGGGTGGGTTAACAGGCGTGTATCCTCTCTGTGGCTGGTGAGTGCTATTCCGGCGAAGTTGAATATAAGAGCCCGGGATTTATAGGAGTCCACGGAGGCGCCCGATGCAAAACGTCACATCCCTGCTTGAACCTCTGCGTCTCTCTCCCGATGGAGATGCTACGATTGTTGTTTCGATGCCATCTGTGCCCAACCCCTGCTCGGTCACTCTCCCTCTCTCCCCCTTTTTCTGCTGTCGCCCTCGACTCTTTCTATCACTTTGAGTCGCGCTCCCTGCCGCGGTTCTGCCGACCATGTGCACGGATGTGTGCAGGAAGTCTGTCTTTTTGTGTTCCTCTCTATCCTCCTTCTCTGTCTCTTTCTCCCTCCGTGTCTTTCTCACACACAGGCACACACACACACACACACACACACACACACACACACACACACAAGAATGCACACCCGTGTTCACGCACACACAAACAAATGCACACGGACACGCACACAATCACACACAAATAAATGCAAATACACACACGAGAACACACAAGCGCACACACGCACACACACACACAAACGCACACGCACACACAAAGGTGTTAATCCCCTTTCATGCTCCTTGCCATCTGATTAGATTGACATGTCTGATTCTGGAACCAAATCAATCAAAATTGACCGAGAATAAACTACCAAAATCTGTGATTCGAGTGCAGTAAATCTATTTTAAATCTATTTTACATATGTTTCTTGGGCCATAAGTCATTCCCCCCCCCCCCCCCACACCCTGTGTAAATGAGGCCCATATGCTGAGCAGTGTTCCTGGCTCCTGATGAACCAAGCGTGCACCGAGTCCACCGGCCCAGCCCCCAAGACCTGTTCACACTGGGGTCACGTTCCCTGCTCTGTGGCCCCCTGTGGGGACCCACCTTTGGCCCAGAGAGGGGTCTTCTTCCCCCTCTTCTACTTCTTCCTCTTTTTCTACCTCTTCTTCCTCTTTTTCTCTATTGTTCTTCTTCTTCCTCCTCTTTTTCTTCTTCTTCTTCCTCTTCTTCTATCTCTTTTTTTTCTTCTACCTCTTTTTCTATCTCTTCTACCTCTACTTCCTCTATTTATTTTATCTCTTCTACTTCTGCCTCTTTTTCTATCTCTTCTTCTTCTTCTTCTTCTTCCTCTTCTACTTCTTCTTCTACTTCCTCTTCCTCTTATTTTCCTACCTCTTCTTCTTCTTTTTCCATGTACCCCTCCTCTTCCTCTCTCTGTATGTCACCCTGCACATCGAGACCACATAGTATGGACCACTGAAGTTGTGGGCTTTCAGGGGGCCCTGGACTAAAACCACACACTTATTGTTTTACATGGCTGAACACAGGAGATGAATGGACGTCCGCGGTTGAACGGAGGGTGAACAAATGAAGTTACACGACACAAGAAAACATTCCAGCGGGTAAGGAATGACTATGAGCGAGCGGATACATTCTGAGACGCCAAAGGCGAGTATTCGTCTGGACTTAAGAGGGGAGATGCAATATCCCTGTCCGTTTTACACTCATTTGTACCATCACTGGTGATTCCTCATATTCTGCAAATAATGACGTATGTTGGCCAGAATAATTCAGTGATTGATTTCTCAGTGATGTATGGATGTTTTCTGACCCACCATTTCACCCAGTGCTAGTATATATGTATGTCGTCATGGTATATGGAACATAACATAAACTGCGCAAACATTGAGCAGCCTCCCATCAAAACCCTCCCAGTATGGACCTAATGCTAGACAACCCATCAATCCACCAGAACAATGTAAAAAAGCTGACCATATAAGGTCTTTCAAGAGTCTAAGTTATTGGAGGAGCAACGAGAGCTAATGTTAAAAGATACACCGATCAAGCAGTGCAGATGTGCAAGTAAGTGACCTTGATTCCTGCTTCCGAAAAGCAGTGTTTTGCTCGCTGTGATTTCCGTCTCTAATTAGACATCCCAAGCAATGCCTGCTTCCACTCAGCAGAGAGCGGCTGCGTCGGGCACACTGGCACATGGAGGCATTCAGGGATGATACACACAGATAACTGTCCTGTACTGTGGCCCACTACAAAAGAAACCCAGTCCATAATGTATGGCCGGAAAAATGATGAATTAAAGTAGAGACAGTTGTTTAGTAGCACAGCAGTAAGAAGCAAAGTAAAGGGAACTTTTAATTGTTGTTATATGTTATATTCATAAAAATGTAAATGTAAACGTTATGTTATGTTATATATTATAAAAAACTCTCAAATTGATTAAAAAATTCTAAGTGTAATAAGATACTTTTTGCTGGTGTTAAAGTGTAGCAGCCCGTCAAGGGCCTAATCACCTTGCTGTCATGTGAGTGTTGTTCCTCCCAACTTAATGGAGGTTGGAAGAAATATCTTCACATGCCAGCTCCAGCACCGTACAATTGTCGGTATAATCAAGGACCATCATCTCCCGGAGACATCAAGAGGAGTCGAACCCGAGCACGGACGGCGTGCATCTGCACACTAAACAACTACAGCGCAGAAAATCCCCACCGAGAGCGTTTAAGAACAGACCATTTTGCCACCCACCACAACACAGAAGACCCAATCCCTCTCCATTCTCTACACCTGCCCTCCTGGAGCCCCTCGGTAATGCTTAAATCCTGGGGATGCCATCCCCGCTTACCAACTTCTCTTCTGGCCCGGGGTCTCCCCGCTTCCCCCCTGGCCCTCACCTGGAACCAATCTGTAACACAATCAAAGTGTCTAAAACATGAAAGCTGGCTCTTCCCTTTGATAGTCGCGTTTCGCTCCGTGGTGGTTCTCTCTGTCTCTCTCTCTCTCTCTCTCTCTCTCTCTCTCTCCCCCCCCCCCCCACACACACACACACTCTCTCTCACTCTCCCCCCCTAGCTCAAACAGCTACAGTATGTCTTGAAATAGTATTGGTTTGATGGAGAAAAAAAACCCAGAAAAGAATAGAACAGACCCAGTTTCACTTAAAATTATGATAATTTTCATAGACGATGTGCTGGGGTGCATTCCTGTGCGTTGCAGAATAACAGAGGGTGCTATTGTCGGGGAGAGGAACAACAAAAGACTCACAGGATGGAACCGAGTGGCCTGGCCCCGTTGGGAAACTGCGCACAAACACTCTAAAAAAAGAATAGATAAAAAGGATTTAAACAAAAAAAAAAATCACTTTTAATCAAGCTGACGAAATCCACTGATTCCAACGGGATGTCGACGAGAAAGGGAATAAACAAAAGCAAAATAAAACACATGCCGTCGTCTGAGTATTGGAGAGCGACTCTAAACCAGGTCTGACATAGACTTCGGCCATAGATCGTGGAGGCGATGCTGGGCTACAGTATGCTGAAGCTCACCCGCAGGGCTTCGGCCTCACTGGTATACCCCACAGAGTACAGAGTGCAGCGGCGGGGTGATTAAACTCCAATAGCTCCTCTGAGAGGTCCAGGGGGATTTACTCCTGAGTCAACATGTCAGATCCCATTTCCTTCTCCACTCACTGCTGCCTCTCAACACCCTGCGGGCTGCGGGCCACCGTCGATCCCCCGACATACGACCCGCGAGGGCCGAGGGGATGGCAGGACCCCAGCAGAACCGTGGCAGAACACTGACAGGAACATGGCAGGACAAAGACAGAAACCAGGCAGACTCCCCTCACACAGAAGGCCTCATGGGGCACAGGCTGAGGAGGAATGGCTGGGTTTATTCTTTCTGAGTCACAGTCAGAATTTTAACCTTTAGTGTTTCTGATGCAAGGTGCAACCCTGGTCAACACCCAGCCGGCGAAACTCATTCTCAGCGGACATCGTGTTTGGACGCTTCCCACGGGCAATAACACAGCAAGCGTTATCGCTGGTCCAGTGGCATGGCTTCTGAAAAAGGAAAAAAATGGGCCATGCATGCTGCTCCATGTGACTTTAATTGAGTGATTAGATGTAATTCAATAAGCAATCGAAGGGCAGTGCGCGTGAGTTTGAGGCGTAAAGCAAAAGGCCGCCTGTGAGTGAGTCCTTTGTCTGCGGGCCATCCGTCACTGGTGCTACCTTTCAGTCCAAATCACGCGCCCCGGCTGGCATGTGGCCAGGGTCCATGTTGCGGACCCCACCACCCTAATTTGCCCGCACTGGCGATATTAAGAACCACCCATCTCGCAGGTTTAGTACAGGGTGCTGCCTAGTCTCGTGTTCGCCATGTGAGTCACTATCTTTAGAATGGGCTCAAGTACACACACAGACAACACATACTGACACACACACTGACACACACACACGAGGACACACACACGTATATCCTAATCATAAATGGTCTGGATTTACACAAATGTATTTTGCAGCATTAAAATTCCCCCTGGGCCTCTTATTCTGTGTCCAACGGCCTTGAATGTTTGAAGCAATCTCTTTTAGGTGTATCACGTGTTGGTGGATTCTGAAGTAGGAAGGTCTGACAGGATGACAGACAACGTAATGTAAAAATGATTGAAATTAAGAATATTGGTAATTATGCCAAATGGTAAGAGCACAGATATGGAGTCGTATGACAGATTGCTCCCCCATATGGGCCCACTAGACTTTCTGACTGCCAATCGGATCCGACCCATGCACATTTGGCAGGACACGACTGGCATTATACTAGACAAAAGTGAAAAATACTGCATAGCTCAACTATGACTCAGTGTCATAGTTTCACAAATTATTTCAATTCTGCTCATTCGAAAGAATACATCAAAAGCCCCTGAGAAGCTCGAAGTCCATAAAGAAATGTTTGACCGACCCAACGGAACCAGAATGATTTCTTACCAGACATTTACAAGAAAAATGCCAACTTAAGCCAATGATGAGATAAAAGTCAGGACGTTCTCGCCACTCACTCCCGTCCTTTGTGGGAATAATCTCGGCTAATGTGCATCGACAAGTGCACTATTCACCATGTGTGTTTAACGTTTGATGCTAAAGCTTCAGCACACCCTTAAGACGAGTGCCAGGGTGACCCGTAGCAACATGGGAATCGCCTGGGAAAAAGTGAGGCAACAGAGCTGCTGGGAAGCCATTAAGAATCCGAATTCTGGAGTTTTAAGGGGAATGACTGTTGGAAGCTTCAGGGAGAAGATGTGATGATGACTGCAGCGCTGGGACGATTATTTCAGCACATTTCACCTACAAATCATACTCAGGCCAGAATGACGCTGTTTGTCTGTAAAACTGACACTAAGGGCGTAATTAAAAAACAAAACATTATGGTTTAGAATATATTGTGTACTATGATTGTTTCCCAAAACAAACTTAAATTCTTCCAATATTAGCTATGGCATGAATGACCTTTATGAACAGTATTGAGACAATTGTACAAAACACAAATTATACAATTATTGTGGGGCTTTCCATGGATGATGTACACCAAGTCAACTAAAATGATTCCAATTAGATGAATGAAGTGAATTAAATCAAACCTAACATGTGCACCACAGCCGTCACAAATGATAGTTATATCACAAATAAGAGCATTCAGAAATAAAATGAAAGCTCCTTGGAAAACCTATTTCAAATCTTGCTATCTTGCTAACCTTGTAAGTGTGAGACTGCAATGAGATAATTACATCACAGCCACGGTTGGAAAAGGTATCTTCAGGAGAGACCTGAGAGCTGAGAGGTGTGGGAGGCCCTTAAATTAGCAATTTGGTGAAATTCCTTGATGGGACTGCAACGTTTGAATCTCAGGGCTCACATTCCACCTACCAAAAAACAGCAGGGGACCATACCTATTTAAAGAGAGAATTAGAGGGTGCCGTGGGAGAGAGAGAAACTGAAGGTCTCAAACGAACAAACAAACGAAAAATAAGGAAAATGTCTGGTGGTGATGCTGCAGGGGTGAATAGTACACCGGTCCTCAGTGTTCGCTGGGAGGAAGACAAGACAGTTGTTCAACAAGTGTCGTCTGAAATAAAATGCAGATAGCATGACTCTGATTAGGGGTCCATGTGAAAGAGGCTCTTTCTTGTATCCATGTGGACATTCCAGAGAATTACAGGAATGAGTACAGCTCTGTTTTTCCCTCGGTGGCGACCTTTGTGCCTTTTGGGTCAGTTGGTAGTGGACAATCTCTGAGTTACACATGGGCGTATCATGTAAGCTTTCCATGAGGGACTCTGTATTGTCAGTGCTTCGAAACTGGCTCAGCTTCTCAGTGAGGGAAGAGAGAGTAACAGTGAGATGGAGTCCTTTATATTAGCATTCAGACAGGGTTTCATGGCGAAGGTATTACAAAAGGACTGTGAGGGAGTCTGAGAATGGGCCGACAGCAGTATTAGTTATTTAATTGTATTTTATGGTGACAGAAAATAGTAGTAGGATCATCATGTTGTTCCTTATGTGGATTGAGGTGAGGCGGTTCCAGCCAAATGTTGAGGTGTGGAAGTTGGCTGCATGATTTTATGGCATGTCCATTAAAAACATAAATTAAAAAACATGAACAAAACCATACCTACATCATGATGTATTTTATCATACATAAATACATCACCCCAAGCGTGAGAAACCAGGGAATGAGCGAGCGATGGTAAGAGATTTAGAACCAGACTGTGAAAAACATGTACACTTGGGCTTGGGTAAAAACCTCAAGGTGTCATTGGGCAGTTATCCAGATACCTCTCTACAGTGTAGTAGTTGGGTACGGGGACTGTGGAGAGAGTTTTCCTGTCATTGGGCGGTGTTAGTCATTGTTGTTTGCTCTCCCTGGTGAGACGCTGTGGGTCCCACGCCCGGCAGGCTGAAGGTAATTCCAGGCTCACGGTGTTTATGAGAGCCACAATGAACGCTGGATGACCTCCCAGCGTCACCTTGCTCTCCTCTGCTGCAGCTAATGGGGAAGGGGGGACGGCCAGCCAGCCTCACCGGCCAGACGGGGCTGGAGGTGGCTGGAGGTGGGTGGAGCGGTTAAGTTTGGTGTATCTCATCTGGTTTCTTTCTATTTTTGCGGGGGGTGGCTATTAGCTAGTAGTATGTATGTACTTAGTGTATGTTCACAAAACACCTTTCTTAGGACACAAGGCTAACTGAAGCTACCTGGTTATATCCTCTATTTCCAGTAGACTGAGAGGAATTTGATAGTAGTAATTGTCCAATGTTCATAGTAATTATCCAATGTGAAATCTACCTTTACTTTCGTAATACATCAACACAACACAGCACATAACACCTGAATTTGAAACGCACAGGAAATCTCAGGAATTCATACGCAACCTGTGGCGGGGCTGCAGGTAAGAAAACAGAGCCCAAGCACCATCTGATGAGGACAGGGTGGCGGTACAGACCCTTTCACTGCTCACATCTTCCTGTTTACACACCTCGAAGGCAAGCTTCCTATTGGATTACCCTTTCTCTTGAGAGGGGGGCTGGGCTGGAATAGGCGTGACTGGGCCAGAGGGGGCGAGGTGGGGGCACGACCGAGGTAAAGAGGGGGTCACCACATAAGCTCTTCAAGTGAAAGTTGAATCCGAGGTATTTGTGTTTGTTTGTAATTGCCTATGTTTGGGTCTGTTTCGCTGGCATCCTGCAAAGCCCAAGGCTTGGGAGGGCAGAGGTTAGCTGGTTGGTCGCCCCAGGATTCTTGTTATATGTCTGGGCTTGATGGGGGAACTGGCCAGCAACAGGCCAGCAGGCCGGAGATATCCACATGCTCTTTGGGCCTGAGCTGTTGAACCAGCCGCTGTCCTCGTCCCTAGAGTCTGGAGAGTCCCTATGAGTCCCTAGGGCCCCTAGATTCCCTTGAGTCCCTAGGGACCACAGCGTCCCTAAAATTGCTAACATCCATAGAGCCCCTAGATTCCCTAGCGTTAGGGTTAGGGTTAGAGCCCCAGACTCCCTAGGGTTCATAGAGTCCCTAGATGACATCCCTAATCAGATTTTGGGCAAGTGTTGTCTGGAGGTCGTTTGTGGCAGACCGGAAGGGAGATCTAGGCAGCTTCTTTCTACACCTGCTAACAGAGTATCCGTTCTTCTTTGTGAGTTCACCTCATGCAACGTATGTGTAATGTAATGAATCTTAACAAATGTTCGGATCATGGTGAATATCCATAACCGTTATTGTAGATATTACGCAGATTGGTCGAAAGAGGCGATCAAGAAAAACCAAGAGAGCCCTCGCCCTCCCAGAGTCACTTCCTGTATACTCCTGGGGGTCAAAGGGTCAGCGGTCCCGTCTGATCTGAACCCCCCCCCCCCCCACATACAAAGCACTGCAGGGCAGAGCGGTAGGGTCGGGTCCCCCCACAGACCGGCTCCCCGGGAACCTGGCATGGAGGCAGAGGAGTCAGGACCCGGCCTTACCCTTTCACAAACACAGCTGGGGTCAGAGGTCACCCAGGGAGCTCACAATCAGGCTTTCATCCTCGGGCAAGCTCATTTCAGGGGAATGTGTGGGTCCCCCTCTCCGCCCTTCTATCTAGATAGGAGTCCCCCGTGCGGACTGTGTGGTACCTCTGAACTCTGCATCCAGGGGCCGGGTCCCTTTCAGACCCCCTTTTGTTATGGTTTGGTCGGGGAGGCCGCCCCCCCGAGTGTAACTCCTTGCCCGGGGTCCGCACGCTTGCTGTGGGGGGATCAGGGAGGGTCATCACACACATGGGCTTGTGTTACAATGCAAACATGCACCAGGAGTGTATCAAACAGGGAGCTGGGCATCGGCAACAAACTAACATGGTGGTGAGACTTTGGACAGTCCTCTCTGATGTTAGAGGACCTCGATGGCGCTGGCTTGAGATGTCTACACGCCAGCACTTTCAAAGGAAGGCATTTCGTCTAAAAATGTGTTCTGATTGAATGTTCATTTTACTAAAACAGTATGAAGTCCAACCGCAAAACGATGTTACTGTGTACTCTGTAATCAAGCCAAGTTAAACTATGTTTGTTGAAAAGGGGAAAACAAGGGCTACAAAGCCAAGAGGTTTCACAAACAACCAATTGTAACTCGCAGGGTCGGAGGCTTACATCCACGCAGAGGAAAAGAGATTGGAAGCATTTGACTTCCATTAAACCGGCTTTTATTAAACTGGCCTAGAATGCAAGTCTTTGTGTGAGAGAAGTAAGGAAGAGCATTGTAACATCTTGTTGTGGCATGAGGCAGATCGTTTGCACATAGGGAAACCGTTTTAGACTTTAAGTTTAGCTGCCATTTAAAATATTTTGAAATAAAAATAGAATGAGATGTTTTTGGTCTGCATGTTTAGAAAGGACCTTAGGAACTAAGTGTCAAGAGACAGCTGGCTTTTTGCAGCATCACTATGGCAGCAGGACATTAGTGATATCTCCCCAGAATGCTGGCACATCGCAGCACTTGGTCTGCAATCAATTTGCGCCACATTATGTTCACTATCTCCCATGTTGGTTCAGAACGGCTAAACTTGCTAATCTGGTGCTGGTTTACCTTCTGGAGGCCTTGTGGCGGTCAGTAGCTCGCGCCTGATAGAACAGAATGAACACCCACTGCTAAACACTTCTTCATTGTACCGGATAAATGTTTGTAGAAGATGTTAACGATGTTTCTGTGTGTGTGTGTGTGTGTGTGTGTGTGTGTGTGTGTGTGTGTGTGTGTGTGTGTGTGTGTGTGTGTGTGTGTGTGAGTGTACACTCAAGAGAGAAAAACACTTTTCTATGTGCATGGGAGCTTGTGGCTGTTCTCCATGATTTTTCATTATTTTTCAATTTATATGGTGATGTTTATTGCAAAATTCGTACGTGGTTTTCGCTTGTAAAATTATAGTGTATGTGTGTGCATGCATGCGTGCAAACGTGTGTGTGTAGGCGTCTTTGCAAGTGTGTGTGTGTGTGTGTGTAGGTGTCTGTGCAAGTGTGTGTGTGTACGTGTGTGTGTGTGGAGGTGTGTCTGTGTCTGTGTGTAGGTGTAGGTGCAGTTATGTGTGTTTGTCTGTGTCTGTGTGTGTCTGTGTGTAGCTGCGTAGGTGATTGTGAAATTAAATATACAACATGTGTCCATAATTGCCTGGTTGGACTTCTGAAAGGCGTGTTTCATGTCATCATGATGAACATGTGCTGTTATGTGATCTACAGTTTAGTTCATTTCAGACAAGGCACTTCTATATTGTGTGGGAACTGCTCCTTGCTATACTGTAACACGCACTACAAACTTAAAATGCTCAAAGTACAGTATATACTCATCCAAAACATATTTTAATGCCTCAGATATGAAGAATATTGTGAGTTTATCTGTGTGTGTTTGTGTGTGTTGCCCTCAATAAAACAAAATAAATCAAATTGGTCAAGCAGCAACCTTATATTAACTGTTTGTCGAGTTTCTGTCCGCACACTACACAACCTCAATGGAATTAGACAATAACTAATTAGCAATAACAATAAGTTCAACCATCTTATCGGTGTTCACTTTGGTATTGTACACAACCTCCTTAATGCTATTTCATCATCATATCATGCGGTGCACTTTGCTGGATGTTAAGTCCCGTCTTCTATTTTGGGTGGACTTGGTGTGTGAGGGGAGCCCATAAATGAGATCCAGAGAGCTCGTCTGGGCGGCTGAGAGGAGAGATGATGGATGGAGCTGTACCGCTGGCCGTCCCTCCTGCGTGGGTAAGTAGCCGTGGCTGAACCCCATATAGAGCTCAGAGATGAAGGTGCACAGGATCCCTCTGTCTCCTCAAGCTCCCTCCCGTTTATTGGATTACAGATCAGTACAACCGCTGCCTTTTTTCCCCCTCCACTCATCTCCGCCTAATTTGATCACAGAATCTGCTGATGCAGTGTGTCCCCCGCTCATGTGAAAACAATTTGCCTCTGAAAAAAACATTGGGTGTCTCTCACTGTCTCTCTCTCTCTCTCTCTCTCTCTCTCTCTCTCTCTCTCTCTCTCTCTCTCTCTCTCTCTCTCTCTCTCTCTCTCTCTCTCTCTCTCTCTCTCTCTCTCTCTCTCTCTCTCTCTCTCTCTCTCTCTCTCTCTCTCTCTCTCTCTCTCTCTCTCGCAGGTAGAGCCACCTCCTCTGTCTTCTGACCCCTTTATACAGTCACCAGTAGAAGCTGAACACACAGTCTCTGAGAGCACCGAAACCCAATCAGCATAATCATAGTGATTTAACGTTTGCACGTGCAGCAGTCTTAACCCTCAACAAAGACCTCACACCGACACACCCACAGCCTGGGTTATGGTCTAGTTGATGGAGCAAGTTTGTCGTTCCAGGGAACCCAAATCCTTCTCAAAGCTGTACACAAGGATTGCATATCCCTACCAAAAATATATTGTTCTGTCTAATATGTCTGTCAGCTGTCCATATAGATCTAGCTCTATAGATCTTGTTGATGATCTTAGATGATGCTCCATGGATGCTTCATGCTCCTTTAATCACCCACCCTTCCAAGCATGAGCTGTCCCTCCACCAATTTCACTCTATTGATTTTGGTGTCCATAGACTTAAATGTTTTCCTACTTTCCATGAACGTTAAACTGGCCGTCTGTCAGAGTTAGGTTACACAGTAAATATTTTCTGATTTTCTATTTGATCTTTCCCATGAACTGTTCCTATATCTCCATATGAGGGACACACCAAAGCAAGCACATGCCCTCAGGCCATTCTAGTCTCTGCTACTGCTCTCGTAAAGGCATCTGATAGCCAGGGGATGTTTTTTAAGGGGCGACCCCTTACTACAAATACATTGGGCGCCATGCAGGGTGCCAACATAAACCCTGGTGGCCTCTGAGTGTGTGTGTGGAGAGAGAGACGGTCCCCTCCGGCACTCAGAAATACATTGACATGTTCCCCTCGTGTGAGTCAAGCCAACGGGTCTACTGCCTTTTAAAACAGTCCCTTAGAGTAAAGGGAGTCAGAACGATCCCTTAGAACTAATGAAGTCAGGCCTCCTAGAACGGTCCCTTAGAGTGTATGGAGTGAGGCCTCCTAGAAAGGTCCCTTATGGTGCGTTTCCAGTGTGGTTTGGTCTGAATAGGTGCATAACGGTTTGTGTTTCCTCCGCCAAAAGTGGGTGGAGTTCGGACTTAGCTTTGATTAGCCGTACTTATCTCTCAGAGCTCCTCAGTTGGGGTGCCAAGCGGTCCGAAAGGGTGCCAACAAGTTCGAGCTACACGCGCCCTCCGTTGATTGGTCGACGGAATTGTCACTTCCGTGCGACAGGGGGATAATAACAAATAAACACAGTACCCGCAAGGCATTTCTGAACAAAGGCGAAAGCTTAGCTTATTGAAGAAAATGTCGCGCAAAGGTTTGCGGTCCTTCCTGGACGTCCTCCATTGTTGCTCTTTGCTCATTGGGTCGTGTTCTTACTTTTCCTTGGATTTATTAGCAGGCTTCACTGTGACGGGCTGCTATGAGGTCACAATGCTTACTTAGCTGCCGCGGCTATCGCCATCCGGCTTGAACCACGCACTACCATAAGGGTATACTGTCGGCGGTGGAAACGCGAGCTGTAACTGGGCTGCGCCTAACCGCACCTAGACTACCGGACCTTAGCGTACTGGGCCTAACCGCACCCGCCGGTGGAAACGCGCCATGAAAGTGAATGGAGTCAGGCCTCCTAGAACGGTCCCTTAGAGTGAAGGGAGTCAGAACGGTCCTTACAGTGAATGGAGTCAGGCCTCCTACGGTCCCTTAGAGTGAAGGGAGTCAGGCCTAGAACGGTCCTTAGAGTGAAGGGAGTCAGAACGGTCCATACAGTGAATGGAGTCAGGCCTCCTAGAACGGTCCCTTAGAGTGAAGGGAGTCAGAACGGTCCTTACAGTGAATGGAGTCAGGCCTCCTACGGTCCCTTAGAGTGAAGGGAGTCAGGCCTAGAACGGTCCTTAGAGTGAAGGGAGTCAGGCCTCCTACGGTCCCTTAGAGTGAAGGGAGTCAGGCCTAGAACGGTCCTTAGAGTGAAGGGAGTCAGGCCTCCTACGGTCCCGTAGAGTGAAGGGAGTCAGGCCTCCTACGGTCCCTTAGAGTGAAGGGAGTCAGAACAATCCATACAGTGAATGGAGTCAGGCCTCCTAGAACGGTCCCTTAGAGTGAAGGGAGTCAGAACAATCCATACAGTGAAGGGAGTCAGGCCTCCTACGGTCCCTTAGAGTGAAGGGAGTCAGGCCTCATAGAAGGCTCCCTTAGAACGGTCCCTTAGGATGAATGGAGTCAGAACGGTGCCTTAGGGTGAATGGAGTCAGGTTGGCCCTGGTCACTTGCAGACAGAATGGTTTGTATTAAACGCTTGTCGAAGTAGAGTTCCCCCGAATGGAGGGCCTTCGGCATTCCTGCTTCACACACTGAGCCGTTTTATTTCAAAGGACTGCATCGGGATAAAAACACTCATTCAATAATGTGCTGGAAACAGTGTTGGCGTCAACTATTGTTTGCAGATGCAGAGGCGATCTTTTTGCACGTTCATGTGTTTGCAGATAATGCACACACACACACACACACACACACACACACACACACACACACACACACACACACACACACACACACACACACACACACACACACACACACACACACACAAAGAGTGTTGGTGAAAATGATCAAAGATTATAGGCCTTATGTAAGTTACATTCATTTTAAAAAAAAATTACAAACGGTTTTGTAATGAACAAGATAACACTATGTATTTATTTTAGAATGTTTTCCTAATCTAAGTCGCTATCGGAGTATAAGCATATACCAATGTTTAATAATTGATAGCAGCCAAGCACATAAACTGACTTATACACTTATGTAATTATTTCAGTTTGTTTTTGTTGGTTTGTTGTTGCGTAAAACTAAAGAGAAAGCAAACACAACATCACTGTGGCAAACAAGACACACTTATCATCATCACACTGGGACATTTTTATAGAAGCTTTTTAGTGGTAAACGAAGAAATGTACTCGTTTCAAGTCTGGTAAATACATTCTTGCACAGCAAGTGAGGTGCCGGTGGTGGTCGCGTTCAACTACAGCCTATCCCAACGCAAGCAATAGTGTTCTTATGCGGATAATTCATTACCAACAGAAACAACTCACTCGACTATCATCAGATGCTAATAATTGAAATATTACGTAATGGTTAATTAAGCAGAAATATCTTGACATATTATTCAGTGTAAACTGAATAATAGGACTGCGCATGAAATAATTCAATAGGTCCGTCGATTTATTAGGTTACATGGGCCTGTCGAGAATTCATTCTGATCGTTTGAAATAATGAGTAAACTTCACAACAATGTCGTTGTATAAATAATTCATTAGACTAATTAAGAAACGACTGGGCAGCGCAAATATACTTAATGTCCTGCTTAGTGTTTGTTAAAATAGGCTACTTGATATAAAATAAACGTTTAAACGATTTAAAACAACATTTATTATAAATGATCTTATTTTCTTTGTTATATGGATGAGTATTATATTATATGATTGTTTATATTGCATTATATTATAGGCCTGCTAAAAATAATTATAAGGGACCTAATATTGTTATAAGGCCTACACATATAACAAAAATAACAACATTGATATTGATAATATAATAGGAATATATATATATAATGCAAATAATAATAATAATAATAATAATAATCATTATTATAATGATTATAATAAAGCAATATTAATAATCGGCCTAGTTTATATCCTATTTTTAGAAGCGTATGCCTATAAGTCTGGCTTAATAGCTTATATAAATAGCATATGTAAACGCAATGGGCCAGGGATAATGCTTAAATCTTCCTAAATGAACTAAGATAGAAAGAATTGCACATAATTAATCACGGTAATTCCAAAAGCTGTGCTTGCTTATGAAATTATATTTTTGGAAAATGACTATTATTTGCTCAAACATTTAAATTGTGTTGGTACACTATTGCTGTCATCCTGTTAATGACAATATGCAACAACAACAAAAAATGGACAATTTATAATGCGCCCGAGACGCATAACCTTCTTGGGCTATAATAAACACAGGACGTCCCGAGCTTGGAATCAGCGGCATTGGGCCTTAATTGCATGTTGCAATATTATTCCCCAAATTTAAATTGATTGGTCCAGTATTGCTTGCTAATGGCTTCAAACTCGAAGGCTGTCAGAGAATGTCATTAATAATGCTGAGGAGCGGCATAACCTTGTTTGTCTAAACTGTTGCAAGCATCCTTGGCTAGGCTATATAAAGACTCCTTCGGAAGATCATCACACTGCCTTGTATCACTTCTTCCTTCAGTAAACCGAGGTCTACATAATTCGATTGACATCCTACAGGCTTTATTCATGTTGACAATTCAAAATACGTATTTTAGCGTAGTGCAATATCATATTTATATTTATAATTTATATTAGTTCAGGGTTAGGGTTAGTTCTGATTTGGCCTCGAGCCTCAGTATTTACCGACCCTGACGCTGAATTGAATCGGACAAGCAGCTTTGTATGCAATGGGGAGAAATACAGACCTGTGAAGGCCTAAACTTTTAAAATGCACTGAAGTCATCATCAGGCCATGTATTGCTATATTTCAATATGGTTTATGACACGTGACACCTGAAGTAAGCGCCTTCCATGCGCTTAACGAATTAATCCTCTGCACCAAACAGCACGTGTGTCCCATGTCAGGAGTGACCCTGCGGGGGGCTCTTAGGCCATCCGCCGAGCGGCCCAACAAAACATTCAACTCACAAAGCGATGGACCTGTATTGGCACGGGCCTGCGTCGGGCCTGCACTTATAGCCATCCTTTAATAGCATTAGTGTCATGTGTTGTGCCTCCCGCGTGTTTACCCCCCCACCCCCCCCCCCCCCCCCAAAAAAAAAAGAAAAGAAAAAAAAGGAAAAACAGCTTGCCTCCTCCTGAGCTTGACCTCCCATCTCCACTGAGTGCTTAATAGTGGCGGACGGGCTTAGCAGAGGCCAGCATCCAGTCTGTGGAGCGAGAAGGTCGAGGCAGCACTGTTTGAAAGAAGGGCGATCGAGGCGGTACCAACTCCATCACGGCTTTCCTCCTTTACCCCAACGAACCTTAAGGGGGATTTGAGCATTTGTTCAGTCTACGGTCCTCTGGAAAACATCTGATTCGTTGCGTAACCAGTCCCAGATGCGCCGCTGCGGAGTGTGTGTGCGCGCATGAGTCGGTCGGTGCGTAACAGTCCGGAGAGAGTACCTGTGGCGCGTGCGTAACGGGGTTAAAGAAGACGAAGAAGTTTGGATTCTCCGTTTCACTTTTTTCACTTTTTTTTTTTTTGTTGTAGGTATGAACGCAGATACGTGCGTCTCGTACTGCGATATGACATCGATGGATTCATATTATGGTGCGTCCGCTCCGCAGGGCAGGGATCACCAGGCCAACCCGTTCAGGACGTTCCAGACGAGCGAGACCAAATACAGCCCCACTTTCCTGCCCGGTAAGGGACAGGCGTACGGGGAGAAGTCCCGGAGTCCTTACCAGCAGGAGTGCCAGTCTTTGGATGGCAACGAGGAGGACACCTTCAACAAGTACCACCACTTTATGCAGCGGCCGGCGTGCAAAACTCCTCCCGAGAGCAACAAGCTTGAGAGCGGACACAACGGGTCGCTCATACCCTGCTACGGTGAGTTCTGCAACCGCGGGGATCGGAGGGGTAGAATGACACAAAGATGCGTAGAAGGGAGTGCGATGGATTAATATGCAGTAGAATTAGATGATGGAGTGCGGAGACCGTTCTGCAAATGATACTATATAATAGGTTGCATGCGCGCCGTGCAACATTGTAATGTTTGCGGCTTTAAACTGCTTCAGCAAAGTTATGTAAAATAGGATTTCTTTATTGGGTCAATTTTTCAATTGAATAAACGCTGCTCTTCAATTATATTGTATAATACTAAAGCATTTTTTTAAATAAATAGATATCCATAGGCATTTTTAATTCCGCATATCCGTGCGGAAAAGTTTGAAATTGAAATAGCCAATAATCGACCTATTTAAAAAATGTCTAATGGCTTTTGGTTTGAAGTCCTCTTCCAGCCCTACCAAGTTCATAGATTGTTCTTCATCAATTAAATGATGGATGAGGCGCAGGACGTGTCTGGGATTGGCTGACAATTAAGTGGTTGATTGATAACTATTCTTAGATGAACATTCTCCCGGTCGGCCAAAACCTTTTCTGGAAACTAATCCACGTTCAAGATTTGTGTGTAGGCTTCTGACTTTTGAAAACTTAAATGTGATGTTCTACTATAGAACCCCCAAGGGACAACAGAATATGTTTAGGCCAATATGTATTTTAATTTATTAACGTATAGCCTACATGTAAATTAATTCAAACGGAGACAAAACTGAAAATACTAGGCCTATAGTCTCACATTTTAAAACAATAAAACGCTAACCCTAACAACGAAATGAAGCCTTCATTGATATGCAAATTATTCGTTATGGACAGGATCATGCTTGGACGTATTAGATTAGATGGATGATATAGTTTGGGTTAGTCTTGATACAGGTCTTGATACCGTAAACTAAATATGATGATATAGTGCATGCAGGCCTATGTCTCTGACACGCACCACACCCCGCGTTGGAAAAATGATTGAAATCAATCATCAGATGTAAGATTTTGATTAGCAGGCATCAAAACACGCATAAATCTCGACTTGCACATCGCGCGACTAACGTGGAGCGGAATGCAATCGTCGTAATTGTGTGCGGTGGAACCCGATACATTTATCTGGCTCCACATGTTTAGTCTGAAAAAGACCCCAACACACACACACACACACACACACACACACACACACACACACACACACACACACACACACACACACACACACACACACACGCACACGCACACGCACACGCGCACACACACGCACACACACACACACACACACACACACACACACACACACACACACACACACACGGTATATACATTTATTCTAATGATTCAACTTGACATTAATGCATAATTTGTGGAGGTGCATCAAACATATCTTGTGTAGGCCTTTGAGCTAAACTTACTTGGCGAGTGCAGTGACAGCCTAATTTGTCTTAACACCATCCTAAAAACCCAATAGACCATCATCTCCACCGAGGAGCGCTCCCCTCTGTTATTATTTTCCAATGCTGCAACCAGATGAAGGCCCCGTGGGTCTGGGAAGATAAGCTGGGGGCCAAACCCTAAGGCGTCAGAGGGCTTGTGTTTTGTGTGGTCCTCAATGGGGGACATAACTATAATGCTTCACTCTCATCCTCGCAAAACACAGCATGTTGCACACATGCAACTTTATCTGATACTTTATGAATTGCGTTTGTAACGTTATGGCCTTTTCATGATGTATATTATATACGATCTGTAGTAGGTATATTTATTACTATGAATTTATTTATTTTGTAGTTATTTTATTTATTTATTTATTTACGTTTATGACTCAGTCATACTGTATAATGAGGTCAGATGTCAAACTGAAAATCACTTTCATTACACAGTCTGTCTTTTATAAATAGAAGTACTTTCATCGAGTCATTGGTGCAATATAAACAAAAACAAAACTATAAATACTAACCTCAAGGCCAATATTAAATATTACAATAATAAACACAAGTTATATATGATAGATTTGATAAAATGATGCTGTAAAGAATTTATATTTACTACTCTGTTGAAATCCTTTTGTATTGTAGCCACATATGGCAAGAACTGTTCCGAAATATATTATTTTGTTGATTTCTTTCAAGACGTGTCTGGTGTTTGTTTCTCAAACAGCTTCTAAATAATATATAACTCAACCCCATTTAAGAGAGACAGTATATCAAACATGTATAGGCCTTTCCCTACAACTTCAATGTGTCAGCTGTGCTGCTAATACATCATGTGAACGTCGTTGATTTACGCCGTCCTACAAAGCGTAAACCCAGTATACTTTGTCACCTATGAACGCAGTTAAACCTGGAGAACACATCGTGTGCATGGAGGCATTTGGAGGAATGCAGGTCAGCACCGCAAGAGCGCTCCACATTAATCAGAGGCAGATGTGCATCACCGGCTCCTTATAGCCCCAGTTATTATTCATATTCCCCAAACACAAGCCCTGCAAAGTCACGGAGAGTCCCTGAGATGACAAAGTGGGGCTGGTTTACATAACCCTGTCTCAACAATACTTTGTGTAAATAATCAGAGTCAAACGATGGTGATTGCCTCTGAGTAATCATTTGAGACAGCCAGAAATGGAGAAGAGCGTTTCCTCGGAAACGGATGTGGGCCCACTTTGAGATACGTATGTTTTCAAGTCGACACATGAAATACCGAAAAATATTGGTAGATTTTGTGAGTTTCCCTCGAATGAACTTCCCCGCTCTCTGCATATATTCACATGCACACCATCCGTCTGTATCTGGAGCAGCAACTGGGGCAGAGGGAAAGCGATCCAACATGGGGATGTGTCCTCAGAGCCCGCTGAACCATGTGGTTAAGCCTTGGGGTCTCGCTCTGGGCCTGGGGATTACTGTGCTACTATCAATACTCACGCACTACATCCCAAAATATGGCTCACATGGCCTGCAGAGTTGGGCAACAGTTGTCAACAGTTGTAAACAGTTATGCCCTGAAACAAGGCAGCGTAAACATCTAAGAATACAAATGGGAAAATCATTTTGGGTTCATTGATCTAATGTGTTGTGTCAGTGACAGGACTACGTTACTATGCAGTGTATTGAACGAAGTCACAATTGTGCCACATGATTTGCGTGTGTCTTTTTACTGATTACTAACACAGTGTAGGTTGTAAATTCTCTGGCAGCAGACATTAATATTAGGCAACCAGGCATAAAAAAATGGAATTTATATAAAAATCAAAATTCAACATATTTCAAGATATTACAATGCTTGATAAATTGAATCATAGATTTCAATAAAAACATGAATTGTGTTCTCTGACATTTACAGTTATAAGAGATTGCCTCTGTCAAATAACTGTTGCCTCTCTGATTGGTCATGGGCAGTCCCCAAAGTTTGAGTGAAAGTTTGAGAAGGAGAATAGAGGAGAGCCATTGAGAGAGCGAGAGCAAATGGGAGTGAGAAAGTAACATTGAGAGGGAAAGAGAGACAGACAGAGAGAAAGACAGAGAGAGAGAGAGAGAGAGAGAGAGAGAGAGAGAGAGAGAGAGAGAGAGAGAGAGAGAGAGAGAGAGCGAGAGACAGAGACAGAGACAGAGAGAGAGCGAGAGCGAAACAGACAGACAGAGAAAACAAGCTTTGCCTTCTACTTCCTGTCTCCCACCCCGCTCCCCAGAACGTATGCTCGCCAGAAAAAGAAACGATTTGGAAATTTCAACCAGGTGGCGCGTTTCACTCCCAGCCTTTGGTGTTACGGCTGGCCTTCAGTCTTAATCTGCCCTCACCAATCTCTATCAGAGGCTCTGTTAGCTCTGGTGGAGTCTCTTCATGCATACACACGCTAATATACGCAGATATGCATATTTCCTGTCCCATGAAAGGACTGATTGATTACTGATTGATTCCGAATTTTGAAAAGCTGAAATCTTACATTCATTACAACCTATTTTTGGAAATAAAGGCAGGTTGAGCCATGTTAAAGATGGAACACATTGCTTAGACAGTTCTTGTTAGAGGTCTCCCTAAAAGCTAATGGTGCTAAACCAGCTTGACACATAACTGCATCACTTTTTTATTTACTCTCGTGTAGTTTGATTTGAAACTACACAAATACATTTTTTGGTGTGTGAGGTTCAAAGGGAAAAAAATTAACAGTGTCTATTTATCTTCAGTAATTATCTGTTAAATGGCCGGATTTTATTCAACCCTTATGTGTTCAATCATTGCCACATTTAATTAGTCATCGCTTATTATTCAGAAATTAGGGTTAGGGAATTTCACAGAAATCATGAATTATCTACTATAGTAATTATGCTTGTATTGGTTACTGATTGTTATAATTATATTACATGACACTACTTGACCTCAGACAACCTACTTCAAATTATAATGCCTAAAGTATTATCCAAATGATATTTCTGTACATTTAACATTGCAATAGACGCACACACAATTGAGCATATATATATATTTAAATAAATATATGTAATGGCGGTAGTGAGGCCGTGAATACGTCAAATTATCAGGAACTGAGGTTGACCAGAAAGGTTCCATCCTCCTCATGGAACCTGCATTCCTGCGCGAGCGGCTGCCATTGATCTCCCCTACGGAACATCTGGGAGCTTCTTCCCCGACCACTTCCAACAAGGAAGTGGCATTTCTTATGAGCGTTGTCTCGAGCCTCACCTGAATGTCGTCCTATAAACAATTTACCTGACGGCATGGCTGCCAATCAACGGTGGGTAGCTCCTCCCAGATTAGACGCTGGAATCATTTGTGGTATCGTGCTTTATTGATGCGGTCGTATACGGGGTGATAACGGGAATGCTATCGTGGCCAGCTGAAGTCTGATTTTTTTTTGCTATTTTAACAGAGGCTTTAAAACCACTCTGTTTAAAAGCATTCCCATCCCAATTTAGTGTTTGGTCATTAACCCTTCTCCAGGTAACTAATTTATTGTGTTTTGTTTATTTGCCTTCTCTTGACCCTCCCTATCCCATTCCATAAAAACCAAGAGGGTGTCCTGCTGCTTTACGGCCATTTAAATTACACTTTGATGTTTCCTCTCTGTTTTGGGCAGTGATTAAATTGCTGACCCTAGTAAATCTCTGATCTTTACTAACTGAAGAGGTCTGAGGCATGTCACAGGACTGCTTAAGGGAAAGGCAAGTTCAGCACATAACATCCTGCCTTCATATGTCATATATACATCGTGGAGGACTGCAGATCCTAAATCCAAAACACATTCCAAGAAAGGCAAAAACATAGAGTCAACGCACCGGAATCTTGGCTCTATGAAATAAAATAGTGTTTGATGGCTGTGTTCTCGTGAGGAACATGCAGAATGCTCAGCAGTAAGATATTTGTGGCAAAGGATTTCAGCCAACATGAGTGTAACAGAGCACGAAAGATGGTGCTTGCCGCTATGCAGAATAACAATTTTATAAGATATTTATTCATGAATATCTGCACGGGAGTCTTGAATGCGTGGTTGGTTCGATCTTACAATTATTAATATTATTCTGAAATACACTGGACATCCACCTCCACATGTGTCTCCCTTTCCCAGATGAACTCGTTGCCCTAGCAACGCTGGATGCCTTCCTCAGTGGCATAATTGATTTTCTGTTCCACAGATGCCAAACAGGAACACAAAGTTGGCCGGACCTGCCTCTTGAAATTGCCCCAGGGCTTAGAGAAATATACTGTGGGTTAGAATATGAGGCATCCATGTGTGTGCCTGTGCGTGCATGCATGCATGTGTGTGCGTGTGCGTGCATGCATGCATGTGTGTGCGTGTGCGTGTAGGGGGTGGATGATGTCAGAACATCTGCCTCGGTAGAGACTGTGAGAGAGTCTGACAGGTGGGCCACAGCGATATAAGGGTCATGACCCCCAGCTGAGCGAGCTGTAGTGTTCCATTAGTGTCTCGGGGGGGGACAGGTCTGAGGAGCAACAAAGGGTGAGGGGAAGAGCGATGGTTATTGACGTCTCAATGTGGCGCAGAAAAGTCATTTGCAATTCATGAAAACAAACTTGGACGTAGTAGTGGAGAGAGAGTCACCCCCCCCCCCCCCCCCCCCCGACTTCATCAATCCAAGATGAAGCCTGTTAAAGCCCCCCAGATGAGACGTCATCTCTATCTGCTCAGACATAACGAACACAGAGGTCCTGGACTCCAGTGGGCCGGGGGTACCAAAGCAACACATGAGGTTGTGTTGGTTCTTTGAAACGAACGATGGACCGAGTCCATGAACATGCCTTGCTCATGGGAGGTTCAAGTTTTTAATGGTTCCCTTGTCAGGAACTATCATGACATGCAGGTTCCCGTCCCAGAGCCCGGGACAGGAGGAGCATGTGCAGCAGAGGCAGGAAAGGAATCAGAATACAGAACTCACTGTTGTGAGCCTGGCCCCATTCACAACCAGAGAACCTTCTGCTTATTTATTCACACGGCTGTTTGTTTATTGAAGTGGATCGGCCGGCTTTCTTCATCTCCTAAAAGGAAACAAAAAAAATAGGCTCGCACACAACGAGACCGGGGCCAACAGAGCTAAGTCTGTCACCCACCGAAAAAGATTGCGTCTCTCCAAATCGAAGGTGACAAACACGACGTTGTTTACAAGGTGGAGAGCGCAGTGGTGCGGTGGTGCTGCGGTGGCTCCGGTATACACAAGGCCAGCCATACATGGCTCAAGATGGAGCAGAATTTGTGAGGTTCGGGTTTCAGATGGCGTGATTGGGGGGGAGCGGAGCTGGGGGGCGGGGCTGGCGACGGGAATGGGCCTTTGTAGGAGGGGGCGGTGTCACAGGTCACGCCAATGCGAAGTGACATACCTTTCAAACAGAAACAGGCCCTTGCTTTCCTCTTGTACTTTTAGACTCAGGCGCAATGGAGACGGGGCTTTTTGAAGCCCCAAAATAAAACCTTAGAGAGGTGATGTAAGCTGAGCGTGAACGTCATTCAGCGTGGGGAGTGTACACAGGAGTAAACGCAGACATGTCTTTGAGTTGTAAATTAAGAAACTGTCGGGGAAACGAGTGGCCTCATTTAGGAATAGATACAAACGTCCTTCATATTACTCACTATAAAAATTAACCTTTGGTACGCAGACTAAAAACACATAATAAAATAAAAATAACCAAACTAGCCACCAAACTGTCTCGGACCTTGTGCATTGACTCCGATGCATCGCTATATCAAAACATTGCTTAATTAACGACGCCATTCATTCACAGCCAAGGACAACGGCGGGCTGACCGAGTCCGAGTGCCCCCCCAACGCAGAGGCCCCGGGGATGGAGGGCAGCTACCTGAACCTCAAGGAGACCGGCATGAAGACACAGCAGCTGGAACGGCCCGGCTCCGACCTCTCCGGGCCCCTGGACAAGAGCGAGCCCGAGAGCAACAAGGGCAAGAAGCGGCGCAACCGCACCACCTTCACCAGCTACCAGCTGGAAGAGCTGGAGAAGGTGTTCCAGAAGACCCACTACCCGGATGTGTACGCCCGGGAGCAGCTGGCCCTGCGGACCGACCTGACAGAGGCCCGAGTGCAGGTGAGAACAGAAGGGGTTACTCCTGGTTGCTGAACCCACGGTGCATGACGGGTTCTTTTAAGAGTAGCCGAGATGGGAAAATCATAGCTCAGGATTGGAACGACAACATCTCAGGAATTGTTATTTCGGGGGGGTTTGCGTGGCAAGGGTACAAGTTGTGCGTCAAGGACAAGGTATGGCATGTGACATCATCCGGATCCAGCAACTCCGTAACCCTTGATTTTGGAGCTGGTCTCTAGTTTTCTCTGGTTTAAGTGATATTCCTCAACGGGGATTGGAGTGGTGAGGCTGAGCTGAGTCATTATAGTTCTCGTTTTGTTTGCATGTCAATATTCACTTGGGGAACGAAGAGAGGCCTCGAGGAGCTGGCCTCTTGACAAGAGCTTTTTTTTCCCCCCGCAACAGCAGACAGCATGGCTCATTGTTCCCCGCTCGCTCTTCCTGCATGCCAGTTTCACATCGGGAGTGGGACGGGTGGGACAGAGCAGCAATACCAAACACTATTAACTGTTACATGCTGCAGACTCTGTGACAGACTCTGTTAAAGGATGTCAAGGGTCAAGTGTTTCCGAGCGGTGTTCTCTTCCAAAACCCCTCTCAAGTCTACTTCAACAAACAGCCTCAGTGGACGGAAAAAACACACTGACACGAACACATAGCAAAACAATAGCTCCACCAAAAAAGTAATGAAACCTTTTTTGGCGAGGAAGTAACCTAGGAAAACACTGGGGATGACAGTTTCAATTTACAATCCCGCTCTGAGACATAGTCAGGGACCGAGAACCTGGTCTGGCGTTGGTTGGTACAGTGAAGCGAGTGCATTCATGTTGTGCCTGCACACAGAGCTATCTATTCCCACAGATGAATATAATTAACCCACAGGTCCAACAGGCGGACAGCACAGCTCACTTTAGTCGGTGTGAGGTTTGACCCATGCTTTTTAAAACAATACCTTATAGCTCTACACAATCAAGACAAAACCCTACAATTTCCTCCCCAGACCGGTCACGGTAGAGCCCAGGGTTGGCTGGTTGCTTGTGTACCATCCAGCACTGGGAAGGTTGACAAATTCTAAATGGAATCCTTTTCATGTCAGTGAAGAGCGACGATTGTAATGGAGTACAGTGCTGTTTTTTCAAGGCGAAATACAATTGTCAAGGTCCTCCACTTTCATCCTCAATTTGAAGATGCCGGTCTTTATGCAGTAGACAATTTTCTATAATCAAATCTTTTGGCTTCCATCCTAACTCGTTTATCCAGTACAATTTGCGCTCAGCCTCAAACTTGAACTTCATCGTGCTTCCCTTTTCCCTAACTTTATGGAGGAGCAGGCTGTGCGTCTGAGTGACCGGCCAGGCAGTCTATCAATCGCGCTGCCTCGTGTGACAGAGATGAGGTGAGACGGCTGGACTTCAAAGCCCCGTTTGGAGCTCTGCCCTCCCCCCCCTCCCTCGCTCCCTCCCCCACCTCAGACCCCTGCTTGCTCTGAAGCATAAATAAAGCTCTTTAATAGCACTGTAAGCTGTCTTTTGCTGTCAACATCTCTGGCAATTACTGTATCACCGGTGAGCACTTTAAGCCCAGAGAGCTCTGAGCAAACCTTCCTTGCAGATGTCTACTGGCTAAGACAAACAAGGACAGCGACCGGGGTTAAAGTTTGGCCCCTTTTCTTTGTGTCAGAGCGAGTAAAGGGATAGTATATCCCAAACCACCACCACTACATCAAACTGGCACACAGTGTGGCTGATGATGACTAATAGTGATCTATGTCCATTGGAATGATGCCTTCGAATGCGAAGATACGGCGAGTCGCCGTTGAAGCTCTACGGGTGTGGGGGGAGCAGGAGACACATGGAACAACAGCCCCCCCCCCCCCCCCCATGCAGATGATCTCGTCTTTAAACTATTTGGCTGGCGTCTCGACCTGACCGCCATTCAAAAGCCTCTGAGAAACATGACACACAGACCCGTGGAACCAAGACACACTGCAGGCATGTGCTCAGGTGTTGTTGGTGTAGAACACACAACATACGTTTTTTTTAAAAGAACGCAAAACATTTGGTAGATGTAGACTTATTTGGTGCTACAGTAAAATGTTTTCATTTATAATTGCACTACATATATAGGTCTTCTGTGCAAGGCTATGTGTTTATGCGTGTGTGTGTGCGTGTGTGTGCATTTACATGTGTCTGTGCGTGAGTGTGTGCGTTCATATGTGTGTGTGACAGTCGGGCCACTGCTTGCCTGCACGCCTCTGAAAGGTCAACAGGGTTGGCGGCGGAAAGCCGAGGGCTTAGGCGTCAGGAAATTAAACATGAAATGAAAACAAGCTCCGGTTTGAACATTCTCCCATCTCACTCTCCAATATCCCCACTTCCCCCGGTCCACTTTGGGGGAGGAAGAGAGACGCAGACGGAGGGTTCCAGTGGGAGGAGAGGGGGGAAGGAGGCAGGCCTTGGGATGGAGGACAGAATAAGAGGATAATAATAATGAAGAGACGGCGAATAAGCATATGGATTATTTAATGGACTAATGCAAAACCTCAAAATATTTATTAATATGTATACAACGCCCTACTTTGACTTAAAGTAGGACTTTAAGAAACATGGCCAAACTTTGCAATGCATACTAGTGAAGGGGAGCTGGAAGAGAGCAGCCCTCAAAGGTCTGCTGGGGAAAAGGTTGTTGTGTCATCTCGATCGCCTTGATCGGAAGACTTCTGGCACTGGTTCTTTCAACAGGATTCCGTGATCATTTGATCAATGGTTGCAAATTATTGCAGTCATCTCTCACATGCCACATCTTCATGAAAGCATCTTGAGCAGATCTCTTGGAAGTGTGCTTCACAATGTACAAGCTTTAGCACAAAGTGTTACGGTCAGATACAAGCCTTAATAAACAACGTGGGGAAACTTTATCAATAGCAGATCCTCAAGATGGCTGGCTGTGGAACATAACATATGCTCTGAAACCCCCTCAAAGCACATCATATAACTCTGAGGGCAAGAAGCCTGTGACCTTGACATTGGGGTTCAATGACAAGCAAGCTATCGGTTTACATCTTTGTAAGGGTGGGCTGTCCTCTAATGTCCCTGGGACTTCCATATAAGGTGTTTACTGTGAAAAGGAAGCCAACAACTAGTTTCATCCCTTCACAATGATGGGTTTATATGCATTCCTTGGTACTTAGCTGCCCTTATCTGATTTGATTAAAAATCCACCGCAAAATCCTGACTTAAATCCGCAGTGCAACCCTATAGGCTGTGATGTCGGTGCATACAACTCAAAGACATCATATTTGAGGTAGGAATTTGAACGTTAAAACTTTTCTATTATTCAACATTCCATTGTGTGGGCGTTTGTGTGTGTGTGGGGGCATGCATCTATGTGCGTTAGGACTGTGTAACAGAGAATGACATATGAGGGGAGGGATTTCAAGAGGTTGAGTGAGGGGAAATTGCATGTCAGGGACTCTATAAAAACCACTGGCTGATTGGGCTGGGAATCTTCCCGCAATCCAAGTTCAAACCCCTGTGATGAGGCCGGATTGAGCTCTCTCTCTTTCCTCGCTCACCCACCCTCTCTCTCTGTCTCTTTCTTTGAAGAAGGCTCTTCCTTCTCCCTTGGGATGATAGTATTCAGACAGCCAGCAAATAAATACCGCAAAGAAATATGCAGTCTCACTTTAATGCTGTGAACTCCGATGTGACAAAAGTAATCAGAACATGAAAACATGTAAACGTCAAAACTGATTGTGATTGTGTAAGCAAATGAAAAGGGAGGAAAGCTAAATGGAAACAGAATTTATTTGTTAACGAGATATCTACACAACGTTTAATCTTTTGACAAAATCTGAAAATCCAAAAAACATTTTGGAAAGCAATCAGATACCTGAATGGAAAAACAACTGAAATAAGGCAACTTCTTTGCTCTGAATTGATGTTTGATGCTTATGAACGGATCTTCTTCAGCTCTCGCTGTAGCGTACAGGTCAAATTGTTTTCATGTGTATTTTGACAGAGGACACTAAACCAGGGTGCAATTGTGTACTTTCTTGTGGTCTTCCAACTGTCCTGCATATCCATAAGTTCTTGCCAACTCCATTCTCTCCTCATCTCCTCCATATTGTCCAAGCCATGGGGCTCACTGAGTTTCAAACACACCTCATTCCACAAAAATGAAAAAGTTATCGAAACTCATCCAAAAGAACGTCATTCAAACTCATCATTGAGCACCGTTGAGCATTGACCGCTGAAAGCACGCGTGTAGATGTTGACATATTTTGCTTCTTTAGGGTACCAAGAAAAAAGAAATGACATAAAAGTCTATCTGGCCGGTCGCTTACTCTTTCTTTCATGTAATGTGCAGAAGGAGTCATCCTCCCCTCCATTCATCAGCTGTGTTGACATGCGAGAGAGAGAACACCTTTCTGGGGGTGATTTATGGACCACGGTGGGCCCAGATGTGGATCCGTCTGCGCTGGCAGAGCGAGGGGGAGGACAAGGTGGTGGGCTTTTTTTTCAAAGGCAGGGGCAGAGACGGGCAGAGCCAAGGGGGGAAGACCCAGCGTCTTCACATCAGGAGATCTTAAAGACACGTCAAGCTGTTAAACCTGGGCCTTGACATGTGCGGGGGTGGGGGGGGGAATTTATAGTCTGCTCCGTCCTCTGGTTTTCCATGGTTTCTCCATCGTTCTCTCTCCCTTCTGCCGAGTGGACTGATACGGTGCCATTTTTGCTTCTGAACAACATTGGCCGTTGTAGTTTACATGGGTGTTAAATGAAAACAAATGAACATAAAAAGGCTGGTAAAAGAAGAAGAAAATGAAGGGCATACTGTGGATATTTTCCTGATGGGCGTGTTGTTCTCTCTCTCTCTCTCTCTCTCTCTCTCTCTCTCTCTCTCTCTCTCTCTCTCTCTAAAGGTGTGGTTCCAGAACCGCCGCGCCAAGTGGAGGAAGAGGGAGCGCTTCGGGCAGATGCAGCAGGTCCGCACACACTTCTCCACCGCCTATGAGCTCCCCCTCCTCACACGACCAGAGAACTACGCACAGGTACGCAACGGTCGATGTCGGTGGATTGTGTTCAGTGATCTTCTCAGATCCGCTCTGGGTTTCAATCCAGATGAAGATCTGACCCTATACTGTTTAGTTATTTTGCAATTTAGGAGACATTTAGTTGGTATCCAAAGCCACTCTGAATGAAAACAGCTAATTAATGAGCAGGAAGGGGTGAGGAAGCGTTGCTCATTGTACACATGGGCGAAACGACACCCAGTACCTTGGGTCTGGTCGTCGACCACGCCTCAGCCCCTGCACCACCCTGTCTCCGGTCACACAGCCCCCCTGATGCCTGGTCCTCTCCCACAGATCCAGAACCCGTCATGGATCGGGAGCAGCAGCGGGGGGTCCCCGGTACAGGGCTGCGTGGTCCCCTGTGACTCGGTCGCCTCCTGCATGCCCCCTCACCCCCACGGCCCAGGAGGTGTCCCGGACTTCCTGGGCGTGCCCAGCCCGGGGGGCGGTCACATGGGACAGACGCACATGAGCAGCCTGTTCGGGGGCCCGGTGATGGGCGGGGGCATCAACGGCTACGACCTCAACGTCGAGCCCGACCGCAAGTCCTCCAGCATCGCGGCGCTGCGCATGAAGGCTAAAGAACACAGCGCGGCCATCTCTTGGGCCACATGATACTCCAGACCCCCGACGCCAAGCCCGCTCCCCTCTCCCCGCCCTCCTCCTCCGTCTCCCACAGGAACGGCCCCCCTTCTTCTCCAGAGCGGAGTTTGGGAAGCGTCGAGGGGGAGGAGGGCCGCAGCCAGACAGCACTAATGATAACGCAGGGCAAAGGAACTGGAGGAGGGCCCGTGGAGATAACAGAGGTTACTCTAGGGAGGGACAGGCCATCGATAGCAACACAGATAACAGCCTGACAATGACAGTCAGCAGGCGCCGAGAGAGAGAGAAATAGAGATGCTACTTTGAACTTTGATCAAGGTTTTCATTGAATCGTGTACATTCTTCATTCCTTAAACTCTCAGGTTTTTAAATTTTCAAATGGAGGATGATGAATGATTCCTCCTTCAATGGCAGTCGTTTGCCTATTAGATGACCTGGTTCAGATGTGCAAGGCTGCATGCACAGGGGTGACAACCGTCCATTATATCACGTAGAAGCCTTCCCTGGAGCGGAATAACAAAGTGATTTTACCAGCTAACATCTAACAGATATGACACATTCATAACCCTATTGTTTGCCGCCTTCCATAATATATTTTCCTCTTTTCCTTTCTTAAACATGTTTCCAAGGCTCCTCCCTCCAAGGCACATTTTTGTGTGACTCACCCAAATCATAAATCACTAAACATGCAACCCAGAAACATATAAAACAAAAACAGGGATACTCCACAGCACCAAGGGTACGTGTGAGTTTAGATTTCTGCTGCACACTGCCCAAAAGAACAAACCAAATAATGGAACCAAACAGAACCCTTACTTTCACCTCATGCTCTGTAAAAGGTAAGGCATGTAAACCTTCACGACATGACAAGAAAAAACCAAGTTGAAAGCCTGAACGCAAACAGAGTGCAACTGATGAAGGGCAGACATGGCTGGGGCAATTTAGTCAGGGAGGACGCAGGCGTTGGATTGGCAGTAATTTCAAACGAACGTGTCATTTCCTCCCCCAGGGCTGCCTCCAAGGGTTGCCTTCTCCTGGGTACTAGGGAGGGGGGGGCTTCGGGTTACAGGAAACACCGTCTGCGCACCGGTGCCAGACGGCAGGCCCCGCATAACACACAGCAGCAGCCTTCAACACCAACTTACCCTGCCTCGCCCTAATCAGCAACCAACAGGAGTAGACTCTCCCAATTAGCGTCAAACCGCGGTGTTCAGACGCCGCACCGCGCCACGCAATCACCTAGGAGAGTACATCACGTCGCAGCGTGCTGCTGCCGGCCGCGTAGACTCAACGCCAACCCCCCCTCCCTTCCACACGTTGTAACGACCAATCAGTGTGGGGTTTCAGGAGGGATGATTTCCCAGATTCCCCGGAGGCACGACGTCTGTCCGTGCAATCTGTCACTGTGCGGGGAGGAGGGGGGGGGGGGGGCACGGGCCCCGGGTCGGTGGAGGCTCCGGGAGCGTTCTGGGAAGTTTAGGTAATGCGATGACATGAGAGCGGAGAGGCAGGAATGCCGTGAGCCTGTCCAGTGATTGCTGGGATGTCTCTGTGTGTTAGCCCCTCTCTGGAGGACGGCTGTCACCAGAGCCGCTCGGCATGCTGGGGGATAGAGGCCGGGGGCTTCATTAGCCTCCGGGCCGATCCCGGAGGCCGCCGAGGCCTCACATTCCGTGGCATCCCCTGTTGGTTCCTGGCTCCCCTCTTCGTTCCCGTCACCATGGCGACATGGGTGGACCCATCACAGTGCCATCAGCCAAGTTTTTCTTGGTTTCGCTAAAAGCAAACTGACATAATACATTTCTGGATAACAGAATAAAAAACACCCCAATGAAGCCATACATGTATTCCTTTCCGCAGTGTTGATAATATTTGTAACTAGTAACCTGATTTGAACTGTGCAAACCTAACCCTAATATTTATTCAGCTAATCATGTCTTTAACAACCACAAACACGGGCAGTCGTTCTACAGGACGGTATATTGAGTCATTACTAAATAAAGACAGATGTGAAGAGGATGAGAAAATGTGGGCTTTTTTTCTAAAAAGCAATGCGAACAAAAGGAATGAGTTAAATTGTACAGCAGGGATTTGATAGGTTAACTGTTCAGAATGTAGAACTATTTGTAGTTGTATTTGTAGTACTACATGTAGTCATGTGTAAGAGCCCCCCTTTCCCCCCCAGCATTCCACCAATCAGCAGCTTCCTCCATGTTTATACTACTGAGAAAAAGCAATTAATCGTTTTTTTGTATTAGCATATTGTGTGAATGTGAGTTAGACTTTTTTAATTTGTTTTTTTTGTACATTTGTTTTGCTTATAATTTGTAAAATAATGGACCTCTAAATGCTAAACCAAAAACGTATTACAACATTGCCAAGAAATGGAAGTCAGAAAAATGAATTTCTGACTCTGACAAGTTGCGCTGGATACATTTGCTTTTCAAACTCTCTTGTTTTTTTTATTTGTTATATTAATCATGTATTTCTATTCCTGATATTGTGTAATATTGTTCCACTGCAGTAAGTTATTGCACTTACAATGTTGAAGAGACATGATTGACTTGCATTGGCGTATTGGTCATTCTGAAGCCAGAGTTGCCGTATAGAATATACCTTTAAGAAATGGGCTCCATGACGCATGGCTGAGTGACGCTCAAAGTGCTGGTACTATTGTTTGTAAAGAAGTTGCTGTTCAAGTTTGTGATATCTTGAAATAAATTGATCTTATTATTTACTGAATAATTAAAAAAGGGGTTCTTCTTTTAAATAAGCTATCTGCAGATGAGGGCACATCGTCAAGATACACACACCCGCAAAGACGCACGCACACACGCTACGCAACAAGTCCATCACAGAGAGAAGAGCACGTGGGATGGGATCGCTTCAGACTTTTTAGTAAACACTTAGTTTCACAAGGACAGAATTCGTAGACAGAAATAGCCGCCATCAATCAAACACAAACGCATCTTGCTCACTCATGTTGTCTGAGTGTGCGTGCGTGCGTGCGCTCGTGAGTGATTTGTGCATCGTTGAAAAATGTAATGCGTGCTGGAGAAGAAAGGTTGAAGATGTGCAATTTTTCACAGCAGTTTCCAGATGGGACGCTGGGGCCATTATGCCCAACGTGAAGGACCTAATGTCTCAAACGGACGTTAAACAGCACCAGGTGCTCTTCCTGGACCACACGCTCCTACGCCATGGTCACGTTCAGGGGCAATGGTAAAGTTATGGTTAGATGTTGACGAAACGCAATGATCACGCAGTCACTTCGACGCAGTCGTGAACCTGTTTTGGTTCTTAGTCGGGTTTAAAAAATTTTAACGTTAAAAAAAAAACATTAAAATGGCGGTGTTTAGGGAAGTGAGAACCGGAAAAGCGGATTGCCGGAAATGATGTAGTTAGCGGAACAATCACAGCCCTCGCTGCTGCGTTGCCTCGACGCAAGGTTACGATTTTTGGGAGGCCTGAGTCAGGCCCTTCCGGTGGACGCAAGGAGGGTCTGCAAGAATGTAATCGGTCCGTAAACCCCCTTGCGTTGCGTTGACGTGGAACAATAACCAGTCTTTCCCCCAGAAAATTGCTTAGTCAAGGTGTTCAAGGAGCGGGGGGGGGGGGGGGGTTGTCTCCTAGCTCTGCATCTTCGGTGAGGGTTTCAGTCCGCAATAAAAGAAAAAAATTGTGGGGGGAATTTGTCGTTTTTGGATGTTCAAAGTTAGTTTTATTTAATCCCACAACCCCAAAAAAATCATTTCTCAATCTGATCTGTAATAAAAGTAATGTTTGAGTTGCAGTGAAATTCAAGGCAGTACATTTTCCACACACACACTTGGGTTACAGCTGAGGAGGGCCACAAACAAACACGTCAGATTGCGAAGTTCATTCCATGGCTGACGCCGTTCTGTCTCTCCATCCTGAACGTGGGCAGCAGGGATCAACAAGCCAGCGCAGGGGAAGAGCAGCGACCCACTGTGGCCCTTACAGCACTCGTTAAACATAATGGGCTCAGCCAGGCCCCCACTGACACCCCTAATGGAGGCCTCAGAGAGGTTAAAGTACCATGAGGAACATTAAGGTCCCTTCAAAGTTCACCCCCAAACCTTTACAACACTGGAGACAGGCTGTGGAGGGGAAAATCGGGAGAGGTCCAATTCAGTATTCCACCTTTTCTCCCTTCTTTTCCATTCGTCGGTGTGCCAATCAAACTGCTCCATAAACAAATTGCTGCGATCTCGACGGGTGCTCACTAAAGGGCCGTCATTAGCGAGACCGGAGTCGTAAATCCGCACTTAGATTATCTTTTAGCGAGACGTCTCTAATAGGGTTGCCGGTTTGATTTGACACCCGAGCCAGCGGTGTTTAATGATCACATTTTCATTGTAATAAAAACGCTTAGAGTACTGTAGTAAATCCCACAAATTCCTCCCACACACTTTTTTGGCAAGAGAAATAATTCCAGAACACTGTGGATCTCAGGAACATGGAGCAGAAGCCAAATGACTGTGTGATCAAAGAAGGAGCCAATGGGATCTCTCACCGAGGGACTTGTGCGACAGGTAAAGTGGCACAATCAGAAGCAGAATGTATGAGCCAATGAGCAAGTAGTCCAGCTCCCTTACGTGACCCTGAAACCACACCTTGAGTTAAGGTAAAGCCATATAGAAGATATATGGACGCTGCTGTATGGAACATAAAAGCAAACGGCGTCGTCTGCTGTGGTCATAAGTCTCCTGGCCCAGACATAAGTGCAGGAGAGCAGCGAGGTGACAAAGCGTGGCATAAATTAACAGAATTATCAGAGGAAGTCAACCCTCAGGATGACGCTAGTAAACGTCTTGAAATGAGCCGAAGTTCACGTAATTAAGATAATCTGCTGTCGGTGTTAACATTCCAGTGATTTTTGTCATTGCTCTGTGATACCCAGCCAGTGACAGACCAATGCTAACCCATAGATGTCTACGGATGGCTCCATTCCCATGTCACCTTCTAATGGTCTTTTTGGCAGTTGGCCACTGCATAGGGGTCGGCTTAGCTCAGGAGGTAGAGCAGTTGCCTTGTAACCGAAAGGTCGCTAGTTCGATCCCCAGCTCCTCCTAGCTGATTGTTGATGTGTCCCTGAGCAAGACACTTAACCCTAGCTACTCCTGACGAGCTGGCTGTCACCTTGCACGGTTGACTCTGCCGTCGGTGTGTCAATGTGTATATTAACTGATGTAAGTCGCTTTGGATAAAAGCGTCTGCTAAATGCCGTAATTGTAATAACTGCAATCTCCTCCGTCAAGGAATTAGCTCCGTCTCTGCACTCATAACGCGAACACAACTGTACTTTAGGTACACACTTTTGTCCTGTCAAACACATAACAAAAACAACATTGTGTTGCCTCATTTTAACGATGACATGGTTTCCATACTATTCTGCAGTGGTAGACTTCAGCCCCAATGAAGGAGATTTAACCAGGCTTCTTCCCATGCCTAGGGGCTTATCAGTGTGCGTTGTTTGGGCTGCGGCCTTGTGGGTGAGCTCTGCCTATATTTTCCCATCGGTTGCTAGTAAATGCCTTCGTGCTGCGCTAGTTGCCCATCAGGCATCTCTGTGGTATGTTACCATGGCGACAAGTTCCTGACGTCTTGCATCATTCCATCCCCAAGTCCCAGCCATAAAACTGTGCTTTACTGCCACACGGAAATGTCTTTTGTGGCTTTGTGACATGCGAATGTCAACAGAGAAGGTATAAGGATTCAAAGTGGCACCGACACATGGAAGAAGGCTGCTTGCAGGGTAAAAGGAGGCGAGTGAGCCTCTTCATCACGGGCCGAATGTGTTAAATCAACACCAAAAGGTTCGGTCTTTCATTAGCACAATATAAAAAGAGAGGCAATAAAACTATTTGTTTTACTCCTTGTTTATAACGTGGCAGAGGGAGACTCCCAGCACTGTCTTCTAGGCCCGCGACAAAACAAACAAGGTCCTTGAACTGGCTTTCTCTTACTACTATAATGAATTTTAAGTACCGGCCACAACATTAATGGTCACAAAGTACTTGGTTAGGGTGTTTGGTGGGGAGGTCTCTTTTGCCCCTCGACCTTGAACCAAATATGCCTCTCTCGTTACCTTTGGAAACGCTGCAATCGGGGTAGTGTGACTAACCTCCTCACCCCAGCCCCTTGGTTGGGCCGTCGCTGGGCCTCCCCCACAACATGTTTCCAATTAGGAATCCGGCCAATACGGGGTGGCAATGCGTCCCTCCAATTTATCATGCTCTCAATATTCAGATCTTATTCCTTTACACATCAAGCACTCATCCACCCTCCCCCCCACCACCACCACCACCACCACCACCACCACCACCACCACCACCACCCACACCACCACCACCTCCACCACCGGCCCTGTCACCAGATCTCTTTCTCTTTGCAGCTCTGGGGTCAGAAACACTGACCTCTCCTGTGGAGGTTGATGTGAGCTTGGGTTTCTTAGGTTCTTGATTGACAGGCCGCGCATAACAAACCCCAAAACAAAAAGCCCCCCAGAGGAAATGAGTGTAATGAAATGATGACACATTCACTCCACTTTAAGCGTTGTCGTGCTATACCATGGAACTGTTCTGTTATATAGGAGGCCGGGGGCGGGGCCAAACCAAACGCCAAACCCCGGAGCGGAGATATTGTAAACGCGGACTAAACTACGAGACGTTGACTGCCTGTCAACAGAACGACCGCTGGTCAGGGAGAATTATCTTTAGCTCGATGCGGTGTGGTGCGCACTCGCCTAGGGACAGAACCCGGACCAGGTCTATTTGTAGTCACCAGTTAAAAACCCAGTCCTGTTGACGAAAAACACATGGCCCCAAACGAGAGACGGTCGGGACGACAAGAGGGCTCTCATGGAAGAGGTGGTGACGCTCGGTCTGAGAAACATCCCATCCAAACACTCATTTCCTGCCAGTTAAGTCACACTTCCTGTTTCATGCTGGGCCTTGTGGGCCCATCGCTCATTCGGGGACACAGAAACCGCCAAACCGACGTTTGAGGATGAGACGTATTCTGTGGGACGTTGTCAGTTCCACCACAACAACAGGGCTTTGTCCCGGAACACAGCTCATCAGAGTGGAGCAGGCTTCCAATGAACTGAACTAGGCTGCTCTAGCCCTTTTTGCCTCGCAGTCCATCAGAGTGGAGCTGGCTTCCACTGAACTGAAGTAGGCTACTCTCGCCCTCTCTGCCTCTGCCTCGCAGCCTATCAGAGTGGATCTGGCTTCTACCAAACGGAACTAGGCTACTCTAGGCCTTTCTGCATCGCAAGGTTGTTTCTTTTTCTCTGATTATATTTCTGTTGCAGAGTGATCCTCAGAGTTATGAGGTTGGGGGTGCTTGGGGGAGAGGGACTCCCAGGCCCCACCACCCCACCGGAACTCACACCTTGGGCTGTGGATAAACACAAGGGGGAGATGGAGGTTTGAGGTGAGAGCGGGGTTCTTACATGAAGGGGGAAAGGACTTTTGTAATCCTCTGGGAGTCCCAACACTTATATATCAGCAAGCAATGAAAGTTGAAAAAGAGATGGGTGTGAGTGTGGGTTGGGGCGGGTGGAGGTAGAATAAACTGAACACACCGTTTCCAGGGAAACACATCCATCCGCTATGCTCTCGTCTCACTTTCGGGTCTGAATTTGAGCAGATAATAGATACTAAATAGATACTAGATCTATTAGATATCGTACTATACTATAGGCGCTAACACATAAAGGCTACATGCATATCAGTGACAAAATAGCTACTCGCTAAATACTACAATACAGAGAACCAACTATGTCATGGAATTACTGCACTGAAATAAACATAATCTAATCTGGACGCATGAGACTTCACATGAGAAAAATAAGAGTAAAGCATTACATACTCCTAAACTCTCACCCCTCCCCCAAAATCAGAAGTAGACATTTTGCGCTAATGGTTAGGCAATGTACTCTAATGTTGCACTAATTGACAATGCTGACAATGCTGACAATGCTTACAAGTTCGAGCTAAGACACTCAATTCCTAACTTCATCCTATCTGAGTTATTTATCCCAACCTCTGACCTGCTGGGACAAAAAAGCGATATCTACATTCATAAGATATACATAACCCAGATATATTAATTTCAGGGTCCCTGGGAAGTCTCCAGCATACCCACGCCGTACCGGTGCAGACGGGACTGATGATCGCACAACTAGTCGAGCACTAATAGGACACGTGTGGGGTGAGTCCCGGGCGTGCGGCTGGCTGGCGGGTGTAAAACACTCTGTAGCTCTGTAGCCCAGAGCTGACCACCAGTAACAGCTGCTAAATGCTCCGCAACATCTTGACCCGAATCAATGCCGACGTTACCTATAGGAGGTTAAGGGGGGAGAGAGACTCTGACACACTGGGCTGCTACCGCAGGCCTGTGTTCTCGTTCAGGACAACATGTGAGCTGCAATGCAGCCGGACGATAAAGACACACTGTAGTAATTTATGGTTGTAATTTTTGGGCAGTCGTTCCAAATTTTGCTTTGTTCGTCACAAATATTTTTGAAGGATGCAATCTTGAACTCTAAAGCCCTTCGAGAGAACTGATTCAGGAAAATTTTGAGATTCTGAGATTCCAGGGAAGAGAAACAACTGGCAGCATCTGGCAACAACACACATACAGATGCTGTTGAGGCCAACATGTGGCAAGTAACAACAAAAGGTTAACACAATTTAAATAATGAGTCAGAATTTGCAAAGGATGACTAACCTTTCTTAAGTGCGGAGAGACAAACTTTCACTTCTTGACATTTGGAAGAGAATGCAATGAGTAAATCGAGAATTTAATTGTTCTTCACCGGTCTTTGAAATGTCCCGTAGGCCTATAGCTCGTAACTTATCTAAAGTAGGAAGTATTCTACTGCCCCCATGTGGCAAGATTGTATATTATCACAATAAGCTGCATAACAAAATACATCTAATTGTAGAGTAAACCCTAACCCTAATAATGCACTCTCCAAGAGTTTTGTATGACGGAATATCGCTTTTAACATTAACACTTCACCTTACCTTAGTTAAGATGAACTCCACTAGTAAGCATTATTGTAATCTATTTCTTACCTGCGAAGAAAAGAGAAAGCCGTTCTGGAGGTCTTTAAAGAAGACTGACTCTCTCTTCGGCATGACAGCAAACCGACAGCGTACTGACAGATCCACAACCTCACGTATCAGGGGCCAGCGACAGCCTTGACAACAACACGTTGATTGATTGAAACGCACACATACAGACAGACCAATCAGTAATGAATTCAGACGCCTGGTGCGTTTATGTTTTTTTGATTGGATTAGGTAAAAATGAGTGAACATTCGTGGGTCAATTTAGTCTAAGCGCTGAAAAGTACAATATTATTAATAGTATTGTAGGTGAAAACATGTGAGTGTTTAACAAATATCTGAATTGGACACCCGTCCGGGACGATCCCTCACAAACCGGTCTGGTCACACTTAACTTTAGTATTTTGACATACTAGAGCTGTGTTAGCCACAATCTAACACAAAAATAAAAAAAATTGTCAGTCAAATTTTTGGGATTGGTATATACAAAAACATGTCTACCAAGGCACGTGTCTGAAACCTGCAGCCAATCACCAAACAGAACAGGCCCCTTTCACAGGTGTGGCTCGTTTAATTAATTATTGGTCCGTTTGAATTAGGTATGGCAGTCAAATGTGGACATGAAACACCGTGTAGTAGCAATGACGTCCAGAAAAATAAACCTGCCATGACTTACTCGACCACAGGGTGGCGCTGCTTCCACTGGCCAACTTGGCGATTGACACTCAGCGCTTGTTTGAGCAGTTATTTAAACGTGAAAAAACATTTTAAGCTGACCCATGAATACATATTAAAAAACACATTTACCCCCTCGTTTCACAAAATATGAAACATGACAGCATTTCTCCCAATGTAAGCCAAAACATGTGTTATTGTTGTGTCTTGACTTGAAAATTTAAGAAAACACAGGGACAGAGATTTAGAACAGCATTTTATATCATTAATCTTTTCAAGAACCTAATACAAATGCATATACATACATACATTTTCACCAGCTAAAACCACATGTAACCACGATCGCAATAAACATCACTTTACAAATTGAAAAATAATCCAAAAAGTTGTTTTTTCAAGCATGGAGATGGTCATGAAGGGCCACAAACTCACATGCACATAAAAAACTAGTTCTCTCTCTCTCTCTTGCTCTCTCAAACACCTGCGTGCGCGCACACACACACACACACACACACACACACACACACACACACACACACACACACACAGACACACGCACACACACACGCACACACAGCTTATAATACAGCAATTAAAACGGTGTGGCTGTAACAATGGCATGTGAAGATGGGGGAGGGAGGGGGGGGCGAGAGGGGGGAAACAACCAAAGTGTACACAAAACACACATTTTCCTTACAGTTAAGCCAACTTTACTCAGTATAAATATTCTTCATCCAAAAGTCAGTGCAGTGCCTTCTGCTTAGGCCTCACCTGGTCCTCATCTTACCCCCCCACCCCCCTCTCTGCCTGGTGCGGCGCTACGCCCGGTCGGCGTGAGACCTGGTCCACAAGAATTATGGTTGTTCCCCTTTGCTCACACATTTTTTATTTTTTGTGTTGTTTTTTCGTTTTGTTTTTTTACATCAGTTTTCTGATCTCCCATTTGCTCTTAATTTTTTGTCACCCATGTACCTCAAAAGTCCAGCTGTGAAGTACACGAGTTTTAAAAAGGTTGTCGTGATCCTAACCAATTAAGACAATATAAAAAAAGAACAACAAATTTACAAGTGTTCGTGTTTTTTTCTGTTTCCTTTCTCCTGATTTCCCTTTTTGAAATAAAAAGTTCCTGGATGTTGTCGGTAGCTCTACTGGATTCCTCTGAACAGACACATGGCGAATACCATGGCGAAGAGCTGCGAGGAAACAAGGGAGAAACAGTTAAGAACGTAGTCAGTATCACACAACATGCTGCCAAGAAAATAAAGCAACGTTTTGCAATCCACTTTCTGACCCATAGATGGCACTGTTGTGATACACATTTACGAGGCTACTGTACATATCACTCACAACATCCACACCGGGCAGCTAAAACACCTCTGTATTAAACATAACATCCATGGATAATATTCAGGACTTCTTCCAATTAAAAACGCACAAAAGACATAAACATCCAACAAAAAAACAAAGAATAAAAAACAAATGACCGATCAGTACCTCGATGGTAAGCACCACAATGGCGGACGCTCCCGCCACATAGATGTACAGCTCAAAGTAGTCGACCACAGCGGAGTAACATCCCTGTAAACACATCAACATGGAAAGCACAGAATCAATGAAGGCCTGCTGAAACAGAATCAATCAGGTTATCGTCACAGCATTCACTCAACCACTTTCTCAACAAAGACCTTGTTGAATGGCAACAGGAAGTGGGGTCCGTCAACCTCATTTGCCTTTTAATAAGCGCTCTTTGTGGCTGTGAAATAGGAGACAGATGCCTTTGGGCCATCTTGTTTGCATCCACAGGCTTTCACAGGCGCTGGTGAACAGGTGGATACCACTGGAATCATCCATTTCTTTCCCCCTTGACATGAAATCAATATCCCGTGTGGGGAATAATATTCCACATATATACATTATATTTTATACTGGGGATTAATAAACCAGATCTTATATGATCTTATATAAGATCTTGGTTTATTGACTTCTAATGCTGCATCTGTGTGTGTTAAGGTTATGGTATCAAGGAATGCCCCTACGCTTATGGTGCCTTTCAATGTCAAAACACTAAACCGTAAACACATTTTAAACAAAATTGATTCCACACTTTTGCATTTGCGATGCAGATAAGTCTGCCAGCTCGCCAGCGGCTCCACACTTGACACCCACAGTGAGGCGTCCCCTGACACCCGGAACAGGGAAAAGCACTAATCAGCCGTGAGTACCCAGCAAGTCCCTGGACAACTGCAGCAGCTCTCCTGCTCTAATTAAGCAGTGGGCCGGAGGACACTTTGGGAGGGAGAGAGAGAGAGGGAGGGGGAGAGAGAGAGAGAGAGAGAGAGAGAGAGAGAGAGAGAACGAGAGAGAGAGAACGAGAGAGAGAGAGAGAGAGAGAGAGAGAGAGAGAGAGAGAGAGAGAAACGAGAGGGAAAGAGAGAGAGAGACTCCGGATTTGGACAGAATCAGAGAGATAGAGATCGGATCGGAGAGAGACAGACAGAGATAGATCGGCATGGAAGAGAGACAGAGGGAAAGAGAGAGAGAGTAGAGAAAGCAAAACAATTTAAAAATAAAGAACAGAACGAGAGAAATATAGATGCAGAGCGGAGCCAAAAAGAGAGGAGACAAGAGACGGGGGGACAGACAGGGAGAGCGAGAATAATTGGGACGGATGGCCGGCGGATGGTGGGAGCGAGCGCGTCTCTGCCTGCACCCACCTTGTTATTGCGGAACATCATATTGCCTCTTAAGCACTCTTCCTGGTTGGGGCCGGCCATATCAGCGGGCTGGCTGGGCCTCTGGCAGCAAGCCGCCGGCACCATGTCATCGTGGTTCAGCGACTTGAACAGACTTTCCTTAAAATCCTCCGGGCTGTTGACGCCACAGCAGTCAAACTGTGGGGGGGAGGGGGGAGGCAGGAGGAGGGGAGGGAGGGAGGAGAGGGATGAGAGCAGGGGAGGATGATACCTCATTTCTCAGCGCATTGGCCTGCGATCTGCCGGTTGCATGCACTACTCAACCATGAACATTGACCCAAGACTCTGGCAGCATTTCATCTATAAAGCACCATCCCTTTAAGTCCAGCATTTCATCTATAAAGTACCATCCCTTTAAGGACAGCATTTCCATCTATAAAACCCCTTCCGTTTAAGACCAGCATTTTCATCTGTAAAATAACATTGCTTTAATCCCAGCGTTTTCCTCTATAAAATACCAAACCCTTTGGAGCTTTCAGCCTTTATCCATAAAAACACAATTTCATCAAACACCCCGAGCCACAGAGGCTGACACAAATAAGAAGCGGTCTCACTGTGTTCATGATGGCGTTCCACGTGGAGGTGAACACGTCCGTGTTGTTGTAGCCCTGGTAGTGTCGCTTCAGCTCCTTGGTGAAGTATTCCCTGGTCAGCTGGGGACCGACAGCCAATCAGAGCACACGTTCAGTCATCATCAACAACATACAGGAATAGCTCTCTCTCCATGTTTGTGTTGGGGCAACCTGCTCATCTCAGGGTCAGTGGCAACTTACATGCTCCCGGAATATGAAGGCGAGGATGGCGGCGGCCAGCTCGGCGAGGAAGATGAGGAGGATGAGCATGAAGAACTGCAGGAGGACAGAGAGACAGATAGGGGGAGACGGGGAGAGAGAGAGACAGGGAGGGACAGAGGGAGAGAGGGAGCAATTGAAAGGCAGTGTCAGCACAAGTGCAGCACAAGTCACTAAAAATCTCTATCTGCCTGGGTCCCGGACACTCTGTATTAACTATGCATGAGGGCCAATGCACAAAGGACCCGTAGGATAAAAAGCCTCCACGCCCGATCGGATTTCCGTGAAACGTTTTCTTTTTCTTCATCTTCTTCTCTTTCTCGCTTTGAAACGAGGAAGTCCACGGTGACTCACCACATACATACGAAACAGACAAGACGACATCACAACAGCCACAAAAAACAGCCAAATCGATACTAACGCAACTAAACACACGGGTTAGGGGACAGGGGACAGTGGGACAGGGGGTACGGGGGTACGGGGGGCCAACTGAACACACGGGTTAGGGGACGGCGGGGACGGAGGGGAAGAGGGGGATGGGCGGGGGCCTTACAAAGAGCAGAAGACACTTGTTCTCGCGGATGGCACCGCAGCAGCCCAGGAAACCCAGCAGGAACAGCATGCCCCCCATGGCCAGGACGATGTAGACCCCGGTGAACAGCAGGGGGTTCGCCGCCACGATCTCCCGGAAGCCCGTGGGGTCCACCAGCACCCACACCCCCACCCCCAGCAGGAAGGAGCCCCCAAGCTGACGGAGGAACGGAGAGGGAGAGAGAGGGGGGAAGAACAACAGATCAGACCCTGTTTGGTATGCACACAGGTTTACGAGGCGCACAGTGTAATGGGCCCTCGCCGGTTTATTAGGCGGTGTTGTGAGGGCCGGGCCATTATCCTCCAGTAAGTAAACAAATCAAAATCACACAGATCTAAGACGGAACAGACTTCCCCCTTTGTCTATAGTGTTCTGACAGAGCTAAAGAGGCCATGTTTTATAACCCGCTGATATTGCCAGTAAATTTCAAATTTTGTACACTACAGTTTTTCCATAACTGTGGGTAAATTAAATACCTTGTTTTTTTCTGTTTTATGGTGCAATCTACAATCAATCTATCTACAATCTACAACCTTTGTGACTTACGAGCTTGGTTTTGCAGCTCATGTTTTTCACATCTTTAACTGCTGTCTCAGCGTACGTCAATATCAGCCTTCTGCATCTCTGTAAATTCAAATTGTTTCTTCTAAATTAAACGCACAGCATTGTTATCGTAGGCATGAACGGTAAACTATCATTCGCGTTTGTTTTCCCCTGCAAAAAACCCTGAAATGTTAACAGTCAAACACTCAGTCAGGCCTACGAACAGAGCACTTCAAAGCAGACGTCTTTGATGTAGAAATGCGGTGGGATCTCTGCAAAGGTTTGGAGGAAGATGGGGTGACAGAGAGGTAAATGCCTGGATCTCTGCAGAGCCCTAATGCCCCTCACGGGAGGCAGCTAGAGATAGCTACCCCGGCTTCGGCGAACACTCCCTACGCTCCTTCAGGTCATCACCATCATCCTACCGAACAGTTAAAGCCCTTTGGGGGGAGGGCTGAGACTTAGGTGATTAAGGAAAGAAGCTATGGAGGCAGGGGAAGAGATACGGGTCTCGCAATCTCTTTCCTCCCGTCTCCAGTGATTGGCTCGGGCTTCAACTGCTGACCGTCATTTAAGAGTGAGAGTCTCAACCCCCTCGAGCACTAAACAGGAAACTTGTTTAAGTTTGAAGTTTAAGTGTATCTTATTTATAGACTGCCTCAAAAACCTAACCAGGTTTTTGTGGCAAAGCCTGGTCAGAATATTTGTTAGTACATGTAGATGATACACAAGCAGTCAAAATCAGGGCTATGATAACATTAAATAAAGAGCATATACAATGAGATGTGAAAATAGTAAGCAAATAAATAAAGTGGATATGCAAATAATAAAAGTAATGCATGCAAGTGTGCTATGCAAGTGAATGAAAAGATTCACTCGAATACGTTAGTATTTCGGTCATTTTCTAAGCAAAATGTGCCTAAAAAAAACACTACCCCAGAAAGAAGCACACCACAGCAGGAGGTTGAAGGTTGATTTGTAAACTGTAGCAGTGGATCCAGAACAGTTACTAATTGCCAAGACAATTAATTTCCCGGCTGGTCAACAGTTGCGGTTGCATGCAAGAGGGCTGCAGCTCTGAACGAAGGGGAGGAACAGGTGTAACTCCCAACATATTGTCTTCCCCTTGCGGAGTCTCCAGCTAATGGGATTAGTCTTGATTGTGTGATAAGAGGCTGATAAAATCAACTGTCATTCACTCGGAGGTCCGTGTGGAACACTTTGGCTCAGATGTGTTCCAGCGCGCCGAAATCTAATCAAAAGGGAAAGTCGTATCGAATGGCCTAGAATGCCTTCCGAGCTAATGAAATGCAAATATCGACTCGTTAGTTGGGTGGGAAGAGGGGGAAGCGAACTGGCTCCTAATCTTCACACTGCAAGGGACTTCAAGGGGTAGATAAAGGTAATCTTTGAGGGGAAATCAAGAGTAGGATAGTGGTGGATGTGGCGGGGAACCCCCCTCAACGCACATTTGGGGCCTTGAGAAGAACTGAATAAATACAGTAAATTATCAATCATCATCATCATTGTTTGACAAATACTTACAAATATTAGGAAATTGAAGACGAACATGAGGTACTTGACACAGCTGAGGCAGTCGCCCTCCATGGCGGTCCCCCTCGCTGAAGCTTCTCCCTGCCCCTGAAACAGCAAGACAAACGGACAAAAAATGTTATTCAATGCCCTGCCCCAGCCATTTATTAGTTCTGCTGAATGAACGGGAGTGTTCACAGCAGAAAAGGTATCCAGCTGCAAGTGTCAGGAAACGTTACCCTGTGAAAACCTACCCTCACATTGTTTTTGTAATGAGTCCTGCCTGTCAGATACCCATGACGCCATTGTTTTAGATAGCGCAGGCTCAGCAGAAACACCCAGCAGAAACCCTCAGCAGTAAAAGAAAAACAGCAAAAAGGCTCCCAGAGAAAATCTAATCGTGGTAATTTCCCTCTTCTCCTTTCCCCTATGCAAAACTACACACGTGACCCAAACACCACAAAAAAAAACTAATTTCTAAGTTTATAGTCTAGCGCCACGAGGTGATTGGGCCCTGTTCTCCGTCTCCCCGGACCAGAGCAGGTCCCCTGCATATCAGTGGAGCTTAAACAGGCGCCGTGCATCTTTGAGCGATCTTGGGCATATGATAGCCAACAGGGGTCTCATTAACTGACAACACGTGGCCCCTTTAGTCCGGAGCCTGTCCCATTTAATTTAATGGGAGTCAGGAGCCTGGAGGGGGCTCCGAATGGCCATTCTTTTACCTGACATAAACACACTCTCGCTGATGAGGACCTGCGCAGGAAGCACTCTCACATAATGAAGAGACCCTCCTTTTTCATTATAGGAGACAACATGGGACTGGGAGACCCTCAGTCCGTGACCCCCCCCCCCACTAACCATACCCTCTATTCTATAGCATTCTGGCCCGTCAACAAAGCGTCCCCATGTGTTGAAGGTATCTACCATCTGGTAAACAATTTAATTGTCCAAGGGAGTAAACTCAACGTCTCAGTGTTTTCCCCCCCCCAAACTCATCTGAGGCAGCTCATTGCCCTGCTATAATTGCGATCTCTGTGGAAGACGAAAATTAATTATTTTGCAGAAACAGGCTGGCAGTCTTTACTTTGTAGTGATGATTATTTATTTGCCTTCCTGCCTTGCCAGAATCAAGCCCTGTATAGATAAATAAATCAGACGAAAGGGAGCTGAGTCGGTTTGTTTTGGAGGAAAGAAATACGCAAACAGCAGTTGTGTGCAATTCAACACGGGCCAAACACAAGTCAGGATGGATAACCTAAATTGCCGTCTCTCACTTCACTTCCCTTCTGGGATTTACCACACTTCCATCACGCATGACGGTTCTCATTCTTTAGGCAGCCCCTTGGACTGACTGACGCACTGCTGCAAAATCCACTCTCCTGGGTGAACTCTGTGCTCATTGCGAGTAGCGCCGAAGGCTTCGGCAGCGCTGAAACGCGGCCTGGCTGCCTGTCCATCTGCCCGGATTGGACAGAGTACACGCACAGGCTCTGCGTTGCTCCCCTGGGGGGGGAGTCGGCGCTCAACCCCTGACTGTGGTTACATTTCACGGCGCTTCCATGTTTCGCAGGGGGAAAAGCTAATAAATAACAGGTATATGGTCAGACACTGTAATGATACGCATTACTGCTGAGGCGTAAGAGGTGCACGCCCAGGATTTTCTCCTTGCACCGGCTAGTGTCCTAATGATTATTTTCCATTTCTGGACTCTGGGAAATTGATTTAAGGCTGTGGTTAAACACCTCCTCTAAATCATAATGATATGCTCGGGTATTGATCATTCCAGCCTGTGGTGTTCTGAGAGCAGCAAGTGGCCTCGTTGCAAGAGATGGATTTTAATTACACCCCTCTTCTCCCCGCGCCCTACTGGAAGGCCTAACCGGGGCACAGGAGGTCTTAATTGAGATTTGCATACATTACAGGCTGTAATGTGAAAGAGAGGCCACTGGCTCTCATCCTCTCTCTCTTCCATCTATTCAGTCCAGGCCGAGCATGTGATGGGAGAAAATGCATTTAATGGAGCGTGGGATGAAAAATGGCGAACTGGGGGGCGGGGTAAGAGGGGAGGAGGTGATGGTGGTTGGCTGGAAAGATTTTTTTTAAAGCTTAACACATGTTTGAAACAGAATGTTTGATTCCGCTCCCGGCCTTGCCCCCTTCTCGCCCTCCTCCCACTCAGGGTGGAATCGCCGTCTGATTCGCAGCCAATTTTTCTGTGCATTAAAATGTATTAACAGTTAAAAATGCAGAGCGCTGCAAGGACCCGGCCAGGCTAGCGGAATAACAAGTCAGACGGCGCAGCGCTGGCGCAGTATAAATCAAGCTGCCACCGGACCCTTGAGAAAGTGCAGAGTAAACAAAGTGGTGTTTCCCATCGAGCCCCTGGGAGAGCAGGTCCTCATCGATCACACCGCACCGTCTTAGAACCAGAGGGTTACCACCGCGCTGGCTCCCCTGCTACAACAACACTTCATACAAACTGAGATAGATTACCGTCGGATTAAAAACAGATCATCATCAAGGAAAAAATTCTTTGCTGTGCGTGAGTGTTTCGATTCTGTTCAGCGTCAATGTGGAACAAAAATAAACGTGTCCGCTTCTGAGACACGAGGCTTGTTCTAGAATTATAGAAGTTTGCAAGTTGGTGAATACGCAACATGTTTATCTAACGTTCTAAATATCATTCAACCGAAGCGAAGGCCATTAGCAAACTCTGCAGCTGTCAAGTCACCACAAAATGCCACACAGTACTAAAATATCCATCTTAACTTCTGCTTACTGTACTCCGAGTACTGATCCACAGCCAGCTGGGGCAGCTAAGCCAAGGAGGCGTGACGGATTAATGAGATGTGATCCTAAATCAGCTGTGCAGCAGTGTCAGATGCCAGTCTAATGTAAAGAGGACTAACTCATGACATACAATTGTTTTCGTTGGATATAGTTTATAGCAGGACGGCAAAGGACGGCAAAAACGGAGACAATAATAGACGTAGTCGTGTGATATTTTCAGTCTGAAACAACACGGACATGAGGCCTTGCTTGAACCTTAACACAATCAGCCCCCCCGGCCAACCGAGTGCAATAAGGAGATAAAGAAGACGTCGTCCCACACAGCAGGGGGTTGGGGGGGGGGGGCTACCCCATATTAATAGAACATCCTTGCATGGCTCTCCTTGAAGTTGACACCCTGAAGCACGATTAATGAAGTGAGCCCATATCCCCCCCGCTCCACTCGCCACCGCCGCGCTCAAATGGATAAGCACGACAAGGACACGGTGTCTGCATCCGAGCAACCCCCCAACCCCCCAGTGCCCTCCCCACCCCACAAATTCATTCCCGAGACGCCGCTAAGGCCCACTTCACCCGAGACATGCGCCTGCATACGAAACCATCATTAACACGGAGGACAGTGCTGAGCTCGTGTGGATCGGCGCTTGAACCCGCCGAATGCCATTGACCCTCTAAATGATCACCTGTTATGGACCCCTGGGGAGGGTGCGAATCCCTCCTCCGGGGCTCTTCCCATGAGCGGGGGGGGGGAGCAGGTGCCTTCAGCCCTCATTGTGCTACGGCCATCCTTGAGCCACAATAGTCTCACATTCGGATGTGTCGAATACCCGCTAATTGAAGCAATCAGTGACCCCACACACTCACACACGCACGGCCACACCCTTCATCTCAATTAAAAGCCCATTTTCATCTTTCGCCGCGACTTGCTATATCAGTCCCGGCGAGTGAACACCTCAAAGTGGGGAGGAAAAAGGATTCTTCCATCGCAGCCTGCGCCGGCTTCCCCCTGAGGTGCACAGACCCTTAATGAACCGCCAATTAGAGGGGGAATGAGCCCTGGGCCACGCTGTCACGCGGAGGGGCTTTGAAGCGAGCTGAATGCCGATCGGCGTTATCACCCGTTTCCCCGCTCAGAGGGCATGGACTCGCAGACAAACACGGAGCAGCGAAACCAAGGAGGGAAAAAAGTACGCTAAAAGTAGCTCAAAGGCAAACCGGGCGCCGCGGTATGTGTTGTAGTATGCGTGGGCGTAGCTTCGAGAGAGCACAGGGGTTACGGCGAGCCTGCATAGAGAGAGACGCTCGCCAAGTCTGGGTGGCAGGCCTCCAGTGTCCTGGTGTGGCCCAGATGGGAGAAGAGAAAAAAATACTAGCATTGGCTCGCCCTCGGGGAAGGAATCTTCACAGAGCTCAGAATGCACATAGTACAGTCATGTAGAACATGGGGTTGGCTGTTACACTCACTCTCTCTCTCTCTCACCGCTGTTCCACCACAGTGGAGCCATACTCACGGAGTAATGCTGTCTGTAACACGGTCACTGCGGCCGCTGTGACCGTGACCCCCGGCCCTGATCAATGCCTCTAAGTGGTGCGCCTCTGACCCCGCACGCTTTAGAAGTTAGATTCTGTGAATCCTCCGGGGCAGTTGTCCTCCGACCAGGCAGCTGACACACTCCCAAACAATAGGCTGATTAAGTGGGGAAGGCTCCAAGTAAGAACAAACACACTGTCAGATAAGACACTGACCATGTGTTGTCGGTAGTATACTGCAGGCTACATTCTTTCCTCCCAAAACCGGGCACGCAGCCAGCTGTTCCCTCAGAATAATCAATTCTTCATACTCCAACGATTCTTCAATGCCTTTTTATTAGAAAATACAGGCCAATGGAAAAAAAAAGGCGGCTGAAAATAGTCAGCGTGTCCTTTCTGCTTGTTGTGTTGGATTTGGTAGAAGACATCTGATGAAGATGCACAGAAGGAGGCTCGCTGTTCAGCCCTTCTTTGTTGTACTACAGACTCCACATTCCCTCATTTCCAACCTGAGATTGCTCCTTAATTGTGTCAGCACCTCAAACTGTCCTCATCCGAGTGGATCAATAGCAGACCTGAGAGGACGCTCGTTGAGCTATTGATTTGCTCGAGCTGCGACCGGTAGTTGACTGGAACCCTGGTTAGTCAGAGCGAGAGGGTATGAGGCAGCGTTGAACAGTTATTACACAGACACCACAGCTGTCCGCCGGGGCCCGGGGCCTTTCCCCCAGGGGGAGATTCACAGGATGAACGCTTTGGGGCTTTCCAGGATCCACTTGTTTGTAACTCAATTTAGCACTGAATGGCGAATAAGAGTTAGGGGTGACAATGGTAATCTATGCGTCTGTTGTGGCGGTCTCACCCACAACACGCCTCAGTGTCCAGAGGAATGAGGATTCACATCAATAATTTAAATGTGTAACAAACGTCTACTGTTAAAGTTCATTAAACGGTTCATTACCAAAGACCCATTAAAGGAATAAGTGACAGGAAAGATCTGCCAGGAAGTGAGTCCTACTCCCAACACACTAAAGGTCTGGTCCCATTGTTGTCTGTTGTGGGGCATCATGAGTAACAAGGCTCCCATCACAGATGGTCTCATCAGGGGTGGAACAGTTGTCGGGACACGTCCTGATTTACGAAGGCCATCTCTCGCACCCCTGAGGGGATCCGAAGACAAAGGGTGACTGGAATGTGAGCACGTGTTGGAGGGCCAAATACCACACAAATGTGGGGTTCTTGTCTTGAAACAGGTCAAAAAAAAACAACCCCTTTGATCTTTTAAAATGTTAAGGCTTATTTGAAGTTAGCATATGTTTTTGTATGCATAATAATTTTATTATCTAGGCCCTGCGCTAAAATCCAGATCTATTCACTTAAGGGTCTCCAAGGCAACCCGGATATGGGGTGAGAGTGGTCTTTGTCTGCGGAGCACTGTTTGGCATTTCCCCTTAACACCAGTTCCTGTTTCAGAAAAACAAAAGACTGCAGACCTGGGCACTTTAGTGTGAGGGGCCAGCCTGCCCCTGCCATTTGTTTAATGAGTGATCACTCACACCCTGTTTCAGGGCCATATGGTGGCCTAACAGACAGCTAGATCCACAATGCAAAAAGCCTTTAACCTGTTTACTGCTGATTGATGGTTTCTCTGTGTGTAAATGATTTCCGATGGCTTATCCTATGCACGGATATGATTACAACCAAGGAAAAAGCACACAAAAAAATAACATTGCAAAGCAGCGGAGACCCTTCAGTTTTGAATGCGCTGCAGATCAAAACACAGCCTTGAGTAGTATGCGCTTCTGTGTTTGTGTTTTAGTTGGTTGCCTTAGATCAAAGCAACACTGCATTCCCCATATATCTGATAACACCACATATATCAAGGGCTGCGCCACAAATTGAGGTTAAGGAAATAAAGTTTTTAATGGCTTTGCATTAATAACACACATAATTGCAAAACACACAAATAATTATTATCAAATTTACCCCTAATGTTAAACTGCTGCTACAATGGATTCCCAGAAGGGCCTTGAACTTGATTACGATGAAAAAATCAATAAAGAAATTGGTTCGTCATGGATTATTATTAAGCATATAATTCGCAAAGCCTTGGATGACTTCAAAGTTGTAAATGTCAAAAACGTCTGAAGACTGCAGCGTGGTTCAAATCAATCAGACATGTCAAATTTGCACAGAGACCAATTTGCACTTGTCTGAATGCTTGGTTTACGGGCTGGGGTGGTGGGGCTTACTTTGGGGGATGTGTCTGCGTTTGAGACCCCCTTTGACCTTGAAATCTATACATGTCTTCCATTCACGTGCGTGCTCTGAATAGTAATGCCATAGTTCCCAATGCAAATCAGAAGCTACAAAAGACCGGGACTCGCCTGCTGTAAAGGCTGAGAGACTTTCCATTTTTCTTTTTACCAGGCAACCTGGTTTACACACAGCTCTGCTCTTGATCGAATCAGAAACAAATTACATTTTTCTGCACCTGCTGTCAGTACCTTTCTCAAACCTGTCCATCAACAAGTGATTCTTGTGGATTGTTTGTCCTCCAGCTTCAACACAGACAGGAATACATTTGAAGGCATGATGACTGTGGAGCCGGCACAGCATGCACCCAAACACAGAGACTGTACGGACGCTGAAGTGAAAGTAATGACTGAAAGATATTTCTCAGCTGAGTGATTAGTTATTAGGTTTAGTTTGGTTTTATGCCAAAAGATACAGGGTTTGATACTCAATGTATGCATAATGCCTGTAGGCCTCCTTAAGCAAGATTATTAACTCATCTACAAGCTCATTAATAACACATATCTGAATTAACCCTTAGTGCCAGCTAAATAACTACTAAGTGAATAGAAATTTCATGTAGAAAATGTGAAAATAGAAACAATTTAATTACATATGTGTATCATTAAAACAAATCCCATAAGCTGGTTTCTTATACAGCTATTTAAACCAGTGTTGAAATTTCATCGTTTAATTAAAATAAAAAGGAACATACCATGAGTATCTGCCTGTTGGTTCCACTTGTTCAATGGAAGCTGATGAATTCTCTTGGCTTTTGTTCCTCTCCTGTTTTCATGAGCTGTTGAGAGAGAGAGACAGAGAGAGACACAGAGACAGAGAGAAAGAAATAACTGTTATTTACTAAATTAAAGGGACTTAGGCATTCGTTGCAGTCCTCGTTTTCATATGATTAATCACCAACTTAGGAGACTTCTTAGAAACTGATATAATTTATTTAACACTTGCTTCCGGCAAGAGCTAATCCAAGAGTGTAATGTTGTTTACGCCCATTTGAATACTTTTGACTCGACTTCTGCTGGAGGCAAAAATCGAACAGGGACAAGAAGTTAAGAAGCAAAAAAACAGCATGTAGTAGAAAGGATTTAGGTCATTGCTGTACAGTAGCAGTTTAACATTTCTATTCTTGCCATTAAAGAAATACAATCTCTGCACCATCCCACACGGTTAATTATCCATTAATAATAGGGCCTGAAAATTCACCAGTACTTCCATGTATAAGCCTTGATTAGCATCTGAGCTCATCCATTATTCAGCGAGAAAAGCATACCTTGCTAATTATGTGTTGCTGGTTTCAACTGTCAACCACCACCTCCAACGCCTGTGTGGCTAACAAGCTTAAATACTTTTAACTTTTCTCTCTTTCCCTTTTCCCCCTGAACAATTCCTCCACAAGTGTCTCCCAGTGTCTCCCAGGTGAAATTAACAATTCAGTATGGCGATGAGGTCTAATTAAAACCAAAGACATCCAAGGTTCGAGGTGAAATAAGTCGGCGTTACGGGCTCAGACTGACACCTAACACCTTCGGAGCAGGTTCCAAAGTGCCTACGCTTACAACTATGCCATCAAATACGATTGGTGAGCCAACTACAGGGTAACAAGCAACATACAGCCTGTCACATTAGATAGGGGAAATATAGGCCATGAAAGCTGCTCCTGACAGGATGAGGGGAGAGGTCCCAGGAGTATTCTGGCTGATGGCACCAGCCACATCATCTGACACGCACACACTTGACGCTCGCGCTCACACACACACATACACACACACAAAAGCCAAGCTGACACTGACAACAACCACAGCGCCAACACAATAAAGGACTGTGATTACATCTACCAAAGGCAATCAAAGCCAGAGTGAGGAAATTGATGATTGTGAGAAGTGGGAAGATGTTGGAGAGTGATAGCAGCTCTTATCTCGGGAGCCTTGAATTCAGACACTGCAACGCATCAACAGAGGAGGACAATCAATAACGGCGAGGGCGGGTTGGGGGCACACATAGTACATGTGAGACGCAGCACTGGCTAGACTGCCCTGGAAAGCAATATTTACATTTAATTGATTGATGATACGTTAGCGGAGTTTAATGGCAGAATATCCCCTGACGGCGAGCATTTGAGTTAGCTTCCCTCCTGCCTCCGAGCATTTATTTGAAGAGGCGCAGATACGAGTCTTTCATCATCATTTCTGTAATGTTGCAATTAGCCGTACAGGACCATATTTTGTCCTGAAGCCTGTTGCTGGCGGAGAGAGCAACAATGGTGAGGGTCCTGCGTTATTTTTTTGTTTCCATGGAAACGTGGTCCAGGGAAAAGCGGAGCACCAATAGAACGATGGAGCCTGGCGCTATCGGTTATGGGGGTGAGAGTAGAGATCATCGCGGGCGGACAGGGAAAGCACAACAATGGGAAGGATACTCGAGGGAGGGACCAGAAAGGGCAGGCCACGGAGCGTCTGACAAAGAGAGGAAAGACTGTACGCAGCCAGACAATAGAGCTCATCTGCATCTCCTCAACCGGCCTCCTCTTAAATAACTCTCGCTTATCAACAAGCCTGACATTTAGGAAGTGGCGTGCGCACATGAGAGCGTGTGCAGTGGAAGGATGAAGGCCAATGTTCATCGATTCGTCTCTGTGGATATTTCCAGCCCTGAATATATCCTGATACATCTCCGACATCAATGGCGTATCATCAATGCCCGCACTGTAGATATTCTCACATTAACAAAAAGGTGAGAACTCAACCTAACCCCATAGTGGGAAACCTCATACATAAGGCAAACTATACATGCATTAGTTATAACACCTAGCCTATATTACATATTTAATGCTCCTCTATCCTTCATTTTTTTGCATTGTTCTCGCTTCTCACTCCATCCTGTGCATCGGCCCGGGAACCATGGGTACAAGGTTGGAGGTCGGAGGTCAGAGAACAGCAGGGGCTTTGATCAGGTGCAACTTCCTCCAGGGACAGGAAAGGGACACATAAATGACAGAGGAAGTGACTGTCCATTCCGCTACAGGACAACAACAGAGCTTCTCCTCTGGGGCTTACAGATGTTCACAGAGATTAAGGGCGTGTAGGCTCCATGCTTTTACCAAGGTCCACTTTTTGGACTCCAAACCTAATTCATTAGCTTTTAGGGTATTAACAACATCAGAGGGGCAATAAATCCACCATAGGGAGAATGATCACTGGTGCCACAGAGGGCCTGGTCGGTGCTGAGAAAACAAATTAGCTTTATTGATTGAATACTAGTGCCAGTCAAGCAACCAGGGATAAGCGTAATCCATTAGCATGGAGAAACAATCATTAGTCTAATCAGAGGATATCACACAAATAATCGTTAATCTTTTTGGGTGTTCCGAGAAGGAACTGTCCGTGGAGTGTGTATTGATTTGGGATACAAGTCCATTCACACACCCACCTAAAAACTTGCAATCATTATGCTCTGAACTTCGTCTGCATTAATGGACCTAATTCCAAATTGAACTAGGTCAGGACTGTGCTTTCCAAGCAGTTAACAGGTACACAGCCCATGCGAGTGTGATCTACAAGTTGTTGTTCCAAAGCTCATGGAAGCTGACAAGGTGTCAGCCTCCAGGCTCTTCAAAAGAGACCAAACACTAACCAGACCATTCTGCATTTAAGCGTCCCTTCGACCTGGAGCACATCTCCAAAGATGTACCCAATCAGAGAGAGGACAGAGGGGTTTGCTTTACACGGGGCCCTGCATAGGCAAGACCCTTGGGGACATCTGTGGCATGTCTCTGAAAAGAGTCAACCACCGCGATTCACTCCAGCACCTCGCACCGCTCAACAGCCATGGAGCTACTTGTTGTTTTCCTTCACCATCTGCCCGCCTTTCCACCCCAATCTCTCCCAACACCGCCCCCCCCCCACACACACACACACTGCACCCCAAAGTCTCTTTGGGGGGAGGGGGGGTTCGAGGTGATGGGGTGCGGGGGGAGGGGGGAGGTAATCACCCAGCAGCACTTTGAAGCGAACTCGTTTAAAGGAAAAACCTGTCAGATTGGACTAAGGGGTGAGGATGGAAGTGGAAGCGGATCACTCCGAGGGACAGGAAAGGCCCTGAATGCTGGGAGCCGGGGGGGCCCTAGGGACACAATTAGGGCCAAGGGTTTTTTTTTAGCGAGGGTTAGGAAAACACACCAAGGAGAGCAACAGCACAGCTGCCTAAGCCAAGGTAAGAGTTCATTACTACATACACAGAAGAGCCCGCGGCGATGGCTATAACCTTCATCGGTTGGTGGAATAGTGCAACCAACTGACGTCTTACCAAGTTAATAGTGCACAAATATAGCATAGAGGCTTAGACTGAATACGGAGAGAGGCCGGCACTCTGACTGTGGTTTCAGTTATGTAACAATAGCAAAAGTATTAATAGAACAAGGTCTTTAATTTTCTGTGATGAAATGAAATGCCACAGATAAATGGTCCGGTTAAATTAGTATAGATTCGAAGAGTTGTAACGATGTGGTGTGATTACGCGGGATGATTATTGATTAACCTTTGTCGCAATCTCTAAGGAGATTATAGAAATGCACTGTGTTTAATATATACAACCAGAAAACCAGCTTTTGTATGTTCCCAATGATTCATCGCCATTGTATTGAGTCTATTCTCATGATGTGGAAATGTTTAGTGGTTGGCACAGGGAAAGTTGTTAACCAAACCACATTTAACCTGGTTTCAACTTCTCACTACCACAGATCATGCTTGCAGTGATGGAGGGGTAACTCTTCTTTTATTCAAAAAGGTCTACAATTCTTAACAAACTGTTAGGGCTTTTCATGCAGAAATAACAAATATTCCACCGCCTAAGTCAAACCAAACACCAACACTAGCAGATGTGTACTTAAGATACCATCTGGCATCAACTACTCAGAATAATTTGCGTGTTTTTCAAAAAGAAATGCTTTTGCCGCATTAAATGCTGTGGACCGAAGAGAACCATGTTCCCCACATGGGCCGAGTTGTGACACACATGCCCTCACCCCTAGACCCAACCTGCTGCCCGCGAACCATGAAGAGGGCCATGCGGTCACCGTGTTAACAAGCAGATTGGAGAACATCTCAGGAAACAAATAAAAACGGAAAACACACCGTTACATGAAAACCATATGCAACTCTTTCATAGTTTACCTGCATCAGGGGACTTCCACCGTGAAATAAGTAACTACTGCCTTATTTATATGGCAAGCTGTCCAAAAAAACAGTGATGGATGGCTCCTACCTAGGGTTACCGTTGCTTTCCCCATTTAACAACATTAGCACAATAACATTAAATATCCCAATTCAAAAACCTAATCGTGTTAGCACAGAGCGTGGCTACATACCAAAACGCACACACATACACATGTTGAACGGTCTAACACAAAATAAATAAAACATTTTGTGGAACACTAGAGAGATATAGCAGCCTTACGGTATCTCAAGTAGTGGCAGCCCATACTAGGACAGCCGGGGCATCTGGTTTTCATTCTATGTGGATTTTCACTGCATACCTCTGTGTCCACCGGCGTACTGTATTTACAGAGCCTGCACACTTGTAGCGGTATACAACCAGAGAGAAATCGAAACATCGCGCCGGACACAGAATCAATATTTCCCTACCATCCGCAGAGCGGTGTTTGCCTTGAGCTCAGCAAGGTTTTCAGTCTATTAACAAAGATCTTCATTACAAATCTGGAACAAAAGGGGGGAAACTGCAAAGCCATTCCAACAAATAAACGAGACAACTCATGATATCATCCCGAATAACACCGCACCAGTTAGCGTAAGCCGTGCGGTGGTTCCCAGTACAGACTGATGGCATTCCACGTCCCAGTGGGTAAACCAGGGGAGGCCGTTCAGGAGCAGCAGGCCAGACACCCAACTGGGTTATGGGAGCCAGAAGCCTTGCATCTGGATCATTTCCTGCACCCACGGGGGAGCTCCACGCTGGGAGTGGTCTTGTAAAAGTCGCACATGTGCCAAAGAACCCCTCGCCTGTGCCCACCCCACCGCAGATGTCTCCCTCCCTTGTAAGCTCTCTGATGTGTGGCGAGTGTGATGAGGCAACTCATGGCATACTGGGGATATCACAGTTTTCCCTCCTGTACCGTCTAATGCAAGGGAGTGTCTGCACTTAAATGGCAATTAAAACAATCTTGCCTAAAGGGGGTCTGTCTTATGGTTCTTAGCCGTGTTGGTCTACAGAGCGAGCTGAGCACGATTGTATGAGGGGGGCTTACTTGAGGAGTGGCAGATGGAACTGCGGCAAAGTGGGACAGAGAACCAGTGCGAGTAGTTAAGGGAGTTCCAACCTTTCCAAATCACTTTAGCTCTCATTCCTTTCCAAAACTCAAAAAACTCAAAAAAAAAAAAAGAAGTCCAATGCTCAAGAGGACTAGGGGCTGAAAGATATCCTAGTGGAGATATCCTGCCTTTAAACCAACCCCAGGAGGACTCCAGGAGAGAGCGTGTGGTGGAAAATACAGGTCGGACATTTTCCAAACAGCAATCTCGTGAAAAGTACTTTTTTTTTTCTTTTTTTTTTAGGAGCATTCCTTCGACAGGCTGGGAGAAGCCGCAAGCGGACAGACGTCAGGAGAAAAATCCTGCTTGGCTCGACACAAAGGGCACTTAGAGAAATGAGATGCAATCTAGTTGGCTGCAAACCAACCATCCAGATAGGAACAGGCGGTACCAGCTAAGAGAACATTAACTTCTGCTATCAAAATATATAATAAAGAGTTATACGTGAAACATCAATATTACCAACAACGGGAACAGATTTTAGATTTGTAAACGCCAAAGTAAAAAGTGTTGGGAGTCATTTGGCAGGCCTGGTACAGGTGGGGGGGGATGTTTTGGGAACCAGGGGCTTAAGTTTAACTGGCCACTCTCAAACACTTTCTCTGTGGAAACACACGAAGCCTCAATCCTGGGGTCTGTGGGAAAAGGGAGTTCACGCAGTTACATCACATTGATTTATGGGGGAGAGAGAGAAGACGGAGTGAGGATGGAAACTGAGCCGCTTGGAGGAGGTCCAAGATTAGGTCCCTTAAGAAATACAAGTCAATAGGTTTTCTCCACAAAACATAAGAGGATATGAAGCATTTGCAGGGTGGAATGTGGCCAAAGTGATACAGACAAGACGGTCCAGGCCAATGCGCCTGAATGATTTATGCTGCCCCAACCCTAAAATATGCAAAGTACAAAAAAAAGCAATTTCTGGATTGCAATTACTGCTGTGCAGTGACACGCGTAGTAGAGCTCATGATACTGGATACAGATGTCAAAATAATGGGGATGCCACAAGGTGATATTTCCATTTCCTCAACTCTAGGGAACTGATGACAACTGAATTGCCAGATCAGATGCCACCGGTGGCTAATTGGGGGCGGGTAGGAGAGTGTGAGTGAGGCATGAGCGTTTGGAGAAAACATAAGGCTTAGTAGGGCACCGATCTTCAAAAGCACAGTGGGACATTTGGAAATAAACAACTTTTGTTTTATACCGCCACCATCATTACCCAGAAGACCACACCGGCCTGATATTACCGCAGCCAGGAGGATCGGTGTGAAAGTCATTATTGTGGTTTCCGCGAAAAACATTTAGTGTGCGTGTGTGTGTTTGTGTGTGTGTGTGACTCTGGGGAGCTCAGAGGAGTGCAAACAACATAACTATCTGGAAGTCTTTGTTGCCTGGGAAGGAGGAACTTTCACCCATTTAAAGAGGCCGTTGGAGGAGTAACTGAAGGCCATGGTTCACCTGTAGAATGCACCACATCACTGCTCATCTGATAAGGCACATAATGCACAAGGTGGGGAGGTGTGTGTGTGTGTGTGTGTGTGTGTGTGTGTGTGTGTGTGTATGTGTGTATGTGTGTGTGTGTGTGTGTGTGGGGGGGGGGGGGTACCCAATGACAGCTCTCCCTTCCAAGCCTTGCGCAACAGCCGAGGTGTTTCGTTAAAATGAGAAGATTTAACTCAACGGACTCAAGCCACATTCACAAAAAGGGGATTATGTGCCGTGAACAGGAGAAAAATAAAATTGCATTTCATCTCATTAATTTCACTGCATGAGACGTGAGCTTTGATGGCTGGCATCGAACGGCGGAGATACGAACAAGGCACGGGGGATTATAAAACGCACTGTATGTGTAATGAGCTGTGGAGGTACAATAACAGCTAAACGCTTTTCTCCTTCAGCCCTTCTCAATCTCTTCCATCCATCTCCAATGTCTCGGCGTGCATAAAACGGTGCGATAGAACTTCAGGTCGGGCCAAAGGCAATAGAATAAATAACTAGACAAGTAGAGGAGCACCAGATGTGTGATTGAGCGGCTTTGAGAGCATTGAATATTGACTGGGTTATTACACGTAGGGGCAGGGGGAGAGAGTTGCTGGAGAAAGTAACAAACTAAAACCCATACATGACACACACACACCTACACACACACACACACACACACACACACACACACACACACACACACACACACACAATACGTTTGGCCATCTGCTTTATATTTGAATGAAAAAAACTGATCATGTCAGACTCCAGAATGCCTGAATGCCTGCAGCAATAGGAAAGAGAACCGATGGCCATTCAACACCCACCACCTCCTCAACATCCTCTCTCCCGCCCAGAAAACATAATTGGCTTGACTTGATTTACTGGTCCAGAGGCCAAATTAGCTGGAATCCAATTGTTTGTAGTATTGACCAAATCAAATTGCTCCATTTACTTTTAATCATGTTTACTATTTATATTTCGACTTCTTCCATGCATTCAAAGCAGCTTGAAGATGAATGCATTGCTTAGCACATGGCTTAGGGCAGGTGTTTGGACTTCTCTTCATGGTTTGTCAGATAACAAGAAGGAACACACAACCCAGGTCTTAGGAGACACCCAGATAATGACTTTGGCTTGAACCTCGGTGCAGAGAGGCATCGCGCGACCCATCTCCTGCCAAGTGTTATCGGTCAAAAAAGATCATCTGAGCACGTTTCCCAGCATGCACGTGGTTGGAGAAGTGCCTGAACTATCTGGTGTTGCCCCATCTCGCCCCTGGCAGCCAAACTCCGCTTGCGATTAATCTCACACAACGTTTGGTGAAAATTAGTTGGAAGACTGCTCCTTCCCCGTGGCCACTCAAATAAGGTGATTAATCAATAGCACACCATGTGTGCCTATTATTTACAAAAATACACCACCACCACCACCACCATCACCATCACCATGCCGCCCACCCCAAACACCACCCTCAAGACCAAAAAAAGAAAAAGATTTTATTCACTGGTTGGAAATCAATGAACACTGTATCCAATTTAATTCAGCCTCCATGTCTGTCGACTGCCACCTGCAGAGCCTGTGTTATCAGAGGCAGACACACGTGCGTGGCTGAGCCACTGGATGCTCCAGTCAGAAATATTAGTCGTGAAAAGCGTTTCCATGACAATATCAAACAAGGTTCACATGCCTTAACTGGTTGTGGCTGGCGTCTTTTTTTTTTTTTGCTGGAGATTCTCCCCAGCACTCCGTCTTCAAAGCCAACCAGAAGGTAAGGCTTAGGTGCCCAAGAGATTATGCCTCACAGTGTGTGTGTGTGTGTGTGCGTGTGCGTGTGCGTGTGCGTGTGCGTGTGTGTGTGTGTGTGTGTTCGGTGTGTGTGTGTGTGCGTGCGTGTGTGTGATGGTAAAAACAAAAATAAGTGGAGGAAGGCAAGCTACCACAACTGAAAATAAAATATCTTTGTGTACTTTTAATCTTTTTGGCTATAGAGTCCAAAATGGCTTAAACCATTTGCCAAATTGCCCGATTATAAATCAAACACATTTCTTGCACATCTCCACAGTAAATGTGCTGTGGTGCGGGTCTATTTGCAGCTCTGGAATTTGCCTTACGGAGAGAGGCCATGTTCTAGTTCAATGACCCACAAATGTTGCCTATAGTAATGCACTCTCAACGGATCGGGGAGTTAAAATTTTCATAAAGCCACATCAAAAAATCATTAGGCATTCCGTAGTCTTTGCCATGTAATTGTTACACACCCCAAGGTATTACAGGAGCCATAGAACCAAAGTCAGAGAAGCAGAGACCATTCAGATGAATTAATGTGTAAGTGTGCAGGGCGATTTCCCTCCAACGACTTAAGGAATAGCTTTAGCACCCTTCCAAACAGCCAGCGGGCCGGGTCAGCCATGCGTGCCGCCCTGCTTGAGTAACGTCGATTGATAACAGGCCAGGTGAGGCGTGGTGGTTCAGCGGGCTTTTTGTTTAAGCTCCAGTGTTCAGTGAGTGGGTCTAATGGCGCAAGTTCTCACATCCCAGAAAAATAAACAGTAAACGACCCTGAATAACCAACCGGTATTGAGCGAGAACCTCGCTAAACCTCAGCGATGAGAAACGATAACACAAAAGGACTCCCTTATTACCATCACGAAACCGCACACACGTCTTGACCTCGGCAGAGGCAACGTGTTCTACTATACATTAACAAACCCATCAGTTCTACCATGCATTAACAAACCCATCAGTTCTACTACACATTAACAAACCCATCAGTTATACATTAACAAACCCACCAGCTATACATTAACAAACAGTTATACTACACATTAAACAACCCACCAGTTATACTATACATTAATAACTCCAGAAGCTATACTATACATTACCAAACCAATCAGCTATACTATAAATAAACAAACCCACAAGTTATAATATATGTTAACAAACAGTTATACTATATATAAAAATCCACCAGTTATACTATATATTACCAAACCAACCAGTTATAATATAACAAACCCATCAGTTATACATTAACAAATCCACCAGGTATACATTAACAAACAGTTATACTACACATTAATCAACCCACCAGTTATACTATACTTTAACAAACCCACCAGTTATACTATACATTAATAACTCCAGAAGCTATACTATACATTACCAAACCAATCAGCTATACTATAAATAAACAAACCCACCAGTTATAATATATGTTAACAAACAGTTATACTATATAAAAAAATCCACCACTTATACTAAATATTTCCAAACCAATCAGTTATAATATATATTATTAACAAACCAATCAGTTCTCCATTAACAAACCAACCAGTTATACTATACATTAACAAACCAACCAGTTATACTATACATTAACAAACAGTTATTATATACATTAAACCACCAATCAGTTATACTATACATGAACAAACCAACCAGCTATATACATTAAAAAAAAACACTATACATTAACAAACCAACCAGCTATACTTACATTAACCAACCCAATAGTTACAATACACATTAACAAACCCACCAGTTCTACTATACATTATCAAAACCACCATCTATACTACACAATAACAAACAGTGACATATCCAGCCTCCGCCTGCACAGTCTGCGCCTGTTCCTATGTTGACAAGACGCAGCTACTTTGGTCCTACTCACTTAAGGCTTTGATGGCCGACAACAGCGTAGGCGTGTTGTTAGAGGGGAATACGTAGCGAGGGAGGCGTCATTAGGCCTTCTGCCTCCACCGAGGTGGACCTGGGAAGCACTAGGGGATCTTTTTAATCAAACGGCCATGCCTGCCCCCCCCCCCCTGCTAGATCTGTAAGGCAGTGGAGGCCAGCCGTTGGGAGCCCGTGTGTCTAATAGACCCGTGGTAAGATACAGCCGGTGGGAGGGACCAGGTTTGTTTATAACGGTGTTCTGACAAAGGAGGAATGACCAGGGATTGCGCTGGGGACTAGGTGTGTGTTGGATTCAGAGGAATCAGAGAAACACCTGGTGGAAAGGAGGGAACCATTTTTGTGAACTCCTTACAAAGTAGTTTTACGAAAAATCGGAATGCGTTGAAACCTTGCACGAGTACAAAAGAGTATTATTATAATGAGGATGTGAAGGGGAGAATAACATTAGCCCACTTGTGCTTCGGCAGTTCTACTGTACCGTTCATAATTTAAAAAAAAAAGGGAGGACATCTCTGCAAAGCTAAACATTTTCTGGGATACAATACTTAAGTTTCGTCTGAGAGAATTGTGTTTTGCCCGAATAAATGTACAACTGTATGTAATTCATTATGGGGAACTCTGCCAAAACAGACCAATAATGGAAACTAGGCCTATTCAGTGCATAAATATACTCTGTATCTGCAACGTCTCCACACAGAAACAAAGACTCTAGCCCCTTTTACACAGAGATCCTGCAATATTGCCACTAAGCAGATCGTCATTATGCTGGATTTGCGTTTCTACACAGAACAGAAGACAAAGCCGGCGTAATGCCACCCCCGTGTATGCTTTTACATAGCATCCCGGCAGTCCGGAATCAGAGGCATGACATGTAAGGCAACAGCGTCAGTCTCTAGTGTGGGCGAAACTACAATGCCAACCCATTCCGTGTTTGACTGTTATAGAGAAGGCGAGACAGAATAACGCTGCAACATTCCCGCTTTCTCAGAATGTGTAAAGCACGCTTCTGTCGTCACTTACATACATTTGATAGGAAGTAGACCCAAATCTCTTCAATAAGAAACTGACCTGATACTGAAATTGTACACAGTAACTAAGTATTCTCTGTAGATCTATGATTTTGATTAGATCACAGTTATGTGGAATTAATGTACTAATCACATAAACAAGAGATGCTATGGCTAATGGGATAACCGCTTGCCGACATGCCATATGGCATATATTTAATGGGTTTAAAATGATACAAAGGGCGATTGGTTGGGGCATGCTGAACATCTAATTGTCTAAAGCAACAAAATTTAACTCAGATGACTTAATTTGAGACCAAGAGAGCAAGCGTGTGTGTGTGTTAGGATTTTAGAGCAACAATTATCCTGTGTAGAGGACGGTGTAGTAATAGTGTAGCAACAGTAAGTAATTAAAAATAAACAAGAGTGGGCCATCTCCTCAGGGCAAACTCATAACCAACTCAAGGTTAGAGATGTTCTCGCTGGGTACTCTGATCCACTATGACTCAAGCAAGAATTTCCTATTTTTCCTTTCCTTCTGTTTTTCATTAGAAACATGCATTTAAAGAAGCGGGACACACACAATAAGCAGATTTCCTCCAAAACAAAAAGCACAGAGAAAGGAGAAGGAAGGGCGGGGGGGGGGGGGCAGGGACCCAGTTACCAAGGGCAGCGGCAAAGGAGGGAAAGACCAGAAGCTTGAGGAGAGTCCCATTTCATCTGAAAAATGCCTGACTCAGGAGATGTGAGCAGCAGCAGCGAGCCCAGTGAGTCACAGGGAGAGGCTGTGAAAACAGTGCCCGGCTCCACAGAACCGCTCCGTGACAAAGAACAGAGGGTCGTGGCCCTGGCCCTGACCCGCAGTGAACCACGAGGCAGACACCCTCTGTCATCGCTGCTTTCATTATTACTCACACAAAAACAACGCAGAGTTGTTGTTATTGCATTGCTCAAATGTACTTTATTATCAGTAGAAAACCATTCAATCATGAGAGTTCACAAAAACAACAGACAAATGCATATGTTCACATAAGCTTGCTCTATGAACATTATTTACTTAATATTCCATTTTCTTTACCATTAAAAACACCACAGCTATAACAATAAACATATTATCTGTGGATACGGTCTTTAAACAGACTCATAACAGGGTATAGACCCAAGTCATTAAGCCCAGACACCAAGCAAAAGGCCCACACGCTTACAAAAGCTTCTTATCTGCTTCGGTGGGGGGACTCTTTCAGGTTGGCACAAAAGATGGTGAAGTAAAAAGGCTCCTATGTTAAGCAGAGCGAGATGAAAACAATCCCAGAGCACATTCCTTTAAATAAGCACTTCCTCTGTCTGGGGTTCTGCCCGATTAGCACTCCGCTTCCTCCTGCCCCGTGTGCCAGCAGAGCCTGAAGTGAGCCAACCAGGACCTAGCTTGGTGAAGCCACACAAAAGTGGTTGTGTATCTCTTTAAAAAAAAAAAGGCCTTATGTACTACTGATTAATAAAGGAATGAGACAGAAACAGAGAAGCCCCATATTCTCGATGGGCATTCCCTCAGGCAGCCGTACAGAGATTGCAGAGCATCGCAGTGTAAATACGATCAGAGATTGTGTGGGTTTATGTCTCTTCCTCAGTCAGGTAATCTTGTAGCGACTGGGCCCCTGTCTCACATATCCATCAGATGCTGACTGCTGGCCAAGCCTAAGCTCCCCTTTCTCCCAGCGTCGACTCCTCAGCGCGTCCGGGGAATGAAAGGAGCCCAAGGTGCTAAAGGCTTCCAGCGATAGCATAGGGATTTACAGAGTGTGCTCGCAGTCTGTAATGACCAGTGGGCTCCGCAACCAACCCGCCTTCAATAGACACCTGAGTGACATGGCTTATTAGCTCTGAAAAACATTGTGCCAGGGAAAATGTCGCTGAGGGGGATTTCTAGGGAGAAATGTTCTTTGAACATCCCAAGGCCGGGCTGAATGTCTCCTGGACTGAGCGTCTGCCAGCCCTATGAGCCTGTCAGAGAGCCCTGCTATCTGCCAGAGCCAGCTTGTCAAATACATACCTTTTGCCTCATTACCTGCCCGGCAAGGCCATTATGGAGGGAAATGCGGCGAGTGCAAGATAAGCACAAAAGCACAAATCCTTGGGTTAGACATAAACAAGCAGCCTGCTTCCTTTTGATTAAAGGGAAGTGTCAGCAGAGAGAGAAACTCCTGGACTTCCTGTTCACAGTGAAGTCGGGGGGGCTGCCAAAACTGCACCTCCTCTTAAGCCGTGGACTACGGAAGTTCAGAAGCGGACATTAAGAACAACAGGGAGAAAGGACGGTATGAACGGTGAAAGAAACATGGGTTGCCACCTTAGAAATGGTCTCACCTTTCAAAGTGAAGCGTAAAACATTTTTACATTAGAGCTGCAACCAATTCAACCCTCAAAGATAAAACCGTCTGCCATCTGAAGAGCGAATCTCATTTCCATCAATATTTTTCCGACAACGACAGACTTCACCCTGAGCTCATTACCTACCGCGCTCTCTCCACAACACACCCATTAAGTGAAGGGTCCTAGCAATCAAGAGAAAAAACACAAATAACACAATTTTCTCATTGAGCAAAGAGAGAGATGCTCTCCATTTAGTTCTGGGCTCTCTGTGGACCACTGGCAGCACTGAAAAGCTGATGGTAGCACGCTAGGCGCTCACTAATGGCCTGGCCTCATCTGCCATGTAGCGTTACGCCTCTCTACATGGAACTAAAGCTCCATATGGCCAAGGAAATGACCCAGAGACCGGGGTGAGGGGATGGGGCAGAGGGGACGAGGGGTAGAAGGACCAGGGGATGAAAGGAAACCATGGCGGGCGGTGAGGGGTGGAGGCCTTTCAGACCACTGATCAAATGGGCTAGGCACAGAGCTCCCTAATTTGCAGGCATAATCAGCAGCAGATATGGAGAAGCAAGACGATGTGTGTGTGTGTGTGTGTGTGTGTGTGTGTGTGTGTGTGTGTGTGTGTGTGTGTGTGTGTTGGTGTGCGACCATGTGGAACCGCAGATTGGTTAATTTCAGCCCGTAATGATTGGCTGGCCGGCCAGCAAGGGGGACCATCCTGTCAGTCAAACTCGACTCCACTCTCTCAGCAACAATCTGCCACACACTCCATTTCACACCATGAGCCATTAGCCAAGGACTAAGGAGACATGGGCGCAGCGTTCCTCTCGCTACACCCCCCGCGTTACACCAACCACCAGCCTTTCCACAAATTGGTTTTCCCTGTTTATTTTGTCACTCCATCCCTGTAAATCTATGCTTGAAGGAAAACATGGCTTCTGAAACGTGTGCAGTGGCGCCAATACCAGGTGTTCCGAAGCAGTGGGTGGAATAAACACCTTCCTGAAGACTTCCCATTCACTTCTAATTAGATTCCCTCTCGTTGATGTTCTACGGTCCAAGGAGGATGTCAAAAACGCAATAAATCAACGTGGCGTTGCCAGCCAAGTATTCCCGGTGTGATTCCCACCTTGTTGTTCCTCCTCCCTCTTATTATCCTGTGAACATGGCTATCGTATCAGAGCAACAAAACTATTTCCCCGGCACTGGATGAGCCAAGTTACAGAGAGTGGGTGCTGGGGGCAGTTCACGTCGCGTTGGCAGCTGTTTCAGAGGCATCAACACCGGCAGGGCATGGTCAGCAGCCACACACAAACACTCCTCTGTCTGCTGTGAACAGGGCCCCCTCTTTCCCGAGCCATTTCCACTCGGATTCAGGAAGAGGAGACAAAGAGAGAAACAGAAAAGGGAGAGAGCGGGAGTGAGTGAGAGGATAGATAGAGAGGGGAAGGGAGAGGAGATCTGATTTCATCTGCGAATGTGTTTTCGTTGGGCCTGGAGGTGTTGGACCACGACTGGAGCTTTGCTGCTGCTTACTTTGAATGAGTGGCAAACTGGAATTTGCTGAAGCGCTTTAAAATGTTTGGCTCCAAGTTGAGAGACAATGGGAACACACCAGAGCACACCCACTTTGCCAAGGAACTGTCTGGATGCTTTTGGAAACAATCTCAAAAGCATCTCATCATTATCATCGATCCACTGGTCCTAATTATCACTACCGCTCATTAGAACAGGTCTATATGCCCTCTGCCGAAATCATCATTTAACAATATTATACTACTATGACATACTATATACTATAACAATACTACTATTACAAAATAAAGGATTCTGTAGTAGACATTTTTTGAATTGTATGCATATTGATAAGTTTGAATAATGTATAAAATGTATCATACATAGGCTTTTTACTGACATGACACAATGCAAGTGTAAGCATTCCCTATATCAGGCCTGCCTTGCCTCATTACCATTTCCAATCTATCCTAGATGTAATTTGAATTATAAACCCATAGTCAGAAAACGACTGACTCTGTAAAAAAAAAAATACAACTTCATGGAATTGTGGATTTACAAGCAATGAAAATCGTGGGCACAACGTTAGAAGTGAGCACCACTGAATTATGTTGAAGCAGGCTACATCAGTAGGCTATTCACTGTCTGCACCCCCAAATAACTTATATGGATTGTGCAGTGCCGTTGGCAATACTCCATCTCCTAATACGAAGTGGCAGTGAACTCCTGCCCTGCAGCAAGCGGGCAGCTGACAGAGACATCCGTGTGCTGACCCCATGCATCTTTGGAGACGTTCCCAGTGATGACTTCCCCCCACCCACCCCACCGTAAGCCCCTTCCTTCCAGGCCGTCGCTTCGCATGGGAAAGTCGCCAGCTTGGAGACTGACACGGCTTCCTTCTCCCAAGTGTCGGCTTTCTCATAAGGGCCAGACTGATGCGTATTAACCAGAACGTGATACCGTATTAAATCAGCTCGAGTGGTATATTTCCATGTTCTAAGTTTGATACGCCTAAAACTATTATACTACTATAGAAGCTTAATATGGCACAAACATGATTCTTCCTCCCGAGTGATGGCAAACGGAGCGCTTCTGAAACAGCCAAAGTACTGGGAAAAAAACAGGGAATTTATTGGCAATACCAAACACGCAGAAAGGGTAAAGAATGTGGGCTGATTTCTCAGCAAACTGTGACTAATAACAAAACTGGAAAAGCTGAGTGATCGCTATCATTTAGTGCACAGTAGAATGGGTACAAATGAACTTCAAGAGGCATATTAAAGAAGCAACGCAGTCTCACCTCTCAGCAGAGCCTGTTGGTATATCGCTGTTTTCCCACGGAGATGTCACCAACTCTTTCAGCACAACAAACGTCACAGTTTCGCGGAATATTACCAACCGGTGGTTGTCTATACGCACCCCAAAAAAGCTTTCAACTGATAAAATCCACAGATTTTTCCACCACTAATAGACTCAATGCGTGCACGGAGTGCTGGATCAGGATCGGTATGCAAACAGTTTTCTCCCCCAACTCACTGCACGCTGAAAAGAGAGCGCAGCTCAATCCGTCCAGTTGCGCTCCAGAGGGGGCGGGCACTTTGCCGACGTCCACGCCCACTTCTACCTTATATATAAATGTGAGGTAAAAGGGGGCGTGAAATACTGAAATACTTTCACTCTAGTATACGACATCGGAATTAGCCGACGACTATATAATATTTTCAACCACGTTAACATAACGAAATATAGTTGTTATTTAAAATAACATTTTGCACATTTTGTTTTTCGTTCTAACGGGAGGGGGAGGGGCTCGCGAGGCCCTTTGTTTTGGTCGCGAGGGGCCAACAGGCGTGATTAAAGTGTTTTCTTTCCCCCCTCGCGCTCCTCGTGTCACACAATCTACTACAGATGGAGAACAAGATAAGCAGTCTCGAGCCTGATCTCATCACACAAGAAAAAAAAGAATGTGAAGAAAAACACACACACACACACACACGCACACACACACACGCACACACACACGCACACACACACACACACATGCATGCACGTACGCACATCCGAACACATTCGCACGTGCATCACGCACGCACTCTTTTTTTCTCTTTTTCAGTATTCACGACCTCGGAGGTCGTGACACTGACATTCCCTGTGGCATACGTGATACTTACAACCCCCCAATACTAGTTAACCCGTGTATTCCTTGTTGATCCCTTTCTTATTGCTCACTCGGCCGTTTCACAACACCCCGTTTGACCACCGGTTTAAAACACAGCTTATAAGGTAGCCTATCAGTGATATCGACAGCCTTGTGTAAAGAATAAAGATTGGGAGAGTATCAGGGAGCTATCGTCAGAGGTGCAGGGGTCTACTTGTGAAATTAGAGTACCTCAGGCCTTTTTAAAACAACAGCTGTGAGGTATTTTCTTTTTGGCTCCTCGGAGGGTAGGCTGCAATGTCTGAAATGAAGTCATTGTTAACACGAGCCTCCCTCCTCCCTCGCCAGTCGGTGAAGAATCCCTCTCCCAGTCCTCCAGAGGTCAGCTGGTTCTCGGCAGTTGTTTTTTTTTCCAGCCCCTGATACACATCAGCAAAGCAACAGGCCCTCTTATGTTATTTAGCCAGTTAAGATGTTATCTAACGACCGGGGCCGCTGTTGTGATCTGTCCCTTGCTGGCCCGCCATAACGCTTCAGAAAGAATTAATTGAAGAACAATGAAGGTTTTGGATTTGTCGTTAATTAACACTCGACAGGCAGACTGAAATAGATCCTAACGAGCCTTCCAGAGAGGATGTCAACAGTGTGGGTGCGAGACAATGAGTCAAGACACATAACGTGATATATCTAATCATACGGCGCTTTATAATTACTGTGACCATGTTGATGCCGCGTAGGTTTAGCAGATTATCCAAACCATGAACCTAACCTTAGTCGTTTGTCTCTTTGTCCCCGTTACAAACCACCGCCCTCATTCAATGCAGCGTGTAAGCGTAAAAATAGATTGAAAGCCCAGTATTTTTAAACGCTGGATATCTTTGTCCAATTACGTCCACACTGTGGGTCGCGGTGTTCTGAACGCTATATAGTCCTGATTATGAATCATGTAAGGGAATGGTACAAACTGTCAGGCTTCTCTGGCTCCGGGCCTAGTCCTAACGTGGGATACACTTTCTTATCACACACACACACAAGCCCTTAATTCAATTTACACAGCCCACATTTCAATTTCACACACTTAGAGTTACTCCACATGCTATCTCATTAAACACACCACGGTCATGCTTCACATAGTGTCACACAGCAAACCTCTCGAGAATCACGCGCACACACACATGCGCACGTGCATGCGCAAACACACACACACGCACACACACACACACACACACACACACACACACAGACACAGTAGCAAAAACTTTAATAGCAAGGCATTTTTCAACACAGCAACACAGAAGTGATATAATGTGAATTGTGATTAGATTATTTTTCTCAACATGTACTGGATAGTTTGTTTTGTCAATGTTTTTGCCTGGAAAATAACCCCTTGTCAAAATAGAGTGCAATCTCCATGCTCCGTGGCAGTGGGGCGTAAATGAGACTGTAGTTGCAAGGTGGCAGAGGGATTAGAATTCATAGTGTTATGCTAAAAAGATTGCAGTTTACCTCGAAATTCCGTTTTTTATTGCATCCACGCAGGGAGCAGTGATACGTTATTCGTTGTAGACTATACAACCAATAGGATGCACACATTCACTGTACCGTCAAAACCCACACAACGCTCAACCCACCGTCGGGCTTAACGTGAATGAATCTACATGATGCATAGACAAACAGACCCAGACGCGTAGGGTAGACAGGGGAAGCCGAGAGACACAGCCCTTCGCAGCCTCATTCTGTCAGGGGGCCTCAGACAGTGCCCTAGGGGCCTGTGCGTAACGTTGTCCCCCCTCTCACCCTGCCGATGCCCCCCTGGTAGGCGAGACCCACTGGGGCTGGGGCCAGAGGTTTTTATTGTAGGTCCTCCTGGAGATGCAGTGCTTGTATTTGGCCTCTTGGCTGTTGACTCACCTGGCGAGAGTCCAGGAGACCACACACACACACACACACACACAAACCAGCACAAATCGCTCCCGTGTGTGTGCTCACACGTATACATGCAGGCACATGCACCCACACCCGCATGCACACGTTTTATTAAAGAGACCATAGAAGGCCCCTTTGTGTTTTTAATTGTTATTTTGGGGTGTTTTCTCACTGTTTATTTTTGATCCTCATTCTCATTTCCCCTCGTAAACACTAATAAACATGCCTTTTGATTGACTGTGGCAGCGAAACACACACACATTTTTAAGTATTTTATGGTTTTGGGTTGCATTTGCATGTGTTTTTCTGTGAACTGACTGATCTCTATCTCACTCAGAATCTCTAAAGCTGCCTTCATCTCTGTCACACATCCAGAACACAAATGGAAAATGAGTGTTTGCCGATCGCCTCCAAAGCTTATGGGCAATGAATCGCTTCATCTTCAGAGCTCTATTTGCATGCAGAGTGAAATCTAGCCATAGCCTAGCAACAAGCAACAACAGTGTTTTGAAGACAGGTAATTGTAACAAATACTCTGAAAGACATATAATGACACCGGAAGACTAAATCAGTGTAAACAGATCTGTCAGAGCACAACCGAAGACAGTTTTGGTTCCCCCCCCGCGCCGTACAGAATCCACTCTCTTTTTTTATTGCATCTTGTGACTATGCTGCCGTTTCACTCAGCTGAAAAGTACCTGGTGAAATCTTCACTTGAATTGTTCTCTCCTCCCTAATAATTACAGTTGTCTCCCTGCTGCTCCTCACTGGCTGACAGCCGCCTTAGGGCTGTACGAGACAAAGAGAGGCAGAGAGGGAGAGAGAGAGAGAGAGAGAGAGAGAGAGAGAGAGAGAGAGAGAGAGAGAGAGAGGGAGAGAGAGAGAGAGAGAGAGAGAGAGAGGGAGAGAGGGAGAGAGAGAGAGAGAGAGAGAGAGAGAGAGAGAGAGAGTGGCAGAGGCAGAATGAGGAATGAGTGAAAGCACGTCAATATGGCCAGGTAGTTTGGCTCTTAACTCTCACTGCACAATTACCGGGCAGAGACATCTGCTGCAGGTCTGGGCTCAGCCACCAGCAAACAACCACACAATTCAATACCGTATAATAACTCCAGAGTGGGAAAATAAAAATAGACAGTGGTGATACCAAGGAGGAGGAGGAGGAGGAGGGCGACAGTGATGACGACAACAGCCAATGACTGGAGGGCGGTCACTGTGTGTACAGTAAGTGTGCTGACTGCGCCCCCAACCTCCCCGTCTCTTTGGCGTTCTGCGATGACAGGCCAAGCGTACAGGCCGAGCCCTCCTCATGTACCGTCAGTGTTCCCTGGAGAACGGGCTGCCTGATGAATGGAGGAAAGTAGGCCAGGGGAGCTACTGCCCCCCCTCACCACCACCACCACCACCCCCCTTCCCTTCCCTCTGTCCCTCCCCTCCCCCTCCTCTTATCCACATTTGCCTCCCCTCCGCCCCACCTCACCCCGTTCCCTTCCCCTCCTCTCCCCCTTTCCCCTCCCTCTCCTCTCCCCCTTTCCGCCACTCTATCCCCTATTCCCTCCCCATCTCTTCTCCAGACATCGAACTCACTCAGAGGGAACGATGCATTTGTCTGTCACGCAGGATTTCACTTCTTTCATTTAATTCCAGGCTTTTCATTTGTTCACGAAACCAGTGTGTTTTTAACTCGACTAACTAGTCTGCCGCCGACACCCCGCAATAAACACTGAGCGTTACCCCAGCGGGCTCTGGGGTTGTGTGTAGGCTTGATGTAGCAGCGCAGGTGTGTGCTTGTGTGTGTGTGTGTGTGTGTGTGAGTGTGTATGCGTGTGTGTGTTTGTGTGTTTGTGTGTGTGTGTGTGTGTGTGTATGTATGCGCGTTCGTGTTGGTGCGTGCGTGTTTGTGTGGGCGTGGGTGTTTGTGCGTGCGTGTGTGTGTTTGTGTGTGCATGCATGTGTGCGCGTGTGTTTGTCTTCACGTGTGTGTTTGCATGTGTTTGCGTGTGGGCATGTGTGTGTGTTTTTATGACAAGAATGACGACTTGTCAAGAAAACACACACACACACAATCACACTCACGCACACAAATACACACACACACACACACACGCACTCGCTCCAACTAAATTGCATAGGTCTAAACGCCGAGCCACTGGCCTGTCAGACTGCTGTGGCTGTCTGCACCGCTGAATTATGGAGCGCTATGATTCATGCTCCAGTTGAGACCCATTTTCTGCTTTAGGAGCCGGAGAAGGTTTGATATCCGAGAGTGAATTATTATTTGTGGATTTAGCAGCCCGGTGGTTTACTGGTCCGCCTGCGCCGAGGGTATCGCATATACTTGCTAAATATCTAATTATCTTTAGTAGGATGACCGTTTCCCGGTGAGACCACGCTCTGACGGTCATTGTGTCCGTCTGCCAAACGGACTGCAAAGGCAACCTTCTGAGTAAGACTAATGGGAAAAGCCGACACTTCCTAGACGAGGGGAGGATTCCAATGAATTTAAAGTCTAGCCAACCCTACTGTTAACTTTATAGCAATGTAGTCGACGCTTAAGTATGCCTACAGGTAGGTCTGCCGACGTTGGGGATCGAACCTAGAACCTATCGGTTCTGTGTCAAACACCCTTGCCACAGCACTATCCTACAACCCCCACCCTACCGATGTTACTATCCTCCACCGTGTGCACAAGCTGCTAATGATGCTCCTGAATGTCATATTTCCCGAGTAGCCACAACTGCATTCTCCCCGCAGCTGTAGGCTGTTAAGCTCTGCCTGCTCTCACCTTTCCTACCCGAGAGCTTGAATACATAAATTACATTTGGATGTGGCTCAGAATCGACTCCGGCGGCTTCCAATCCATTGAATCAACTTTAGGGATGTTTCCCTGCCAACTCCTGCTTGGATACTAGCACTTCCTTAGCAACCGCATGGCCACTGGCTATATATATGTGCATTTAATTCTGACAGGAGCTGTGGGGCTCAGCTGTTGATGGAACACCGCTATCCTCTTTCTCATAACTGTCTGTTGTGGGTTTGTGTGAGGTCTGTGTGAACTCCCCAGAGGCCCCCGCTCCTGCCCTCTGTTTGCTCAGCGCGAGTGGTCGGCCATTTTCCCCAGGATCACCTGTCCATAGATCCTGGAAACACTTATTGCAGGATTCAGAAAATGAATCATATAGGCTTTTTATCTTTCTCTCTCTCTCTCTCTGTCTTTCACGCTCTCTCTCTCTCTCTCTCCCTCTCTCTCCCTCTCTCTCTCTCTCTCCCCTCTCTCTCTCTCTCTCTCCCTCTCTCTCTCTTGCTCTCTCTCTCTCTCTCTCTAATCGTAGTCCCTCAGTCTCTCTCTATCTCTCTCTCTCTCTCTCTCTCTCTCCCTCCCTCTCTCTCTCTCTCTCTCTCTCTCTAATCGTACAGTCCCTCAGTCTCTCTCTATCTCTCTCTCTCTCTCTCTCTTTTGCTCTCTGTCTTGCTCCATAGCTCCCCCCCCCCCCCCCCCCCCATCAAGTCCCAGCTGTCACTCGATACGGAGGTAAACAGATCATTGTGGAGACAGAGCCAGCAGCTCACACAGATCCATGGGGCTGGCTGGGTTGTTTGAATGCCTAATTGAACGGGCAGGCACATGGCAGCTGGGGAGGTAGGCCGGCACATCCTCAGGTGGTCCTTCCAGAAGCAGAAGCAGCATAAGTCTTCTGGTAGAACGTTCTTAACCTGTCTCTACGTGCCCGGGGAGCTGCAGCTTCCTGAGTCACAAGGAGCTCACACAGTAAACACATCAGAGGAATTCCCCCCGAAGCAGCATCCATAACCAAACCCGGTGCGGTGTTGTGTGCTGGCCATGATGACGGATTTGTCCTTTACGTTGTTAATGTCTCGACGCGGATGACGGACAGCATATGCGGGAGGATAAAGCTGAAGATGACGATGATGATGATGATGATGACGATGATGATGATGATGATTAGAAAATTGTTGATGTAATGCAGCAGTACCCCCAATTGCACAATTTAATTTCCCTGTTTTTCTCTCTTTACCGAAAAAAGAGAAACCAGCTGTTGTACGGAAATAGCGTGCTCTTATTATGTGCAACAATGGGGAACACCTGCGGTAGCAAAATGGAAATGTCAGCGCCTACCTTTAGACGCAGCGGTTGTGGGGACAGATTGCAGAAATAAGGCGAGCACGCCAAACGTAGGGCCCCTTGAGATTGTCTGATTTTATTACCCCCTAATCCTTGATATATACACATAGCGCGGAATTGTAAATAATAAATAATAAATGTCTTTCATCCGGTATACATATAGATCAAAATCAAAGCACACACTCTAAGCCTCACACTACTTCACCAATGATTACACCAGCGCACACAATATAAAAGGACATAATTCATGGGGAGTGTGTCTCAGCGGGAGAGGGATAGCGAGCGCCCTACACTACAGTGTGGAGCCATTCCTCAGACAAGCGGTGGCCGTTCCTCATGTCGCAGAGCCATCAATAATTCCCACTGTGCTTGAGTGATGTGCCGGCCCTTCCCGCTCTCCCATGGATCCGCGGGTCGTTATTCGAAGCCGTGATAGGTATTCCAAGATCCTATCCATGATTAAGTGGAGCGTCGTCAAGCGCACACCGCGTGTCCCTTGTGCCCCTGACGGCACGTGGAGCAGCTATGGTTTTAATTATGTTTTTTTTCCTTGAGTTGTGAGGGAGGAGATTTTAGACGAAGACTTTGATTACGGGTTTGTCGGCTCAACGAGACGACTCCCAACAGTACGACTCCCCACGCACCGGCACATACTGTTAGCTTCGGTGTCTCATCGCTAATACGGCTTTTACACCAGAATGCATCATGGGATGTTTTGTTGGTGATACGCTGCCATATTGAGAGGATTTAAGAGCATTGGGGTTCCCTAAAAAACGTAATCAACGTAAATATACTTTAACCTTGACCAAAGAAAAGGTTAATATGTCACGTCTTGCATGTGTAACGCTGCAACAGTTACAAACGAAACATCATACATCATAACCACCCAGATAATAACTATCATTCCAATGCTTTCTATGCTTCCAAAATGGCGGCGGCGTTTACGAATGTAATGTACGAGCCCTATTGAAGCGTGCTAACTAACCTCAGAACGTGGCAGAGCAAAGTGATACATAAGAGAGATCGTAAACCGGTAAAGAAAGGCAGGGTATACCTTTGGATTCTCCATGTCAATACTGGAGGGGGGTATGTTCTTTCCTATTACCTCACTGTCTTCTAACAGAGCCTCATTGTCGACGAACACGTGTCGCCTGGCAGCCAATACGTTCCTAATGAAAAGAAATACGATGCTTTGATGAGGTTTTTTAATCCCCCAGCGAAGGAAAATGTTCAATTTGTTCCAATTTCCTGACTGCGCATCAGCTCTTTACAGTTAAATCAAACAATGACAGGAGGCGGAGCCCGTCAGGAAAAACAACATCGCCAGATTTTCCTTTTTTTCTCCCAGGGCGGAGAAAGACTTGAACCTGAATCTGAGTCGACTCCGTCTGTGGAGCGTCCTGTGTCTCCGGCAGCTTCCTGTCTTCCTGTTTTATTGAGCTGTTTACCCAAAAGAGAAGTGAAATGTTAATTACCACTAACGATGAAAAGAGAGGATTGCCCGGGGGGGGTCTGCTTTAATAATGAAAGGCTTGTCCCTGCTCCTCCTCCTGGATGCAGCATGCGCCAGACACATGACTGGCGCCCGGTCGGAAAAGGTAGCAGAAACTGTCATGTCTTCTTCCCGCCGCCTCGCCCTGTCTTACGGAGACAAAGTCTACACCGAACACAGGGCTTGTGGTTATAACCCTGAGCGTTGGTCTCTGGGATGAGCGCAGCGCCGGAGGCCTTGTCACACAGAGGTCGTTTCTGTTTCACTCTGGGAAAAAAGGAAGAAATAAGAAGATGGACAAAGAAATAGAGAGAGAAGGATGTACGAAAAGAGAGGGAAAGATAGAGAAAAATAAGATGAAGAGAGAGAGAGAGAGAGAGGGAGAGAGAAAGATAGATGGACAGAGAGAGAGAGAGAGAGAGAGAGAGAGAGAGAGAGAGAGAGAAGGACGGACAAAGAGAGGGACAGGGACAGAAAGATAAGAGGAAGGGAGAGAGAGAGGCGCACGGGTCACCTTCTCCTTTCAATGCACTTGCTCTCCACTCGAGTCTAATGGCTGCTTAATTCATATCACTAAGGGATTATCAAAGACATTTACATTAGTCATTACCAGCGCGTGGATCTCTGAGAAGCCAGCGGGAGCCGGGGTCACGGAAACCAAAGGGCCCTGGAAGAGGCAGCCCGGGCCGCATGCAAATGAATGGAGAGAGGAGGGGTTCTCTTTCTCTTGTATCTCTCTCTCCCTCTCTCTCTCTCCCTCTCTGTAGAGCCACCGTTTCATCTTCTGATAGGATCTGCATGAGAGCTTAACCCATCTTTACTCGCCAATGCCTGGCTCCTTAGCAAGGATGAATGGTAAATGAACAAGAGAGCATCAAGAGAGGGAACGGGCGGGGGGGGGGGGGGGGGGGGGTACGAGGTATGGGATGAACACCAAACAAAGAGCCAAAGTGGGCAGTATGTCAGTGTTGAGAAGCCCCCTGCACGGCCGCATACCCTAAAGCAACGATTGCGTATCTGTTACATGAACATTCATCATCCATTCTTCAATATCGCTTCACCCACACACACACACACACGCAGGTTTATACACACACGCAGACATGTACACACACACACACACACACACACACACACACACACACACACACACACACAATCACATATTCATACACACACAATATAAACAACTTCATTAACGCTTGTCTCCATCTCCAAAGGCCACGCCGCTCCTCGACCGTGAAAACGCCTCGCGCACCGCATCCATATTTATGTCCATTAATAGTAAAGAGGTGGAACAAGTAGACGCATAATGCCTTCCACCGGCCGCATTTTCCCGGGGAAGATGCACTCCTAGCCGCCACTACGTCTCTGTCTCCATGACAACCGTGAGTTCGGCTCCGCGAGCGCGCGCGAGGCAGGACTTGGCCTCTTCGTCTCCATCCTCCCTTTGACAAAGGACAAAGGAAGTGTGATTCCCGGAGAAAGCAAGAGAGAAGAACGTCACAATGAAAAACAACAACAACAACAACATCAAGTGTGTGCGTCAAGTGAGTAGATCAAGTGTGTACATTAAGTTTGTACATCAAGTTTGTACTGGTGTGTAGCGGTGGAAAGAGGCACGTTAATCTCTGCTTATATCCCTAAAACACAGGATCTGGGGAGAGGAAGTGAGAGAGAGCGAGAGAGGGGGGGGGGGGGGGGGGGGTCTTTCTACATCATGTTTGGATGTTATTATTCAGTGTTCTTTATCTATTTTTAATTGTAATAACGTCATTATATTATTTATATTTTTGCTCTGGCAACATTGTTACACATCACTTTCATGATAATAAAGCATATTTGAATTTCAATTTGACTATGAGAGTGAGAGAGAGAGAGAGAGAAAGATAGAGAGACAGGGATAGAGACGGAAATAAAGAAGTACAGAGAGACAATGCTAGAGAGAGAGAGAGAGAGAGAGACAGATGGAGAGACGCAGAGAGGGAGAGAGAGAGGGAGAGAGAGAAAGACAGAAAGACAGAATGAGAGAGACAGAGAGAGAGAGATAGAGTCAGAAAGATAGAGTGAGAGAGACAGCGAGAGAGAGAGGAAGAGATAGAGAGAGAGATGCAGTCAGCCTGACAGTAACGTACAGCAGAATACTAACTAGCAGTATGTTCAAGGGTGCATATCGACATGTCAGACGTAGACACTGTTGAAAGCAGCACCACACTGATGAATTCTCAGCCGTATAAAGCCATTCCATTCAACAGAGCTCCGCATGTCTCGCTGTAGGAGATGAAAGCGTAGGTTTGTTGTTTGTTGTTTTCAACTTGTTTCTCTTATTCGGCGTGTTAGTATATATATATATATTTTTTTATTTTATTTTTTTAACCTTAAAACAGATGAGTGCCACTTTGACTTGTCCAGGATGACAAACATTCGCAGGCACGCACACTTGCACACCCACACAAGCACGCACACACACACACACACACACACACACACACACACGCGCACACACACACACACACACACAAACAATGATATTAACAATGATACAATGATAACTATAAACAAACAGACAGACATCCAGAAACTTAATGACACAAACATGATATTATGATACACATTGACCCAAATTTCACCCTTTTCTCTAGTCTTATAGCATACTTCCTCAACTCTCTCTCTCTCTCTCTCTCTCTCTCTCTCTCTCTCACTCTCTCTCTCTCTCTCTCTCTCTCTCTCTCTCTCTCTCTCTCTATATATATATATATATATAATTCTCTATCTCTTTCTCTGCCCAGCTCTGTGATAGTTTTAACCCCTTCAGACAGAGAAACAGACCCACCCACCCACCCCACCCTCCCACACAGACATACACACTCCAAACCAAACAAACAAAGTAGCCTCGGATTCGTCTGTCACTGAAGTGGCGTTTTTAGGCAAGGACAAAAGTTATGCTTGCACTATCATCACCTTGGGGAGCAGAGAGGGTTCTGAGTGCAGGAGAGATGCATTGTGTATATACAGTGGGGCAAAAAAGTATTTAGTCAGCCTCCAATTGTGCAAGTTCTCCCACTTAAAAAGACGAGAGAGGCCTGTAATTTTCATCATTGGTAAACCTCAGCTATGAGAGACAAAATGAAAAAAAAAAAATCCAGAAAATCACATTGTCTGATTTTTTAAGAATTTATTTGCAAATTATGGTGGAAAATAAGTATTTGGTCACCTACAAACCAGCAAGATTTCTGGCTGTCACAGACCTGTAACTTCTTCTTTAAGAGGCTCCTCTGTCCTCCACTTGTTACCTGTATTAATGGCACCTGTTTGAACTCCTTATCAGTATAAAAGACACCTGTCCACAACCTCAAACAGTCACACTCCAAACTCCACTATGACCAAGACCAAAGAGCTGTCAAAGGACACCAGAAACACAATTGTAGACCTGCACCAGGCTGGGAAGTCTGAATCTGCAATAGGTAAGCAGCTTGGTGTGAAGAAATCAACTGTGGGAGCAATTATTAGGAAATGGAATACATACAAGACCACTGATAATCTCCCTCGATCTGGGGCTCCACGCAAGATCTCACCCTGTGGGGTCAAAATGATCACAAGAACGGTGAACAAAAATCCCAGAACCACACGGGGGGACCTAGTGAATGACCTCTAGAGAGCTGGGACCAAAGTAACAAAGGCTACCATCACTAACACACTACGCCGCCAGGGACTCAAATCCTGCAGTGCCAGACGTGTCCCCCTGCTAAAGCCAGTGTATGTCCGGGCCCGTTTGAAGTTTGCTAGAGAGCATTTGGATGATCCAGAAGAGGATTGGGAGAATGTCATATGGTCAGATGAAACCAAAATAGAACTTCTTGGTAAAAACTCAACTCGTCGTGTTTGGAGGAGAAAGAATGCTGAGTTGCATCCAAAGAACACCATACCTACAGTGAAGCATGGGGGTGGAAACATCATGCTTTGGGGCTGTTTTTCTGCCAAGGGACCAGGACGTCTGATCCGTATGACGGAAAGAATGAATGGGGCCATGTATCGTGAGATTTTGAGTGAAAACCTCCTTCCATCAGCAAGGGCACTGAAGATGAAACGTGGCTGGGTCTTTCAGCATGACAATGACCCCAAACACACCGCCCGGGCAACGAAGGAGTGGCTTCGTAAGAAGCATTTCAAGGTCCTGGAGTGGCCTAGCCAGTCTCCAGATCTCAACCCCATAGAAAATCTTTGGAGGGAGTTGAAAGTCTGTGTGGCCCAAAAACATCACTGCTCTAGAGGAGATCTGCATGGAGGAATGGGCCAAAATACCAGCAGCAGTGTGTGAAAACCTTGTAAGGACTTACAGAAAACGTTTGACCTCTGTCATTGCCAACAAAGGGCATGTAACAAAGTATTGAGATGACCTTTGGTTATTGACCAAATACTTATTTTCCACCATAATTTGCAAATAAATTCTTTAAAAATCAGACAATGTGATTTTCTAGATTTTCTTTTTTCATTTTGTCTCTCATAGCTGAGGTATACCTATGATGAAAATTACAGGCCTCTCTCATCTTTTTAAGTGGGAGAACTTGCACAATTGGAGGCTGCCTAAATACTTTTTTGCCCCACTGTATATAAGTTCTTACGTGTAGCGTTTGGTGGTGGTTGGTGGTGGTAGGAAGGGTGGGTTTGGGTGCAGTTAAAGATATAAAAGACAGCAAACATGAATGTATCTCAGGTTTGTGTCAGACGGAAGACAGGCAGGGTGTTTTTACCGTGTGTGTGTGTGTGTGTGTGCGAGTGTTTGTGTGTGTTTGTATGTGTGCATGTGTCGGTAACCTGTGTGGGTTTTTCTGTGTATTTGGGTGTACATTTGTGTACATCTGTGTGTGTGTGTGTTTGTGTGTGTGTGTGTGTCTGTCTGTGTGTGTTTAAGTGTGTGTGTGTGTGTGTGTCTGTGTGTGTGTGTTTATGTGTGTGTGTGTGTGCTCGTACGTGTGAATGAACGTGTGTACGTGTGTACATGTGAATGTTAATGAATGTGCATGTATGTGTGTGTGTGTTGGTGTGTATATTTGTGTGTATGTGTATGCACGTGTACGTGTATGCATGTGTGTGTGTGTGTGTGTATGTGTATGCATGTGTGCATGTGCCTGTGCTTGGAGACAGAGCAGCTCCTTGAAGGCTTACGGAAGGCTGAGCAGCAGCAGCAGGAGCGATCTGCAGATTACCGACGGCCTGTTCACCGTAGAGCTTCGTTCGCTCCACGCTCCCAGCGAATGCCTCACGCTCGCCACAAAGGGGTCCACACACAAAGACACCAATTAACGAGGAGACTTTGGTATTGTCTGGAGAAAGACTCAAGTCCTCCTTCACAAAGGGAGAGCTGAAGGGAAATGTGCTGTTTTGTGTACTGGAAGTTCAAACCTCAGATCATTCGATTTGCTATTCCTCCCGCGGAGTCTCACTCGTACTTACCAATGGCCATGAGGTTTTCTCTTCTGAATTATTTTCACTTCCTCCACACAGTAGATCTATAAATATGTAAACAAAGAAAATAAGTTTCCCACTTTCCGACATTGGTTGTTTTATAACATATCGTTTCCATTGTGCTGTCTGACCTCGATATTCCATTAGATAATTCCAGACTCTGCATTCCAACCACAATGACTTGCCCATTACCAGACCCCTGTCGGCATGGCCGGGAGACCCTGTGGAGAGACACAGACGGAGTTGAGGGTGAACGAGAGCAGCCAGCCAACGGTGACAGCAGGATGCTCCATTAGCCAGCACCACC